>NC_034605.1:62533789-62542223 GCF_900095145.1 Mus pahari | reverse complement strand
AAGGAGAGGGAGGGAGGGAGCAAGGAGAGGGAGGGAGCAAGGAGAGGGAGGGAGCAAGGAGAGGGAGGGAGCAAGGAGAGGGAGGGAGCAAGGAGAGAGAAAGAGGGAAGGAGAGAGAGGGAGGGAAGGAGAGAGAGGGAGGGAAGTACAGATACCTGTGGTCGCTCTTTTTCTCCTTTTACCACTGGACACTTAGTCTCTGCCACACTGATGCCTCCTGGGTGGCCCTCCTCACTGTGGGTTTTGTTGTTGTTGTTGTTGTTTCTGTGTCGGTCAATCAAACCCAGGACCTTGAGCACACTGGGCCAATGCATTACCTCTGAGCTACAACCCAAATTCAGTACCACACTTTTAAACTTAGTAGTTGAATGGAAAAAAAGGAATAAGGACAGGAAAGGAGGTGACTGCTCTAGGGATGGTGGGAGAGAACGTTTATTACAGGAAAAAGGGAGACAGAGCCAGAGGCAGACACCGCTGAAAGAGCGCAGAGTGATCATGACCATGAACCATGTGGGAAGACCGAGGGGTGGAGGGAGAGAGAGAAACCGGGTACAGAAGCCAAGAGGCCACAGGAACAAAAGGAGGGCAGGTAACCAAACTGTCTGGAGTACATAGGGAAGCGCCTCTGAGGGAAGAAGCTGGAGAGTTCAGGGTTGAGGGCAAGAGGCAAGGTGTGTGCCAGTCACACTTTGTAACAGGTAGGACCTGAGGGATGCTGGGGGAACCTGGAGGCCAGGTCCACCTTGCTATGCTAAATAAGCACCTCAGCCATTTATCCCAGGGTTTAAAAATCAACATTTCTTTTCACTGTAACTCCAAATTTAAAGTTTAAGACGAGGTCTCACATATCCCAGACTGGCCTCAAATGTGGTGTGTCGTTCTATACATAGGACCCTGAATTGCAGATTCTCCTGCCTCTACCTCCTAAGGGTTTGGGATTGCGGGTGCGTGCCGCCAATCCTGATCAATGCGGTGCTGGGGATCTCACAATGGGCAAGCACTCTGCCAAGGAAGCTGCAGCCCCGCTCCTTCCAAGTTTTTTATTACTAAAGCTTTCCGTAATGAGCACAGCACGGTTGTCTCCACATTTTCTAGAGTATACTAGAATCTTATCTCTGGGCTCCTGCTAAAGCAAGATGGAATGTGTTGTTTCAACTGACTGCACAAAACAGATTCAACACTATGGCATGCTGGGAGAGAGTCTGACCCGACTGTTCCTTATCCATGTCATTGTGGTGGAAGCAGACATGACATTACGGTGCAAACAAAACAAAGAAGAGCTTGGAAAATACATGGTTTGAATAATCCTAGGGCTGCGGGCCCGCAGTTCTCCCTCTCCGAGACCTGAAATCTCACATAACCATAATCATGCTTGGGAGGGCAATGTTAAAAAGAAAAGACAGCTTCCCCATGAGCCTTCCAGACTCAGTTACACCACAGCCAAATCAGGTGACTCCAACACATTCGTATTACACACACACACACACACACACACACACACACACACACACACAAATATTTACCAATATAAGACTCCCAGAGGAGAAAGTATCCTGTTCTCAAAATCCATTCAGATTGTCCAGCCGGGTTTTCTGTTTAGTTTGACTTAACTGCTGTGTCTTTCTTCAAAAATAAAAGTCTGTGTGGACACACGCAGCTTTCAATTTTAAGTCTCAGGTTTCAGACACACTATAAACATAATTTGTCTTAGTGGGGGTAGGTTATGAGCGGAGTCTGTTACTCGGTGATATATACATTTTTTTTTTTTTACTTTGGAAATTTTTGGTCATGACAGAAGTGGTCCAAGGAGTAGTGTAACCAACTGTTAAGAACAAATCACCCAGACTCAAACATAACTAGAGGGTTGAGCCGTACATATATGACATACACAAGGCCCAGTGTCCGACCCCCGCCACAAAAGGAAAATTACTAGACATACTATAAGTCATTTTACATACAGCATCTGCCTTACCTTCTTTCCAGAAAACAGGGCCACCAGAAGCAGCAGCCGCACTGTGTCTGACCTGAGAATGCATCAACTTCAACCTGAAACCCTCAGATGAGCCTTGGCTTAAAGCAGAGGTTCTCAACCTATGGATCGTGACACCTCTTCGGGGGTCAAATGACCCTGTCACAGGGGTCACATATCAGATATCCTGCACATTAGATATTTACATTATAATTCATAAGAGCAGCAAAATTACAGTCATGAGGTAGCAACAAAAATAATTTTGTGGTTGGGGATGGGTCAATACAACCTGGAGAACTATTTCCAAGGGCTGCAGCGTTAGAAAGGGTAAGAACCACTACGTTAAAGCAGCTTTTCTACATTCCCCTGAATGACAAAGTTGCTGTTAAAAATTCATATCATGGTTATTAATTTAAAATCTCAGTACCAGGCTTGGAACACCTCCCGCCTTACTTAGGGTTTCTATTGCTGTAATTAATCACCAGGACCAGAAGCGACTTGGGGAGGAATGGGTTTATTTCACTGTACCTTGTAACCCATGATCAGGGAAGCCAGAAAAGGACCCTGGGGGCAGGAGCTGATGCAGAGGCCATGGAGGGGTACTGCTCACTGGCTTGCTCCTCACAGCTCATTCAGTGTGCTTTCTTAGAGCTTCTGGGATCGCCATCCCAGGAATGACACTGCCCACAGCAAGCTGGGTCCTCCAAAATCAATAATCAGTCTAGAAAATGAACTATAGGCTTTCCCACAAGTCAATCTGGGGCAGGGATGCATTTTCTCAATTGAGGTTCCCTCTTCCAAAATGAGAAGCCAAAACTAGGTCCTCTTAAAGAGTAGCCAGTGCTTATAACTGCTCCAGTCCAGTTTTCTGTACCTTAAGGTTCTTGTAAGTTCATTACCTTGAAAGAATAACTTCAATGATAAGGGTAACAAAGTGGAGGGAAGGTTTTTAGTTGTTGAAACAATATAACTTATCTAAACATAACCATTCACAAGAACAACATATTGGCAGCAGGTACTCTCACATAGTTCTGCAACTGTTACTGCTAGTCATTTCCACAGCTTTTAATAATCTCTAACTGAAACTCTATCCATTTTAAAAACTTAAAATTAAAAAGCTCTCTGGAGAGATGGCTGCATGGTTAACAGCACTGGCCGCTCTTGCAGAAGACCTGGGTTCAGTTCCCAACACTCACATGGTAGCTCACAACCATCTAGAACTCAAGTTTAAGGAAGTCTGACTTCTACCAGGCACACATATCAATTATAATCCTCGTTTCTGCAACTGGTTATATGGCCTTAATTGGTATTTATAACTACCTTCCTCTACTACTCATTCCTCAACCCTCTGCAAGAACCTCAGCAGGTCTTGGCTCTTTTCTTGGAGGAGTAACCCATACCTTCATTCCTGATGGGCCTGTGTCCTTTGTCGTCCTGCTTGGATTAGACTGTTGTAGTTTCCCATTGACTTTAATCACAGGACATGGCAGTACTAAGGGACACCCTAAGGGATCTCCTGCACTTCAGACATAATCCTTCTTACCTCCATTGTGAAAAGGCAAACCAATTTCCCCATGGTGATCTGGATCTATCACCCCTCCTAACACTGTTATTCCTTTCTTAGCCTGTTGCTTTAAGGCCATTAGAATCCCAAAGTAACCAGGGGAGTCTGAGGTCCCAGTTCAATGGATTGTTTGTTGTGGCTTCTGGCGGGAGCACTCCCCCCTCTAGAACCAAAACTTCTAGGCCAGCAGAACTTAGGTTTCCAGAACAGGAAGCAAACTTTCCTAGTGGGTCACTAGGAGTGATACTAAGTGGAACTATTCCCTTTCCCACCCCTTGATTTCTGGACCCGTGGATCCTGGCTATGGGAGAAACTGTACCATGTATTGGACTGATTCAAAGCATATACTGCCTTCTGAAGAACTCTGCCCCAGCTCTCCATGTTACTGCCACCTAATTGGCACGTAAATGTGTCTTCAATTCCATCTCTCTATCAGGCCAGCTGTTTCAGGACTGAGGAGAACATGGTAAGATCAGTAGATTCCATGATCTTGGGTCCACTGTCATATTTCTCTGACTATGAAAGGAGTTCCTTGGTCAGAAGCAATACAGTGTGGAATACATGTCTGTGGATGCTGGTTTTGGCAGAAGCATTACATGCAGGAAAGGAAAAACCATAACCAGAATAAGTATCTACTCCAATAAGGACAAAACATTATCTTTTTCTTTCTTTTTTTTTTTAAAGATTTATTTATTTATTATATGTAAGTACACTGTAGCTGTCTTCAGACACTCTAGAAGAGGGTGTCAGATCTCATTATGGGTGGTTGTGAGCCACCATGTGGTTGCTGGGATTTGAACTCCGGACCTTCGGAAGAGCAGTCGGGTGCTCTTACCCACTGAGCCATCTCACCAGCCCACATTATCTTTTTCATGGAGGAAGTAGACCAATGTAATCAACATGCCACCAGGTTGCTGGCTGGTCATGAGGAATGGTGCCAGATCTGGGACTCAGTGTTGGTCTCTGCTGTTGGCAGATCTGGCATTCAGCGGCAGCTGTAGCCAGGTCAGCTTGGTGAGTGGAAGTCAGTGTTGTTGAGCTCAAGCATAACCTCCATCTATGCCACCATAGCCACTTTGCTCATGTGCCCATTGAACAATGGCAGGGATGGCTGGGGAAAGAGGCTGGCTGTCCACAGAACAGGTCATCTTATCCACTTGATTATTGAACTCCTCCTCAGCTGAAGTCATGCTTTGGTGAGCATTTACATGGGACACAAATATCTTCACATCCTTTGCCCATTTGGAGAGATCTATCCACATACTTCTTCCCCAGATGTCTTTCTCACCAATTTTCCAATNNTGATCTTTCCAAATCCCTGACCATCCAGCCAATCCATTGGCTACAGCCCATGAGTCAGTGAATAATCGTACATCTGGCCATTTCTTCTTCCAAACAAACTATAGTGCCATGCGTAGTGCCCAAAGTTCTGCCCACTGTGAAGATTTTCCTTCACCTGTATCTTTCAGGGTTGTCCTGGAAGGGGGTTGTAATGCTGCAGCTGTCCACTTCTGGGTGGTGCCTGCATAACGTGCAGAGCCATCAGTAAACCAGGCCCTAGTCTTCTCCTCTTCGGTCAGCCGATCATAGGGAACACTCCATGAGGTTATAGATGCATGCTTGGCAGCAGATGGCATTGTAACAGGAGTAGAAACCATAGGCACTTGAGCAACTTCTTCATGTAACTTGCTTATGCCTTCAAGACCTGCTCTGGCCCAATCACATATACACCACTTCCATTTGATAATAGACTGCTGCTATGCACTTTATAATTTGGTGGGTCTGGTAGCACCCAGCTCATGATGGGCAGTTCAGGTCACATGGTAACTTGGTGGCTCATTGTCAAACATTCAGCTTCCACTAAGGCCCAATAGCAGGCCAAGAGCTGTTTTTCAAAGGGAGAATAGTTGTCTGCAGATCATGGTAGAGCTTCGATCCAAAATCCCAAAGGTCTCTTCTGTGATTCACCTACAGGGGCCTGCCAGAGGCTCTGTCTGCCACAGACACCTCAAGTACCACCAGGTCAGCTGGATCATATGGTCCAAGCGGTAGAGCAGCCTGCACAGCAGCCTGGACACATTGAAGGGCCTTCTCCTACTCCAGGCCCCATACAAAGCTAGCAGCTTTCTGAGTCAGTTGGTATACAGGCCTGAGTATTCCACATCTACATGGAATACTCCAGAATGAAATGTCTCCAGAATCCAAGTAGATCCACTAAACATGATTCTTTCTGGGCAGTAAGAGGGTCCAGGTGCAATAACTTATCCTTCACCTTAGAATAAATATCTCTGCATGCTCCACTGGACTCCTAAGAATTTCACTGAGGTAGACAGTCCTTGAATTTTGGTTGGATTTATTTCTCATCTTCTGATGCATGTATGTGTCAAAGTGATTGTTGCCTGCTGCTCACTCCAGTCAGCACAATGTCATCAATATAGTGCACCCCAGTGATATTTGGTGGAAGAGACAGAATATCAAGATTCCATTTAACTGAGTTATGACCCAAGGCAGATGAATCAATATTCTCTTGAGGTAAAACCATGACAATATACTGCTGGCCTCGCCTACTGAAAGCAAATTGCTTCTTGCGGTCCTCATGGACAGGTACTGAAAAAAAGGCATTTGCTAGATCAGTAGCTGCATATCATGTACGAGGAGATGTGTTGATTTGCTTAAGTAAGAATACTACATCTGGTACAACAGCTGCAATGGGAGTAACTACCTGATTTAGTTTTCTGTAGTCAGCTGCCATTCTCCACGATCCATCTGTCTTCTGCACTGGCCAGATAGGAGAGTTAAAGGGANATGTGGTGGGAACCACCACTCCTGCATCTTTCAAGTCCTTGATGGTGGCACTAATTTCTGCAGTCCCTCCAGGATAGGATACTGTTTTTAACTCACCGTTTTCCCTGGCAGAGGTAACTCTGAAGGCTTCCATTTAGCCTTTCCAACCATAATAGCCTCACTTCACAGGTCAGGGAACCAATGTGAAAATGTTGCTAACTTCTAAGTCTATCTATCCCGATTATACATTCTGGAGCCGAGGTAATGACCACAGAATGAGTTCGGGTAGCTACTGAATTTACTGTAACTTGGACGGCAGCCAAAACTCCATTACCACCTGGCCTCCGTTAGACCCTACTTGAACTGGAGGGCCACAATATTTCATGGGATCTCCTGGAATCAGCATCAATTCAGAACCAGTATCCAATAGACCCCCAAAAGTCTCATGGTTTCCTCTCCCCCAGTGTACTGTAACCCTTGTAAAAGGCCATAAGTCCTTCAGGGAAGAACTGGAGAAAGGCTAACAACAAAGCCATTAGGTATCTTACCAAGGTCCTTCCTCAAGGGAACCTGGCCACCCCTTCATTCAAGGGGTTGTGGGTCTGCAAACTGGCTCAAATATGGAAATTGATTCACTGGCTGAAATTGCTTTTTGCCGAGATCCAATGTAGCCTTTTTTTTTTCCCCTCATTTGAGAATGTTTCTGCTTATACAGATGAAACAGAAATGCAGTAGGCTTCCTATCTAATTCATTCCTGGAAACATCATGAGTAATTAGCCATTTGTACCAAGGGTCTGTACAAGTCATGCCATTATAAAATCCACTTTGTCTATGCTGCCCATTATAATAACTATAATCACTTTGTCTCTGGCGACTCAATGCTGACACCTGGCCCTTGCTACCTCAGGGCCCAATTAAACCCACTGCATTTAATTCATCCAATTGAGCAGCCAGCATCTCCAACCCTAAGGTCTGGCACAAGGAAAAGGGCAACAACAAAATTCTTCAAATGTGCTGGTGCCCTCTCTCACCAGTTAGCGTCTTATAGGATTTGTGAAGGGCATATCTTCTGGGCCTTCCAATGTGGAAGATTAGGTTTTACACAATGTATCCACTCTAGCATTGCAATTTCCCTGAGCCTTAAAATCCTTCCTCAACATTAGGCCAAGGGATACCAGGCATCTCCAACTCCTTTTCAGTAAACTCTTTTGATAAAGGTTTCAGCCAACAATTCAAACTTTTGAGACCTTTCTTAACCGTGCAAGCTTCCATATTAAACCTAGGGCCCATGTCAATAAACTCAGCCTGCTCTAGTTTTATGTTCCTTCCACCATTATCCCACACCTTTAAAATCCATTCCCACACATATTCCCCAGACTTCTGCTTGAATGAATTAGCAAACTCATTAAGCTCCTTAGTAGTGTAGCACATTTCCTCATGGACTACACTTTCTACCTCCCCTCTAGGGGCCTGCCTTACCTTGAGTCTATCATCTATAGTCTCTAGTCTCTAGTCTCTAGTCTGGTCTATAGGTCTAGAGGCAATGACGGGTGAGCCTTGAGGAACATCAGTATTGTCTTGCCAGGCATTCTCTTCAGAGAAAGTCACTGCTGGATTATCAGACAACAAAGGATTAATTTCCTCAGGTGAAAAGGGCAATATTTCAATGGGTGGGGCTGAGGGTACTGCATCCTCGAGGGAGGTGAACCCTTGAGGGTCTGAGAGTTCAAAGTTCTCAGCTTCAATAGGGTCCTTCCACACATCCCCATCCCAAGTTATAGGATCCCATTCTTTGCCAACTGATGCCCTTACTCTAACTGCTGCTGGCACCTCTGAGGCTCAGGCTTGGATTTTTGTAGTAATTCAGCCATCTTTTTGAGGGCTTCTGTTTGATTTTCCACAACTTGAGCTCTAGGGCTGCTGGAGAGAAGATTCTCTTCAAGAGCACTCTTAGAAACCTTTAGATGCCTATTCCAGATACTTCAAAGATTCATCCTCTACTCCTGTCCCTCTAGAACTACTCCTTGTACCAAAATCTGTATTAGTCAGATTTCTAAAGTCACAGAACATATGGAATGAATGTGAGATATATATATATATATATATATATATATAT
>NC_034605.1:62513958-62533017 GCF_900095145.1 Mus pahari | reverse complement strand
GGGGGTGTGCCTCAAGATCTGAATTAAAGGCTGTGTCATCCCACCTCAAGCTCTGGATGAAAACCCCCTGTTCTCAGCCTCAAGATCCAGATTAAAGGCATGTTGTCTTCCTGCTTCAAGACCGGATCTCAGGTGTGCCCTCCATTTCTGCGTTGTAGTTCATTCCTGATATAGTCAAGTTAACAATGGAGAATAGATATCACAGTCCTGTTCCTTCTTAAGCCTCAGGAACCTAACCCTGGATACTAAGTAACATGTTTGCCAATTGGCATGATTTGCTGCCACCTCGTGGTTACTATAAGTACTGCTACTATGAACACATGCAAGTGCTCCTTTGGGGTTCTGCCTCCTGCATTTTGGGGATTTAGATCTAAAAACGGAATTACTGGGCCATATGATTGTTTCATATTTAACTTTTTGAGGAATTATTAATTAGTTCTCTGAACAAAGATGTTTGAGGACAGGCCCTTGGGCAGGTATAGTTTGTTTCCTGTTCTCACATGCTCTCATATAGTAACAAACTGGGATCTGGCCTTGGTACCTCTCCATCCCATCCCCACCTGGCTCCCTGTGTCAGGTCACATGGGCTGCTAGCTCATCTGACACATCAGACACATGTCCCCTGCCTCAAACCTTCCCCAGACACATCCTGGGCCCACAGTGGACTTCCTTGGGTATAGCCGATGTCATTGTAACCGGCGGAAATGTAGACATTCTAAAGAACTGTCTTCAGTCTGTCAGACTACTGAAACAGTGGAGCCCAAAGCAGTGTGAATTTCTCTGGAGCCCCACGCAGGGAGAAGGAAGGGATTCGGGAAAGAGACAAGCCTAACTTGACTCTCAGAAGAGAGATTTCACACAGTTCGAACAACTTGTCAAACCACCTCACCAGACTGAATCCCGGGCTCCAACGAGTCAGTGGTGGGCGGGACCTCACTTTGATTGACACTGCTTACGTGGGCTCATCCTCTGCCCTTTATTTAAACGTTGATCTCACTTCTGGACACTGATGATGGACTTGAGGAATCTGCTGGACCTTTGTTCCTCTTTCCAATATGGCCACATTTAATGACAACCCTTATTCTGCTTTTGGTTATTAACTCTAGCAATGTGACTCTTTTTACCTGACTTACTGGAACTGGGTGGCTAAATGTGGTTTAGGGCACAGGTTGCCCCCCCCCCCCCAATTCAATAACACTCTGACTAAGGTAAGTCTGAGAAAGCATGGGCCATGCAAGGAACCAAGCCCTAGGAAAATAAGACTATGAATAGAGTATGGAACACCCCACCCCCATCCATGCTGGGGTTCAAGGTAGTGTGACTCCAGTCACATATTATCCAGCCTTACTTTCCTATCTGTGTGACCCCTGACACGTGGTGTGAATTATACCTCACAGATCACACATTAGCTAATAACTAAGCTTCCATTTCCTCAGGATGAAGACCTCCATACTCCCTCCCCAGAAGGGACCTTAAAGAGAAGACACCTTTGCTTTGTCTCTTGGGGCTGAGACCCTTCTGCAGCACCAGCCCTGTATGGCCAGTTATTAGAGACCTTCTACCTGAAAAGGACAGCCTGTCTCAAAACTCCAGCAGAAACCACAACATAGTGGTTTAGTTCTCTTCCTGTTTTGTTCTCTTTCTCTATTAGAACAAGAATACAGAGAGAGTCTACAATCCCCGCCACCTTAATGCTGGTCGGGAGATATACATTGAATAGTGGCACATTCAGTATGTGTTTCCTCTAGGGGCTCGTCGTGGCCAACAGCTCAGCATGTTTCTTTTGTCATTTTTGTTTTATGTTATGAATCTTAACAACATCCCTCCTGAATTTCAAAATCCTCTAAAGATCTGAATTCCTTGGAGCTACCAATTTGCACATTAATTGGCCTCTGAGACTTCTGTGATCTTAAATGTCACTGAAAAAGGGGGGCCAGGATGCAATGCATGCAATTCAACAGCAGAGGGGGCAGGAGTGCATGCATGCAGTTCAACAGCAGAGGAAGCAGGGATGCAATGCATGCAGTACAACAGCAGAGGGTGCAAGAGTGTATGCATGCAGTTCAACAGCTGAGGGGGCAGGCATGCAGTTCAACAGCAGAACTTACACCTAGCAGGTACCATGCTCTTAGCCCAATCCCCAGCACCACAAACAGAAGCAAAAAATAAAACAAACCCAGGAGTTGCTTTAAAAACAGCGATGAGTTTAACTGTGCCAACCAGAAGTTTGCCATCATGAGTTGGGCATAGTTGTCCAGTGTTATGCGCTTATTAAACCTTATTAAACACGTACACAGAGGCCTCGCCAGTTAAGAACACGTGCTACTCTTACACAGGACCCAACCTCAATTCCCAGCATTCACATCAGCTGACTCACAGCTACCTGCAACTGTAGTGACCGGGGATCTGGCGCCCTCTTCTGGCATTCAACGGCAGCTACACTCAGTTGCACATACCCCGACCCAGACACATATGCATAATTAAAAATAAATAACCCTTTTTAAACACAAAGACAAAAAGAGAGAGGGAGAGATTTTTTTTCCAAAAGTATGTGAGTCAGCCAAGATGGAGGCAGATGGACAGGAAGAAGATCCTGATCCCTCGTGGTTTTAAACAGCCACAGGTGGTTATGAATATCATATAGGGATAGAATAATTGGGATAACTTATCTGATCTAGGTGGACAGCTTGTATCATTATCAATTGGCTCTGAAATTATTGTGTGGGAATCTTGTGAGTTGAGAATATGTGTGCCAAAATAGCATGTGACATGTTACAGTGTCATATCATAGTAGACTGTCATGTCATGCATCCACTGTAATTTTATTTTTGTTTTTCTGGGTTGGTTTGTTTTTTAACTTTTTGTTGATTCTTTGTGAATTTCTCACAGTGCACCCCAATCCCCCTCATCTCCCCACCCCTCCATATCTGCCCTCTGCCCTTGCAGCTTCCCCTGGTAACCCAATCACAAAAGTCACTTGATATGCACTCACTGATAAGTGGGTATTAGCTCAGAAACTTAGAATACCCAAGATACAATTTGCAAAACACAAGAAAATCAAGAAGAAGGAAGACCAACGTGTGGATACTTCATTCCTCCTTAGAATAGGGAACAAAATACCCATGGAAGGAGTTACAGAGACAAAGTTTGGAGTTAAGACGAAAGGATTGACCATCCAGAGACTACCCCACCTGGGGATCCATCCCATAATCAGCCACCAAACCCAGATACTATTGCACATGCCAGCAAGATTTTGCTGAAAGGACTCTGATATAGCTGTCTCATATGAGGCTATGCCAGTGCCTGGTAAATACAGAAGTGGATGCTCACAGTCAGCTATTGGATGGAACACAGGGNCCCCAATGGAGGAGCTAGAGAAAGTACCCAAGGACCTGAAGGGGGCTGCAACCCTGTAGGTGGAACAACAATATGAACTAACCAGCACCCCCAGAGCTGGTATCTCTAGCTGCATATGTAGCAGAAGATGGCCTGTTCAGCCATCATTGGGAAGAGAGGCCCCCCTGGTCAGGCAAACTTTATATGCCCTAGTACAGGGGAACGCCAAGGCCAAGAAGTGGGAGTGGGTGGGTAGGAGAGTAAGGAGGGGGGAGGGTATAGGGGACTTTCGGGATAGCATTTGAAATGTAAATGAAGAAAATGTCTAATAAAAAAATTGAAAAATAAATAAATAAAGTCAATCATGGAATCTGAGGTTTCTTGCAGTGTGTCACTAACTTACGCCCAAACAGTTTTACTTGCAAATGTTTATTGCAGTGAGTCCTTGGTCTGGCTTTGCTACACCATCAACACTGAATCCTTGCTGGGACTCCTCCCAGGTATCCCGTGGTTACTCTGTATCGGAGGTCCTACAGCTCTGGTTTAGGAGGACCGGCCCCTTCATGAGCTCCAGCAGTTCATAGATGGGATAGATGTTGGGGTGGGCTAACTCAAAGCCCTAGATCAGTGGTTACGTGGTAGGTGAGTCGGTCAGCCCACCAGCTCACCCACGCCCCTTCACCAGAGCCAGGTCTACTGTGCTGTCTAGGCTCTCCCAAGTGCTGCAGCCAGCGAGGTGCAGGGCCAGGGAGGGCAGGGCCAACCCTGTGTTGTCCTTAAACGTCAACATGGCCCCAGGCCAGTGACATCCACACAGCTTTCGGTGGTAGCATGGGCCACAGACATTGACACAGACCCCTGATGCTGCTGGGGTACAGACTGAGACGTGGCGTTTGACAGCAGCGTGGGTCAGGACATCCCATGGTCTCTGGTAGCAGCACAGGTTGCTCACAGAAAGCTGATCCTCACCACCCTCGCTTCAGCCTCTTCCTAGGACCCACACCATTCTGCTTCTCTTTCTCTCATCTCTCCACCACACACTTGCTTATCATAGCGGTACCTGCCCGTGCAGCGTGGTACCTGGCAGGCCTCTGGGTGTCTTCTGTTCACTGTTTTTGTTTTACAAGACATGGTCTCTCAGGGTAGCCCTGACTGTCCTGGAACTCGCTCTGTATTAGCACATACCTATTCTCTGCACTTAGCAAGCTATGAGTTTCCATGTTAACCAGCATCCCATAAACAAAGAAAGCCCTCTGCTTATGTCTGAGAGCAGAGCTAATCTATGGGTAGAGACTCATTTAGAGGGCATTTTGAGTCTTTGTTCATTTTACAGAACAATGGTTCTCCCTGGGCCTTTGAGCTTCACTGTAAGTTATGGGCCAGATTTACAGTATTAGACATGTGTTTTCTCCTGTGGAGCAGGCCTTGAGTCTAATCAGAAAGCAGTTGGTTACCTCCCACAACATTTGTTCCACCACTGCACACACACACACGTCTTACCATACCGGTCATTATTGAAGTCCACAGGGTTCACAGCTGGGTGAGGCTGGCCAGAGCTTGATCTCCCAGAAGCCTGCACAACACCTTGCAATGCTATGTAATCCAGACAGCTTCATGGCCAGCACCAGTGTGACATTGTTCTCCATGTCCTGTGATGTTGTGTGTGGTGTCTCCATGTCCTATGACATTGTGTGTGGTGTCTCCATGTCCTGTGATGTTGTGTGTGATGTCTCCATGTCCTGTGATGTTGTGTGTGATGTCTCCATGTCCTGTGATGTTGTGTGTGACTTCTCCATGTTCTATGACATTGTGTGTGATGTCTCCATGTCCTGTGACATTGTGTATGATGTTTCTATGTCCTGTGACATTGTGTGTGATGTCTCCATGTCCTGTGATGTTGTGTGTGATGTCTCCATGTTCTGTGACATTGTGTGTGATGTCTCCATGTTGTGTATGACTTCTCCATGTCCTGTGACATTGTGTGTGATGTCTTCAGCAATGGGATCTTACCATCATGTCCTGGAGAGCAGCCTACAGCAATGGCAGTAGGCTATATTTTTGGTGTCCAGGACACTTTGGACCAACAGCTCTAGGGGAGATGCACAACACCTGGTACTGGGGGTGGGGGCCGGGGGTGGAGGGCTTGTTGTTTGGTTGCCTGTGGCTTCTGGAAAGACTGCCACCTAGTGGGCAAAGCCAATTCTGACCGTTGTTTTGTTTTTTGTTTTGTTTTGTTTTAAATAAATGACTTTATCTGGGATGCAAAACTTTCGCTATACTAAAAAAATAAACTCTGTACCTACCATATCTTCTTGCCTTGCTTTCGATTAAGGAAATTTTCTAGTAGACTGAATAATAAAATTTCTAATAAGTAGAAATGAATCAAATTTCTAATAATTTTTTTTAAACATGCTATATTTTACATTATCCTGGAAAAAAATAGACAATAAGGTTTGGGTCTCCAGAGATCCACTGGAAACAGGAGCCACTCAGATAGGCTCCTGCTGTGTAATCAGAAGTGGGTCTACGTTCTAGTGTGTTCAGCTGGGGGAAAGAAGAAGCCAGAGAAAGCAGGAAGTAAAGAGGTGGAGAAGAACAGACAGGGGTGAAGGGGAGACACTGCAGAGTAAAGGCAGAGAAGAACAAGAGAAGGTGAAGCAGGAAAGCCAAGGCTGCTGCCGTTTGAGTGGTTTGTGTGTGTTCCTCCAAAGAGTCATGCACTGGAAGTCGGGTCCCCAGTGTGGCTTGTGGGACCTTTAAAGGAAAGGGCTAGAGGGAGGCCACGAGATTTGGGGGTCATCATCCTTGAAAGAAGTAAGTATAATTCTATGGTGATATCAAGTCATTAAAAACAAAAAACCATCTGAGTCCCGAATCTGATTCATTTTGTACCACGCGATCGCCACTGCAGCTGGCTAATATCCTTTCTGTTTCTCCACAGTTATGTGCCCAGCCAAGGGCTCCTAGTGAGGATGTTAATGCCATCCTGGTTACAAGGCTGAGGCCACCAGAGCGGTGAGCTAAAAGGATCACTGGCTTGTGTGACTCAGTCACGGTGCTTTAGAAGCGACTTGGCCATTTTCATAGCATTTCAGGAACCTGGAATCCCAATTCTCAGAAGGAAAAACAGGGACTCAATGAAAGGTCAAAGGTGGCTGGGCTACACAAGTTCCAGACCAGCCTGGGCTACAGAATGAGTCCCTGTGTCAAAAAAGGGGGGGGGGGCACTGGAGAGATGGCCCAACAGTTAAGAACAATGGCTGCTCTTCCAGGAGACCAGGGTCTGGTTCTCAGAGGCCACACGGAAGGTCACACCCATCATCCACAGTCCCTGGGGATCACAGTCTGTGCCCCTTCTGAACTCCTCCAGTGCTGTGTGGGCATCATGAGAAGACAAATGACGGTCAGGCAAAACACCCATATGCATAAATGTTTTTCTTTTAAATTTTTAATAAATAAAATAAAGAACTAAAGGTCCCAGGAACCGGTAAGACAAATAGAACCCAAGGTTATAGCTCAACAGTAGTGTTCACTAACATACATAAGGTCCCTAGTTCCCAGCACTGAAAAACAAAAAACTTTCATCTCTCCCCAACCCCGCCTCCCATTCCTCCGAGAATCCCCCAATCTACTCATGCTCCAGCCGTGAGATTTTCACCAGTGCATACACAGTACTGATGCCACACTCTTTCCTGGTGTTCATTCCTCCTACCCCAGGATAACTGAGTTATCTTTATGCTCTTCCTGCTAGAACGTAAGCTTGGAAAGGCAGAAGTTTCTAGCCATTCTGATTTTTTCCTTCCCGTTCTATTAACAGAGTAAACTCTGGCACAGGCATGGTGAGCACTTGGTATGAGGTAGATGTTTACAAGATAAGGAAGCGAATAGGATAAATGAGGCGATGGTAGGTCCACTCTAGAACCGAGCAAGCCAGTGTATTCCTGTGGTCTGTTCTGCTTCTCAATGGACACCCTCTCTCGTGGGCAGAGCACATTTTCATTTGCAGATACCCCCTGACCTTTGACTTCTGCTGCTTTTCTGCAGAGACAGCGTGACTCCCTAGCAACCGCTGGCTATCTTTCCACTAGAATAAACACTGCTTCTGTTTGTCCAAAACAGAGATATCACAGGAGGCTTGTGATGGTGAATATAGCACCAGTAAGCAGGGTTCAACATCGCCTGTGTTTTCCAAAGCAAAAATACTGCTGGGAGAGACAGCATGTGCCTGTGGTTATTGTACGAGGGAGGCTGAGGCAGGAGGATTACAACCTTTGAATCCAGTCTGCTCTATTGAGATACTTACTTGCAAATGAAAACATACAAAGAATAGCATACCCCTGGGGCGCTCTGCACCAAAATGACTTTGCAACCAGTCCCACCCAGTTTCTTTCTATTCATAAGGCTGCCCAACAAATTCATGTTTCTCTGGTTCATCTCCTTTTGTGTTGGTATATGTTTATTAAAGTTATTAAAATTGAAATCATATCTTCATGAGGCTCACAGGTTAGCATTAAGCCTCCACTCACATTGTCTGGTATCTACATTCATCCGGTCCCTGTTTCTCATTAGCTCATTCTACTGCCTATGCTCCCCTCCTCTGCCTGTGTTCCTCCCTGGCCTGTGCTCCCCTCCCCTGCCTGTGCTCCCCTCCCTCTGTGTCTCCTCCCTTCCTGTGTTTCTCCCCTCCTCTGCCTGTGCCTCCTCTCTGCCTGTGTTCCTCCCTGGCCTGTGCCCCCCTCCCTCTGTGCTCCCACCTTCCTGTGTTCCCCCTGCCTGTGCTCCCCTCCCTGCCTGTGCTCTCCTCTGTGCTCCCTCCCCTGCCTGCTCCCCTCCCCTGCCTGTGCTCTCCTCTGTCCTCCCCTCCCCTATGCTCCCCTCCCCCTGTGCTCCCCCTGCCTGTGCTCCCCTCCCTGTATTCCTGTGCAAAGGGAGAAAAAGAACACGTTCCAGTCTCCAGCAGCTGGTATATTTTTTAGCTGACACATCCTGGATTATTCTAAAAAGAGAAGCAGCCGAAGAAGCTATAAGAACTGATGATTCTAAGACTCCCTGGGCGCTGCCCCAGGCAGCTCAAGAACGTGTTTATTCTGAGTCACTCCAGTTTTCTAGAAGGGAGAATATCATTAGTTCTCCTTTCGGCAGACCCCTGTGTCCTGCATGCTGGTTCTAGTCCACAGCAGGGGCGGGGGGGGGGGGATCCAAGCTCACCTCCACTCACACAGCTCAACATCATCTCTCAGTTACTTTAATTATTGACTGCCTGCTGCCTACAAAGATTTTACAGTGTTTGTGGGTTTTCCTTGACGACTGAACCTAGAATCTTGTGCTTGCTAGGCAGGCAAGCATAATTCCACTGACCACTGTCACCAACCTTTGTTATCGTTGTGTTTAAAAGACATGGTCTTATGTAGCCCAGACTGACTTCAAAATCATCACATACCCGAAGATCACCTTGTACTCCTGGCTGGTGCAGGAGAATCTTGAGTTCAAAGACAGCCTGGGTACCTACTAAAATCCTGCCTCGAAATATGACAGCAGACCAAACTTGGGAGATAAAGACAGGAGGGCCAGGAGTTCAAGGTCATCCTCAACTAAATGGTCAATTCAAGGCCAGCAAGGGCTACATGAGACCCAGCATCAAAAAAAAATGAAACAAGATGCTGGAGATGGCTCAGCCATTAAGAGCACTGGCCGTTCCTCCAGAGGATCTGGGTTTGGTTTCCAGCACCCACACGGTGGCTCACAACCATCTGTAACTCCAGTTCCAAAGGATCTGATGCCCTCTTCTGACCTCCAAGGATACTTCACACAGGTGGTACACAAACATGCATGCAAGCAAAACATATAACATAAATACATCTGGAGCAGGGGAGAAGACCACCTACAATAGCTTTGCCATTTTAAAAATAACAGTAGCCAGGCGGTGGTGGCGCACGCCTTTAATCCCAGCACTCGGGAGGCAGAGACAAGCGGATTTCTGAGTTCGAGGCCAGCCTGGTCTACAGAGTGAGTTCCAGGACAGCCAGGGCTATACAGAGAAACCCTGTCTCGAAAAACCAAATCAATCAATCAATCGATCAATCAATCAATATAACAGTAAGACAGAGTCAAGCCGTGTAGCACCAGGACTGGAAGCTTCAGACGTATTTGAGAACCCACGTGTCCTCAGAAGAAACCCAGGTGTTTTGAGATTTTTTTTCCTTGGTGCTGAGAAAGACCAATGGCAAAGTAGCCAGGAGCTGTCACAAATGAGACAGTGCAGAAAGTCACCTCTGAGCCAGACTCCAGAAAGATGTGCAATGGCAGTCAGTGAAGAGTGAGTCCAAGATTCACACCAGTGAGGCTGGACCAGCCCAGGCCCAGTTAGCAGATACTGCAACACCAAGAGAGGCTGGACTGTGCCTGAAGGGAAATGGCTCAGCTGGTTAGACAGCTTTTGCAGAGGGCCTGAGTTCAGTTCCCAATACCCATGGTTGTTGGCTCCCAACCACCTGCAACTCCAACTCCACAGAATCAAGCACCCTTTCCTGGCTTCACTGACCATTGGTAGCCATGTGTACACACACACTCACACACACACACACACACACACACACACACACGGGTGGGGTGTGTGTGACAAACCCAAATATGGTAATTCAAGCCTAAAATTCCAGTGCTTGGGTTCCTAATCTAGAAAGATTACAATGAGTTTGAAGTCAGCCTTAGCTATATAATGAGTTCCAGGCCATCCTATACTACAAAATGAAATCTCATTTCCAAAACAAACAAACAAACAAATAAAATCACCCCCAAGTAAATATAATAAAAGACAAAGCCATAATGATTTGGCTTAACCATTTTAAGTGGCTTTATTTTTAATTGTTAAATTCCACAAAATTGGAAAAACAAAAACAAACAAACAAACAAATAAAATCACCCCCAAGTAAATATAATAAAAGACAAAGCCATAATGATTTGGCTTAACCATTTTAAGTGGCTTTATTTTTAATTGTTAAATTCCACAAAATTGGAAAAACAAAAACAAACAAACAAACAAAAAATCCTGCTTCAGGGCTGGCAAGATGTCTCTGTCACTAAAGGAGCTTGCTGCTATGCCTGACAACCTGACTTCCATCTGCAGGACCCACCCAAGGATGAGCAAAACCTGAAAGTTGTCCACCGATCTTCACGCACATGCATAGGCACAAACAGGTACTTGCTCAACCCAAGAATGAATGAATGAACTAAGAATTAAAAAAGAAAAAAGTTCCAAAGGGAACGAATGAGAGAAGTTTCTCATGGAGACATAGGGAGGCTGGAGGAAGCAGAGCAGGCTGGTCACTTCAAAGTCACTGAACAGAGAACGTCACAGATGTCCAGCATCGAGCCTGTTTTTGTATAAGCACTAGAAAAGAGGGGACCTCCATGGCCACACCAGCTAAAACTAACCTGGTTTAGAAATTGGCTCTAATCTCCACATCCTGGTTTATCCAAAGGTCAGAAAAACAGATGAGTTTCAGTTTTGTGCAGTGGGACATCAGCTGACTCTGTCTGATGTCTCACCTGCTGTCTGGCTGTTCCAGTGACCTCTTTAACACTGACTTCTCTGCAGACACCAGGGAGGCAAGAGTGTCACCCAAACAGCTGTGTGTGTCTACATGTCTCCCTTCACGTGTGTGTGTCTGTGTGTACTTCTCTGTGCGTCTGTGTGCATGTCTGTGGGTATATGTGTGTATGTCTGTGTGTCTGTCTCGTTTCTTTCCATCTCTGTTTCTTTCTCTGTCTGTCTCTCTCTGTCTCTGTCTCTCTCTCTCTCTCTGTGTGTGTATGTCTGTGTGTGTGTCATCTGTTTACATCTCTGTTTCTCTGTCTGTGTCTGTGTCTGTTTCTGTCTCTGTCTGTCTCTGTGCCTCTGTTTGTCTGTCTGTCTGTCTCTCTCTGTGTGTGTATGTGTGTGTGTGTGTATTGTCAAGGACTTTTCTTGCTAATAATAAGTCCATATGATCATATCACTAAGTATTATCTAAGAAAAGTGGAGGAGGAACATGAATAGAGTGTTAGGAGACAGATATCTCAATGGGAAGAAAGGATTTGAGGGGCTAAAGTGATGGTTCAGTGGTTAAGAACACTTGCTGCTCTTGTAGAGAACCCAGGTTCAGTTCCCAGGACCTAGAGGATGGCTCACATTTGTAACCCCAGTTACAGGGGATCAGATGACCTCTTCCAACCTCCATGGTTACTTGGCACATGTGTGGTAGGAATATAAATATACAAGCAAAACACTCATACACACAAAATAAATGGACCTAAAATATTTATTTATATTTATTTGTTTGAGACAGCACTTCACTGTGTAGCCCAGGCTACCTCAGACTTCAGCCCCTCTGAATATTATAATTATAAATATTTGGTAGAAGGATCAGTAGTTTGAGGTCATCCTTAGTCATAGCCAGCCTGGGCTATAGAAGACCCTGTCTCAAGGAAAAAGATGGAGGATACTG
The DNA here is from genome assembly GCF_900095145.1 of Mus pahari. Taxonomy (NCBI): domain Eukaryota; kingdom Metazoa; phylum Chordata; class Mammalia; order Rodentia; family Muridae; genus Mus; species Mus pahari. Next base: position 62,521,198 of record NC_034605.1, on the reverse strand, counting down.
CATATTCATCAAAGGAAAAAATCCACCAAGACGATATTTCCGTTTTAACATCTATGCCTTAAATACAAGAGCACCCACGTTTGAAAAAGAAGCATTACTACAGCTTAAACCACATACTGATAATGGGAGACTTCAATACCCAACTCTCCTCAATGGAAAGGTCATCCACACAAAAACTAAACAGAAATGCTGGAAGTAGCTGAAGTTATGAGTCAAATGAACCTAACGGGTATTTACAGAAGATTCCACCCAAACACAAAAGAATGCACCTTCTTCTCAGCACCTCACCGAACTTTCTCCAAAATGGACTACATCCTGTAACACAAAGACACAATAGATCTTTAGATACAATAGATTCAACAGATACAAGAAAACTGGACAGCTCTCTACTCAAGACAGAAATTGAAAGAAATGAAAGACTTTCTAGAATTCAAAAAGTGAAGACACAACACACCAAAACTTATAAGACACAAAACTTATAAGACATGAAAGCAGTGCTGAGAGGAAAGTTCTAAATGCCTTCATGGAGAAATTGGGGAGATCTCATGCTAGCAACCTAACAGCACACCTGAGAGCTCTAGAACAAAAAGAAGGAAGCGGGCCCAAGAGGAGGAGTAGACAGCAGGAAGTCATCAACTTGAGGGTTGAAGTCAACAAAATAGAAACAGAACAATATGAAGAATCAATGAAACAAAGAGTTGGTTCTTTGAAAAAAATCAACAAGATAGAAAAACTCTCATTCATACTAACCAAAAGACCGAAGGAAAATGTCCAAATTAATAAGATCAGAAACAAAAAGGAGATATAACAACAGACACTGAAGAAATTCAGAAAAGCACAAGGACATATTTTAAGAACCTATACTCCACCAAATTGGAAAATCTAAAAGAAATGAATAATTTCCTCAGTAGATAACACTTATCAAAATTAAATCAAAGCCAAACAAATTAAATAGACCTATAACTCCTAAGGAAACAGAAGAAGAAATTAAAAATCTCACAACCAAGAAAAAATCCCAGGGCCAGATAGTTTTAGCTCAGAATTCCATGAAACTTTCAAAGAAGGCTAATAACAACACTTCTTAAAGAATCCCACAAAATAGAAACAGATGGAACATTGTCAAATTTTATGAGGCCACAGTCGCCCTGAAACTCAAACCACACAAAGACTCAACAAAGAAAAAGGAATTACAGACTAGTTTCACTCATGAACATTGATGCAAAAATACTCAATAAATACTTATAAACCAAATTTAAGAACATATCAAAACATCCACCATGATCAAGTAGTCTTCATCCCAAAGATGCAGGGATGGTTCAACATACAAAAATCCATCACTGTAATCCACAATATAAACAAATCGAAAAGAAAAAAACCAAACAAGATCATCTCATTCAAAGCAAAGCAAAGCAAAACAAAACAAAAACTCCTTTAACAAAATCCAACACCCCTTTATGATAAAGGTCTAGAGATATTAGGGATACAAAGGATATACCTAAACATAATAAAGGCGATTTACAGAAAGCCTATAGCCAACCTCAAATTAAATGGAGAGAAATCAAAGCAAGTCCACTAAAATCCAGAGATTAGATTAGATTAGATTTGTTTTACATTCTCTTCATAGCTACTCAATATAATACTTGAAGTTTTAGCTAGAACAATAAGACAACTGAGGAGATCAAGGAGATACAGATTGGAAAAAAAAGAAGTCAAAGTATCATATTTGCAGATGATATGTTAGTATGCATAAGTGGGATAAAGGTTCTACTAAGAAAGTTCTATAGTTGACAATCAGTCACCCTTGTGAAGGTCTAGGTAAAATGGTAAAAGCTAGGTAACTGTCTAGCCTACCGTTTTGTGCTGTTACTAACATTGTAAGAAAACGTGCTCATACACTTTGTTTCTACTATTACAAGAAGACTTCCACAAGCCCAAGCTGATTACATATTTTGTTGTTCTGTGCCCTTGGAAACCAATCATGATATAAGTCAGTAAAACTGCTTTGTATAGTTACCCACAATAAGTGTAGAACTGACCCAACCACCTGGCAGCACTTCCTGCACATGTGTCTAAGCTTTTATAGTATCTGCCTTTATAAGCTGCCCCTGGATGGCCCCGAACATGAAAAAGACACCTGCATCTATTTAAAATAAGACTTCCATTTTGAGTAGGAGTCCAGTAAAGTTTAAGTTCCCAAGATCTCCCTGGGAACTGACATCCTACTTGACAGAAAAGGACATATATATTTTGGTAACTGACATCCTGGTTGGCAAGTTAAGACATGAATGTTAAACAAGGTAAGTCACTGCCACAGTTGAACATCCCAACCAATGGGAGCCAGATAAATGTACAACAAAGACGTGCCCCTATGGAAATCTCTGATCCCTAAATTCTGATTGGTGGAATAACTTGGCACAGATGTTTATGGAGTTTTAGGCTTAAAAACCCTGTAGGATCTTAACTCAATGCCATGGTTCAGTTCCTGAATCTGGATCACTGCCCTGATCAATCAGTCCTGGGGAATATACTCAATAAACTATCCCTTTCTGACTGAGATCAGTGTTTATGTGGTTTGTGAGGCGACTCCTGGACCCCAACAGCCCTTCTATATACAAATGACAAATGGACTGAGAAAGAAATTGGGGAAACACGACCCTTCACAACAGCCAGAAGTAATATAAACTATCTTGAGACAAATATAACCAAGCAGGTAAAAGACTTGTGTGATTAAAAACTTCAAGTCTTTGAAGAAAGAAATTGAAGAAAATATCAGAAGATGGGAAGATCTCCCATGCTCATGAATCAGTAGAAATATATAATAGTAAAAATGGCCACCCTACCAAACCAACCTACAGATTCAATGCAATCCCCATCAAAATTCCAACACAATTCTTCACTGACCTTGAAAGGACTATGCTCAACTTCATGTGAAAAAAAAGCAAGCAAATAACAACAAAAACATGCAAATTAAAACAATCTCGAACAATACAATAACTGCTGAAGTTATCTCTATCCTTGACTTCAAAGTTGTACTACAGAGCTATAGTAATAAAAACCACAGTATTGGTATAAAAGCATACATTAATCAATGGAATCAAATTGGAGATCCAGACACAAATTCACACATCTATGGCCACCTGATCTTTTATGAAGAAGCCAGAAATACATGGTGGGAAACAAGAAAGCATCTTCAACAAATTGGGCTGGTCAAATTGATTTTCTGCATGTGGAAGAATTCAAATAGATCCATATTTATCAACCTGAAGAAAGTTCAAGTCCAAGTGGATCAAAGATTTCAACATAAAACCAGACACACTGAACCTGATAGGAGAGAAATTGGGAAAGACCCTTGAATACATTGGCACAGGAGACAACTTTCTGAACAGAACATTATTAGTGCACACGCTAAGATCAACAATCAATAACTGGTATCTCATGGAACTAAGAAGTTTCTGTAGCAAAGGACATCATCAATCAGACAGAGCAGGAGCCTACAGAGCTTTGTACAAGCTCCACATCTAATATCCAATATCCAAAATATATAGAGAACTCAAGAAACTAGATATTAAAAAACCAAACAATCCAACTTAAAAATGGGGTACAGATCTAAACAGAAACTTTTCAGTAGAGGAATCTCAAATGCCTGCGAAATGCTTAAAGAAATGTTCAACATCCTTAGCCATTACAGAAATGCAAATCAAAATGACTTTAAGATCTCCTCTTACATCTGTCAGAATGGCCAAGATCAGTAACACAATGGTAGCTCATGCTAGTGGATCAAGGGAACACCCCTACATTGCTGGTGGATGTGCAAATTTGTACAACCACTATGGAAATCAATATGGTAGTTCCTCAGAAAATTAGGAATTGATATATTTCAAGACCCAGCTGTAACACTCTTGGGCATATGCCCAAAGGATGCTGCATTGTACCACAACACTTGCTGAAATATGTTCATTGTGGCTTTATTTATAATAGCCAGAATCTGGAAACAATCTAGAAGTCCCTCAACTGAAGAATATATAAAGAAATTGTGGTACATTTACACAATGGAGAATTACTTCATGGTTTTTAAAAAAATAACTGTTGTGGGAAATATTTAAAAAAAAATGAACCGGCAAATTCCCACTCTTGTGCCCATAACTCTCTGCCCCGTGGGTCTGGCTGACCATGAACTGGCGGCCAATGGCCAACCTGTCACGTGAAGATTCTCTGGCCCAGAGTTCCTGAAATGTCTCCACCCAGCTCGTTAGGTTCCCACTGGTGGGTTGCTACCAGACCAGCCCGATACTTCAAACCCCCCACAGCCTTTGTAGTACACCTCCAGCAAACCCACACTTTGCCACCATACCTTTCTCTCTTGAACCCAGACAAGCCACCACGTGAAAGGAAATGCAACACAAACTTAGTTCAGAAACAACTAAAATCCTACCTTGTAAGTCTTATTAAGTCTAAATTCTCCAGTGAGTAAGCCTGACGGATCCACCATTGAAGCCAGGTGACACTCGTAGCTATAACTCGTCTTCACACTATCCCTGTCTCAAAGGACCTCACTCTCTCCTGCTTCCTCTCTTCCTCCTTCCAACCTGGAAGTTCCACCTACTCGCCCAGTGATTGGCTCCTTTATTCACTAGGGGATTGGTTCACAAGAAGTCACCTGAGTATGACTCACTTCTTGTCTGCAGCCCTTCCCAGGAGAGCAAAATTAGCATCAACATACAAACAGCACCAGGCCCATCCATAACAAATGACATCATGAAATTTGCAGGCAAATGGATGCAACTAGAAAAAAAAATCATCCTGAGTGAGGAAAACCAGACCCAGAAAGACAAATACAGTATATGTTCACTTATATGTGGATATTATATTTGGTATATGTTAAGTAAATGATAATAATGGAACAATCCACAGACTCTGAGAGATTAGGTAAAGAACGGGTATGGGAGGAAACATGGATATATCTAGGAGAGGAAAATAGAATAGAATCTAAGGGTGACCTGCGGGGGAAGATGGGGACAGGATCGGATGGATCAGGTGGACCGGAGTGATGAGGGGAGGGGTGCGGGTCGAGACAGCTGGAATTGGGTGGCATTTGGAAAGTGGAGTGGAGACTTCCTGGAATCTCTAAAGTGAAGACTCCTAGTCAGGGAGGGTATGGACTCTGAATATCTTTAGTAGCTAGGCAAGGCTCTCCATTGATGGCACTAGGTTACATTTGGTTGAGTTGTTGGCTGAAGAGGTCCTGTGAAGACCCTAAACAACTGAGACTGATTCTAGGACAGATAGCCACCCTCTAAAACTGACAGTGAGTCCCCAGCACGGCTGAGGACGACATCCACACAGCTCATTGAACATAGAAAAGTCCGACTGGGGAGAACTTGGAGACTTCAGTCACTATGTTCTAGTCTCTGAGCACTCTGGAAAAGAAACCTGGACACCAATCCAGCCGCAAAACCCTCCACCTTCAATCTGTTCTAACTGTATGGTGTCATAGAAATTGTAGAAGTGGCCAACCAATGTTTGGTTTAACTTGAGGCTCAGTCCCTGAGAGGGAACCCATGTCCTATACTGCCAGGATGGCAGGAGGAAGAGACTGGATAGCTCAGAGACTTAAGGTAGAAGAACCAATCACAGCTGGAAAAGGAGTCAATGAAATGATTCCTAATGATATTCTGCTATACTCATAGATCGGCGCTCTGTCCAGTTATCACCAGAGAGGCCTCCACTGGCAGCAGATGGGAGGGGGTGAAGAGACTCACAGCCCCACATTATGCAGAGGAAGTGTGTAGATTCGTGGTCTCCATTGAGCCTCTCCCCTCAGAGATCGGGAAACCCTGTGGAAGAAGGGGAGTAAAGATGGTAGGAGTCAAAGGGGATGCAGGACCCACTGAGTCAACCAAGCAAGGCTCACACAGGCTTACAGAGACTCAATCAGCAAGCACGGGGTCTGTATGGGTCTGCACCAGGTCTTCTACGTGAATATATGCTATGGCCATTAGCTTGGTGTTCTTGTGAGTCTCCTCACGGAGGGAGGGAGTGTGTCTTTGACTCTTTTGCCTGCTCTTGGGACTTTCCCTCCTATTTGGTTGTTTATCTAACCTTGATATGAGGGCTTATGTCTTGTATTATTGCATCTTGTTTCGTCCTGTCTGGCTGTCATCTCTTGGAGACCTGCTTCTCTTTTCTGAAGAGGGAATAGGGGAAGTGGATCTGGGTAAGAAGGGAGGTGTCCGGGAACTAGGAGGACTGGAAGCGGGGGGGGGGGAGCAGGGGGGAGGACTGTGACTGAAATTGGATAAAAGAAGCATGTATTTTCAATTTTACAAGTTCAGAAATAAACTTGTATTGGGGGACTATGTGGACCGCTTACAGAGCGCTACAATAAAGAAACACGGTAAGGATGGAGAGAGACAAGGGAAGAAGCAGAGGTCAGAGTGCAGCTGCTGAGTCAGACCCTGCGTTCTCACAGATAGCTCACTTCTGGCTTCATCCCAAGCCCCAGCCTCAGCACTCAGGAGGCTGGAGGCAGGAAAACTGCTGAGAGTTTGAGGCCCGCCTGGGCTAACACAGTGAGTCCCAGGCCAGGCTGAGCTATAGTGAGACCCTGTCTCAAGACAAACAAACAAACAATGGGCTTGGAGTGTAGCTGGGTGATAAGAGTGCTGGCCTGCCTGACTTCTGCATCTCCCAGCACAGCAGAGGAGAAGAGAGGAGGGGGAAGAAAGAATAAATGGGGTTCAGAGGGGACTTCGATGTAACATGACCTTTAAGCAGAAATAAAAAAGACCAAGAGAATGTGACATACATATCCAAAGGAAGACTGAAACAGCGGAGAAAGATGGGAAATTGTAGAATATGGGAAAGAAACATCTTACTTGTCAGCCGAAAGTCAATAACTGTAATGCAACTCACAACAACAATAACAACAACAAATTACTTGTGAACACCAGAGAGCCACTTAAGGTCAAAATGCATAAGACTTTTGAGTTTAGCGGTTTCCTTTCTTCTATAAGCCTGCACTCTTCTTTGAACCTCACAAGCGAGATTATAATCCACATTTACAGTCAAATCACTTTTTAAAACTTTCTTTTCTTTTGAGATAGGATCTTGCTATAAAGTCCTGCATATCCTGATACTTGCTATATAGACCAAACAGTCCTGAACTTGTGGTAATCCTCCTGCCTCAAGCACTGGAATTACACTTCTCTCCCCCTCCCCTTCCCCTTCCCCTTCCCCTTCC
>NC_034605.1:62500683-62513803 GCF_900095145.1 Mus pahari | reverse complement strand
TGTGTGTGTGTGTGTGTGTGTGTGTGTGTGTGTGTGTGTGTTCCCAGGATGTAAGCTCACAGAATTCTCCTGCCTTAGCTTTCTGACAATATAGGAATGCACCATGAAACCTGGCTTAACACATCTTAATCTCTTTGTGACATACTTGGAATAAAAATCTTTTGACCTTTTTATTTGCTTTCATCTTATCAGCTTGTAAAGAAAAGCAAAAGAAGTCAGGAACCAAAGATCCAATACATGTCATGTTTTACCTTCAGGAAGAATAGTAAATGTGTGTCTGAAGGTAAACAAAGCTGTGTGCACACTTTAAGAACCTGTGTTCACCTTCAGAAGCAACAAGAACTTAATACAAGTTTAACTCTCTGAAGCTACTGACTGTGGCAAGCCAGACAAGCCAGGCTGATTGACAGCTGGGACCAGGTTGCAGCCTAGAGAGGTGGTAAGAAGTCACTGGACTTTGGACATGTTTATCTTTCTTCCTTTCTTTTTTCTTTCTTTTCTTAGGAGTGTTTAAAGGAAGAGTCAAAATAACTTACTAACAAAGTAGACAAAGAAAAGCATTGAGAGAAAGAGAAAAAAATATAGCTGATAAAACTATGAAGACAATTTTACTTTACAGACTTCTTATTTCTCCGACCTACAGAATAAAGGATAGAGTTTGTTACAAATGTAACCTAGTAGACAACTTCCATCCCCTACAGAAGATACATTGTAACATGAAGAGCAGTGTCATTATTCTTAGAACAATCTGCAACAATCTATTTCCTCTTGTTCCCATGTTTGTGCTCCAGGTTATTGAAGCAATGCCACAGACATTTTAAGAAACTATCTTCCTCTTAAGGACTTCCAAGGAAATACAAAGCAAACGTTTCAACTGCATTAGAATTTTCATGACTAATATAAATCTCCAATATATTCTGACAGGTTTATTTTGCTGTCAGTTTTTTTTTATTAGTACTAGGTCTTCAGTATGATTTTTTTCAGTCCTGGAAAGGGAATTCAAAGCATTCTTCCAACTGAGCTGCATCCTCAAATGAATGATATTTCAAATATTTTTATTTTTATTATGTGTGTGCATGTATGTGTGTGTGAGTACAGTTGCCCTAGGTGACCAGAAGCATTGTATCCTCTGGGAGTTGGACTGAAAGGTGGTTTTAAGCCACCCAAAATGGATGACTAGAACTGAACTTGAGTCTTCTGCAAGAGCAGCCACTGCTCTTAACCACCGAGTCACTTCTACAGCCCCTGAAGATGCATATCTCTCTCTCTCTCTATTTGAGATTTATTTTTAATGTGTATGAGTGTTTTGCTCACATATTGTCTATACACATGTGTGTCTGTGGTCCCATAGAGGTCAGAAGAGGGTCGTGGAACCCCTGGAACTGGAATTATGATCAGTAGTGAAGTAGTATGTTGGGTCAAGGGTAACAAATTCTCAAAAACAACTGAGCTATCTCTCCAGCACTCTGCATGAACCTTTAGAGCAACTATTTAAAATAGGAAAAGACTCTGGATAGATATTGAAGAAAATGCATATAAAACATTTTAAATCCTTAGAACAGTGTGTGCTATGTACTTCCTCTAGGGTTCTAGGAACCAAGGACTTACCTAACCCAGGACTTTGGTTCAGAGATTACTCACCTGGGTGTGGTGACGCGGCTTCGGACCATAATAAATATAATGATGCATCGTCAGCTCCCTTTGGACTCAATGAAATGCCACTGTCTGCCTGGCAAACAGATTATTAGTTTGGCTCTGATGAATTTTCAGAACAAAGGACGTCTACGTAAGAGGCTATTGCAAATTTTTTAAGAGTATGTTTCAAGTCACACAGAGATGCTAGGAGCAGATGCTTCCCTCTGGTAAAGGTTTGAATTTCAGTCAGGTCTCCTTAAGGGTCAAGCTTTGCCATTGCTTTTCCCCCTAGAGTACTTTCTAATGTACCTTCCTCCTTTCTGAAAGGTGTGTGTGTGTGTGTGTGTGTGTGTGTGTGTGTCTGTGTGTGTGTGTGTGTGGCATGCAGGTGCTGGTGGAGTCCAATAGTGTCAGATCCCCTAGGAGTGGAGTTACAGACAGCTGTGAGCAACCACCTTGGGTGATGGGAAAATTTGCTCCTCTGTAAAAGCAGCAAATCTCACCCATTCCCTCAGCCCCCTCATTCTCTTAATACATCTACATTGCTTGGTGGTCACAGTCTGCTACATGTAACTTTTACTGTCAGTGACAGGAATGCTCAAGTTATATTTAGAACAGCTACTAGCTGTGGGACCCTAGAGATAGACGGCTTGCTAGCAAGGCTGGCTTGGCTTGTCTGGCCTCAGTGGGAGAGGAGGTGCTTTATGATTCCAGGGGTGGGCAATGGGGGGGTGCACCCTCTCAGAGGTGAAAGGGGGTCCTGGGGAAAGGAAGGGGGGCCAGGAAGCAGCCTTTGGAATTTAAATACATGTTTTAAAAAAAGACTTCTGCAGAACCTCAGATGATAGCCCAAATCCACACAGCAAGAAAAAAACGACAAAACAAGTTGGTTGTAGAACATCTACCATTTAGCTATGTCTCTTTTGCTTTTTAAACTTCTATTGTATTCCTTTCTTCCTGAACTAGTAGGATTGAGTTAATATTTATTTACAGTTTTAAAGACAGTTTCTTGGAATAGCCAAGGCTGTATGCATTCTTCACTTTAAGACTGTTGGCTGAAGAACCAATGGATTTAAATTCATACTTTGTATAGGTAGAAATGAAAACTGCCTTACTTTTTTCCAACACTTCTATTCATTAGTTGCTTGAGGCTTTCAAGGTATTTAGAACACTTTAGATAACAATGAATGTTCAATTAGGAAAAAAAAAAGCAACTCTGTGTTGTTTGCTAATTTTTTTTTTTTGTTTGCTTCCTTTTGGTTTTTTTGAGACAGGGTTTCTCTGTGTAGCCCTGGCTGTCCTGGAACTCATTCTGTAGACCAGGCTAGCCTCGAACTCAGAAATCTGCCTGCCTCTGCCTCCCAAGTGCTGGAATTAAAGGTGTGCGCCACCACTGTCCGGCTGTTTACTAGTTCTTAAAGAAAAAAAAAAAAAATTGAATTTCTACCCCCAGGTCATCCTTCACCACTACATATATTCTTCGAAGTACGACATTTCTTTCCCTCATCCCCTTTCTTCCTTTTTCTTTTCTTTTTCCTTTCTTTTTGTTTTGTTTTTGAGACAGGGTCTTCCTCTGCTTTAAAAAAAAAAAAAAAAAAGCCACACACACACACACAAAATCCACAAAAAAATAAAAAATAAAAACGAGGAGCGCTCCCCTGAGCTTAAATGCTGGATAATCCAGAGGTTTAGGCCGCTGGACTTCCCTCAAGGTCGTTCACAAGGCCCTCACTGAAACCTGGAGTCACTCGGAATTGTAAAAAGACCCAGCAGCCCGGCTCAGCTTCCCCAGCAGCCACAGAGGGGCGTCGGGGGGGAACCCGAAAACGCTGGGCGCCGGACCGCACAGGTAGCTAACGAGTAACCCTGAACCTCTGCGCCCGCACCCGCCGCGCGCCCCCGGCGCTGGGCGGAACCGGGGCGGCGCGCGCTTCCGGTGCGCGCTTCCGGCCAGCCGCGGAGCGCGGGGCGGGGGACACCGCTGTCTTCCAATCGCGCACAATGAGACGGCGCTGAGCGCCGGAAGTGGGGCCGAAGGAAAACACGGAGAGGAGCCGGGCCCGGACAGGAAGCGGCGGGGGACCGCAGCGGCGCTGGTGAGTGCTTCGGGGCGCCGTCTCGTCGCGTCCCTCCGGGACTCGCCTCCGGGCTGGGTCCGTGGGTTCCCCCCGCCCCGAGGAACGTATCCGCCCGGCCCCGAGGTACGTTGGCGCCGTCCTTCTCCGGCCGCCTCGGCCGGGCTGTGCGCCCGGAGCCCTCGGGTTCGAGTCCGCGTCTTCACTTTGTGTCGGGGCTCCGGCCCTGGTCCGGGGAACCCCGGAACCCTGTCAATGGCCGGGCGCTTCCTGCTTCCTATCCCCCACGGCGGCTTCGTGGCCAGTAGCGCGGGACCGCCTCCTCCTTCGCCTGGGGACTCCGCTGGTGGAAACTGAGGCACACAGGGGTGGGGCTGCCGAATGGGGAAGGAAAAGGAGTGTCATCCTGCGGAGGATTGTGGTTGGTGACGAAACTGGACTTGTCTGGGGCTGGGGACTGAGAAGTCGGGTAAGTCAACTGGCGTCGTCCCTTGGTCGGAAGCCGTGTCCCTTAGAGCGGTACCTTGGTGGGGAGTGCTGCCCCTTCGCCCAGCGGACGCGCCGGGTTGAAAAGCGAAGCCTAGAGTGGGGCTGATCGAAACTGAAGTCTGTTCACATAGTTTCGGCTACTTTGATACCTAAAAGTAATTGCCAACTTAAAAAAAAAAAAAAAAAAAAAGAACTAGATCTGGGAGTTTTGTAACAGTGTTGACTTAAGATGTTTACTTTGAAGAGAGGTGCTCTCGTTACATAGAAGTGACTTCTTTAGTTTCTGAGACTATGAAAGCCTCTTCAGATTTAGTCTTTGTATTAAATAAGGACTAGTTTTTTTATGAACACTGTAACTTCTGGAATGCATTATTAGGAATGTGATAGCAATTTAATTTTTAAATGGGGAAAGATAAAGACTTCAGGGCACCCGTGTGTTACTTTGAGTATTTGGTATGATATTATTTTACAGTTTTTTGTTTTTTTTGTTCTCCCCTCCCCCAATGCCTTCTTTCAGGTACAAAGTAAGAAAGTTGAAGTCAAAGACCATGGGAGATACATCAAAACCTTACTTTGTGAAGCGCACTAAAGACCGTGGAATTATTGATGATGATGATTTCAGAAGGGGCCATCCCCAACAAGATTATTTAATAATGGATGACTATGCTAAAGGCCATAGCAGTAAAATGGAAAGGGGCCTTCCAAAAAAGAAGATATCACCCGGGAACTATGGGAACACCCCCAGGAAAGGACTGTATGCGGTTTCCAGCAATCCATATGCATTTAAAAACCCAATTTACAGTCAGCCTGCTTGGATGAATGATAACCACAAAGATCAAAATAAGAAATGGCTATCTGATGAACTGGCTGGTAATGCCGACAGCTGGAGAGAGCTCAAGCCTGCACCTAGGATTCCTGTCGTAAGCCGGTCAAGGAGAGAATCTTTTCAGGAAAGTGAGGATGCCTACAGGTGGCAGGAGGGGAGAGGCTGCAGAGCGGTGAGAAGGCTGTTTCAGAAAGACCTCAGCAGCCTAGAAGCCATGTCAGAAATGGAAGCAGGAAGTCCTGGTATGCCCCAAGTCTCTAGGCTGTGTGTCTGTGCTGTTTTCTTCATCCAAATAAGTGTTGTTCTTTTCAGTCATGAGCTCTTTAATGTGTGTTAATGTTGACTGTATAGTTGGGCAACCTCAACATATTTCATGCATTGGACCATTACAAGCTCCAAGGCAGGCTGGGCATCATGGTGCAGTACTGTCCCCTAAAAACTAAGCAGAAAAGCCAGGCTCATTTTACTTTAGTAAACACCTTATGGGAGAGGAAGAGGGTGGTCACTTAACATCAGAGATCATACTCTAATTTCCATAATTGGCATTATTTTTGTGTACATGATTTTAATTTTAAAATAGGCTCATAATGTACATGACAGTGTAAAACTGAAAATATTTACAGTTATGACAGAGTATAGGCTACATATATTACAAAGAGGGAGGGATGGAGAGAAGTAGTGGCAGGGAAAGAGGAAGTTGTGGGGGGGAAAAAAAACCAAGTTTCCGTTTAACCAAACTAACTCACACAGGGCCCCGGGGGTGGTTGGAACACAAACTTGACAACAACATTTGGGAAATAGAAGTTTAGAGAACCATAATGCAGAGAAAAGCAGTGCCATTCCCTTCAGAAGAATCAAACTCTGCTGCTTTTTCATGTAGCCAAGGCTAGCCTTAACTAGATTCACTTGCTTGGACCTCCCAATGCTAAAACTTCATTTCTAAGTAACTTTACATTTTTTAATATTGATACAAAGTGATTGTATCTTTCCAAAATGTGTACATAGATGTTGCAATGGCAATTATTTCAAAAAACAGGAGAAAGTTATTTCTATCTAGTCAGTATATTTGCTGAAGTGAAATAAAGTCGTGAGTTGGATGGAAAGCATGAAAACTTTATAGTATGAAATTAGACTTGGAAAAATTGCCCCTTTGAAGACAGTGTCTCACAGTATGGTGCCTGGTGTGGAATTTTGCTCTGTAGACCAGACTGGCTTCACAGTGATCATTAATGCTTTTTCTTCCGAATTAAGGTTTAAAAGGACCCTGTCTCAAAAGAAAATAAATAAAATAAAATGAACCGTAGCTTTACAAATGTTTGAGCTGGGAAGACTAGAAAGGCTGTTGTGTAGGATTCTGGGGTGATGTGGAACCACGTTTTTGTGAGTTGGGCAGCTGCAGTTTGGAGAGGTTGAAATTGTCCAGACTTATGCAGTGCTGGATGGGAAAGTGGGACCGAAATCGAAACTGAAATTGGGGATGCTTCCTGTCACCCTGGCCATTACCTCAGTCTGCAGGACCTGGCATTCTGACGAGGGAACAGTGTTCCTTGGTGGTTTCTGGGCTTTGGATTTCTCTGTTACTTCTTAACATGTTGTGCAGACCCTAAACGTTTTGATTATGGCATTCATGTAGCTGTGGACATTGTTACCTATATTTGTCTTATGGAAATAAAAAATTAAGATATGTGTGTGTTACATGCCTGCAACCCAGAAAGGGCAGCCTGTACTACCCATCAAGACATTCAGGAGGAGGGTCAGGAGGGTCAGGCGTGCTCCCTAGTGAGCTCCCAGCCAGTCTGGGTTGTGTGAATACAACAAAACAAAAATTAAAAAAAGAAAGGGGGAAGGGAGTACTAATCTAACTAACTGGCTGGGATACTTTAAATGGCACTTTTAAGATAAGGTGTAAGCCAGGCTGAGAGGTACACACCGTTAGTCCAAGAGTGCAAGAAGCAGAGGCTGACAGACTGACTTGTAGATTTGAGGCCAACCTGGTCTACTTAGAGATTTCCAGGCTAACCAGGACTACTTAATGAGACCTTGTCTAAAATTACCACTGCTAGTAATAATAATGAATTATAGATCAATGTTTTGTGGCTAGAAATATTAAAGGAACCAGATGCAGAGCAAAAACCTCTTATACATGTTCTTTCTCAGTTTTAGGGATGACTGGAAAGGTGTCTCAGCAGGAAGTACATTGGCTCTGTGTTTACACTTAATATTTCTGTAGATAGCAGAGTTTCAGGTTGCCAAACAAAGAAATTGATAGTATCCCTTGAAAATCATAAAGGAAACCTTAAGGTTTTGTATAAGATTGCATACAATAGAGAGGAGTTTAATTTGATGTGTAAATTTGCAGTGCGTGGAAATGACTCTTAAGAAAGATCATTAAAGGGAATAAAATATCTTAAATTTTTTTACCTTGGGCAGGGTCTCATTGTGTAACTCTGGTGGGCCTCGAATTCTGCATGTCAATGAGGTCACCTCACACTCTGAGTTTCCTCTGCTTCTACGTAGACTCCCTTGTTCTGGGAGTAAAGGGTGCATTACCCTGGCCTGCAATAATAAATCACTCAAACTGAGAAGATATGATAAAATTATATTAAGTTGATTTTTAAAGCTTTTAAAAGACGGTTTTGCTTTTCTTTTTTTCATTTTGGCTTTATTGTCCCTCCCTCAACCCTCAAATGTCTGAGGTTGTAGGTGTAAAGTCTTGGGGGCAATGCCATTAATAGGCTGGCTGGAAATGTCCATTCAAATGTCTTCTGTGACTGGAGTGATGTTCTGTTTGCAAATAAGATGTGAGGACTTGGAACACTCACCGCTGGGGCATGACAGCCCGTGTCAGGAGTTAGAGGACCTTCTTGGGCTGTTTGCTGTCCAAGAGCTGCTCCAGTGAGCTTTGTTCCCAGCTTGTCCCTGCAACCCTTGACAGCCCTGTCTGTTCTTAAAGTGTGCCACAGGGGCTGTTCAGGGATTTCTCCTCACTTTGCATCCTGGACAGAACAAGACTGACACCTGCCACATTTTAAACTGCATTTTACATCTTTATTTTGCCTTGGCCTTGTACCCTTAGACAAGTCACTTTGTTCTCTGAGAGTGGGGTCAACCTCAGCATTGATGTGGGAAGTGCTACAGGGATCGGAGGAGGTGGGGCACATAAAAGCACTGCCTTCTGCTATGGAATGGGGTGGCAGTGCTTGCTGTCAGCACCACTCAGCACTTTGTCCAGCACTCCCTCCCCAAAAGTCACAGTGGTCTCCATCTTCTTACCTCACTGCCCCAGTGCTGTGGCGGGAGTGCTGTGCTAGTCACAGCTGCAGTTGATTACTAGTGTTTGAAGGGGTTTTCAGCAGGATGAGGCTCGGTCTTAGTGCCAGTGTGCATGATGGGAAGAGTCTGCTATTTAGCTAAGTTCTCAGTCTAGCAATGCATTCTTTATTTTTGTAAGAATTTATTTATTTATTACCTATCTATTTATTGTTTTTATGTGTATGTACATATGTGCCTACATGGATGAGTCTGTGCACCATCTGTGTGTAGAAGCCTATGGTGGCCAGAAGAGAACATCAGATCCCCTGGAACTCAAGTTCACAGATGGTTGTGAGCCTTCTTACCTGCTGAGCCATCTCTCCAGTCCCCACAGTAGCACTCTTTAAAAGTTGGAGTCCTGTAATTCCTTTTCTACCCAGAATTCTTTCCTGCAATTAGCCAATACATTGCAGTTGCTAAGTCGTGAGTCCCTCCGAAAGCTGGAGAGAGATTGCCTTATGCAAGACTTCTTCAAATCCTTAATTTATGGAAAGCCAATGAAGACAATCCCATGTGTGTTTAATAATAATTGTTAAAATGTTTTACTGTTTTGATTTTTGTGGGTATGTGCATGTGTGGGTGCCTGCAGAACAGAACTCAGGTCCTCTGCAGGAGCTCCTTCCACTGAGCCATCTCTTCATCTCCTTCATCAGAATTTTAGCTTGGAAATGAATATCATTTAAGCCCAGCATTACAATTAGCCTCCAGTGTCTTTAGAACCCAACTGGAGTGTCAAGGCTGCTCACCACGGTTTTTAAAGTTCAGTCTCAAAATTGTTATATGCTTCACCGTTTGAAACGTTGTTAGCTTGAGTTTATTCAGTCGTTCTACAGATTGTATAACTAACAGAGTCCATGATATACTTATTTAGGGTAGACTCTGACTTAACTGCCAGTTGTGTTTCCTGTGCTCAGCCTGTCACTGGTATGTGGCAAAAGCTAAAGTGGGGAGCTGTGTGTGCTCAGTAAGTAAAACTTTAGCTTGAAGATTTTCCTCTTATTGAAGGAACCTGAATTTGTAGCTGAGTGATTTTTTTTTGAACCATATAAGAAAATAATCACAATTTCCAAGTTCTTTGGTTACACACAATATTGTCCATTTTTCCCGACTTGGATTCTTCACTTTGAAAGAAAATCAAAGATTAGATATGAATATTTTCCATCAAAACACAGGTGTGTTTACAGTTTGGTTGGCACTATCATGTATGCCCTGTATACATCAAGTGGTTCAGAAGTACAGTTATCAGCACAGCCTTGAGTGGGAGCTTTCTGCTGTGCATGCATACTCAGGGTGTAGTGTGGGAGGAGGATCCTTTTCAATTGCAGTGGTTTCTGTGGATTGGTGAATGGAAAGCTGTCTCCCTCTGTGCAGTGTTCAGATGTCACTTACTATATCATTGAAGTAAGTTCACATGGGCTTGGGGTAGAGCTCAGGGCCTAGCACTCGCCAGCATGGATGAGGACCTGGGTTCAATACCTAGTACTATGCCTAAGTAAATGGATGTATAGGAAGAAAGTTATACTTCTTACTGAGAGCAATAGTTTTCAACACCACCCGTATTGTCCCCTAACTTAAGAAAACAAGAAACAGCGGTCCAGACCTCGTAAGCCACGGAGGACTAGAACGGAGGACAGTGAGCAGGACGGAGATCTGGATGGTCCCGTCATCGATGAATCTGTCCTTTCAACCAAGGAGCTGCTGGGCCTCCAGCAGGCTGAGGAACGGCTCAAGAGAGACTGCATCGACAGGCTGAAAAGGGTAATGTCTTTATGGATACATTACTACATCATCTCTAAACATTACTCTACACCGAGTTAGTAATCACGGTATGTGCTCCAGGGAACTAGGCTTTATTCTGTGTAAGTCTGGATGCCAAGGTATAATCGGCATGACTTAAGAAACTCGACAGTTACTGCCATTGTATTTAAATAAGAATGACTGCCAAGCTTGGAAGTAACGGGAAACTGTGATTCTGGCTAATTTTCTCTGAATGTTTAGAGATACATCTTCCTGTCAATCTTTTCAAACTGTAGCGACCACGAAACTGCCCAACAGCAAAGTATACCTGCAAACTGTGCGATGCTTTGATTGACTCCATCCCGTTTGCTCATAAGCACATCAAGGAGAAGAGGCACAAGAAGAACCTTAAGGTGAGTGGGTCTCTGGTGATTGAAACAAGTGAATACTTTTCGTTAAAACACAGGCGAATTTATGGTTTGGTTGAAAATGTTATATATGTACCTCATACATCACATGTGCTAGGACTGCAGTTGTGTCTGCCTTATACCTCAAGTGTGTTAGGACTGCAGTTGTGTCTGCCTTCAGTGGGAGATTTCTGCAGTTGTATGAGTGCTCAGCGGTGTATGCTTTTGTGGTTTTCCTTAAACCCATTGTAGAATACTTGTCCACTAGTCAGATGTGTTTGTTAGGTGGCCCTGTGAATTTCCCCAAGTTCAGAGTTAGGATGTAAGAAGCCATTGGTGGGACCTTGATGTTCTTATGCAGATAATAAGGCACCTAGTATCTGTGGTTGCTGTCCATGTTTTCTCTGTATTCCTGCCTGCTCCTTAGTATCCATATTAAGTACATAGAGTGTGTGTGTATGTTTGATAGGATGAAGACCACCATGTCTAAGATAAGGAAGGCTACAAAGGTCCCAGAAAATTCTCAGTGAAAAGAACAGCTACACCTGAGTGATTTTAATCTTACCATTGATCTTACAAGGAAAAGCAGGAGGAAGAATTGCTCACCACACTGCCCCCGCCAGCGCCCTCCCAGATACATGCAGTTGGCAGCGCCATTGACAGAGTGGTGCAGGAGTTTGGTTTACACAGTGAAAACTTGGATCAGAGACTAGAAATTAAGTGTGTCATGGAAAGTGTGTTCCAGCACAAGCTACCAGGTATGTTCTAGATTCCTTTTTCTATTTAGCATCTAAAAGCGCCTCATAGTTCAGATTGCTTTTACCTAATGAGCATTAACTTATGGCCTGGCCACAGGGTGCTGCCTATAAGGCTTATGGAGACTGAGGTAGAGGCATCCCAAGACTGGGATTACTGTTGGGAACCCCAACAGCAAGAACCATTGTTAGTGGAACCTACTGCTTATAATAAGTTAGAGCTATGTGTGCATTCTGACATCAGAAAGAAATGCTTGTATTCGCTTATGACTATACTATAGGTTTTAAACACTGTGTCCTTTTCAGGATACATTTTCTGAATTTTTAAAATTATGACAGTTTTCTACACAAAATATGAGCTTGATCACATAGGAGTCCTTAGCATGCTCCACAGCTTATGGCAGGAGTGGCTGGAGGCCAGAGAAAAGCTGAGCAAATGGCTGTGCGGTCATAGTCTGAGTGCCTGCTCTCAGTGTGTCCTGCTTCTGGGCGGGCGCGCCTTTGACTGATGAGTATGCTTTCACTCGCAGTGTTTACTTCTTAGAGCTTTGGCAAGACTTCACTGCTGTGACTCCCACCTGCTTGCTTCTCTGCAGACTGTTCCCTTAGGCTGTATGGATCCTCCTGTAGCAGACTGGGCTTCAGAGACTCTGACGTGAACATTGATGTTCAGTTTCCAGCTGCTGTAAGTACAGAATGGTCTGCTGGACTTCACACTCACAAAGAATTCTCTCATCTGTTTAGCATTTCAGACGTTTTATATTTATGTGCTTGTATGAACTCATATGCCCTTGCCCCTGCCCCCCCCCCCGTGTGTGTGTGTGTGTGTGTGTGTGTGTGTGTGTGTGTGTGTGTGTGTGTGCACGGGCGTGCCAAATGTGTTTAGGTGCTCATGAAGGCCAGCGAGGGCATCAGATCCCCTGGAGCTTGTGAGCCACCTATGTGGGTGCTGGGATCTGAACTCTGGGAGAGCAAGTGCTCTTGACTCCTTAGCCCCTGTCTTAAGCTGTTTTTATTGAGTTCATGGGCACATGTGTACAGTTTCAGTCACCTGGCAGACTGCTTGCTCATAGACTATTGAGTAGTTGGTGATTTGGCTCCTTATCAGAAGCACACAGATGATCTTAGTGTCCTTATCTATTCTGTCCCTCTGAAAATGGACATGACAGCCACCTTCTTAACAGAGTGGCAGAGCCCCTCAGGGAAGTCAGGGCAAGGCTTCTAGATGGAGAATGCTCAGAACTTAATGGTTGATCAGCAAACACACTTTACCATGTTAGCCCTCAGGATCGCGTGGATTGTGAGGAGGCCGAGGCCTCTGATGGCTGGGTGATGGCCGTGCTCCTTTCTGAGAACATCCGCTCTGTCCAGTGGGGCTGCTCAGTGTCAGCCTGTTGTGGCTCCCACTGGCACAAGCTTTTCAAGAGAGCGTGCTTTAGGCTTGTGGTGGCTGTCTGGTGGTAATGAGCAGAAATTCTGTTGAATGTGACTTGGATGTGAATGCATTTTGATAGTTAAAGTATGACAGTGACAGTTCTTCCTGAGAATTTTCATTTTATGTTTTCTGTCTTCAGCTTCAGAATTTTAATTTTTTACTTTATAAATTTTCATGCTTATTTTGCTGCAGCTCTTCCCTACTTGTAATGTTGGTTTTGTTAGGATGTGAATCCTGGGAGGATTCTATGTATCTATGAATTCAGAAAGTTTAAATTCTTTCCATGAAATCCACCTCCTATGACAGGATACTATAATATATAATACAATATTTATATATTTTACAAAATAATATATTCTATAATATATTGCCCCGGCCTGCGGGACACTTTATTTCATGGTCCTTGAAGGGGATCACAAACCTAGAGAGAAATGGGAATAAAGAAAGAG
>NC_034605.1:62478316-62499528 GCF_900095145.1 Mus pahari | reverse complement strand
GGAGCGAGTGTGTGCATAAAGTAAGGATCTGTCCACACAGGAGCGAGTGTGTGCATAAAGTAAGGATCTGTCCACATGGGAGCGAGTGTGTGTGCATAAAGTAAGGATCTGTCCACACGGGAGCGAGTGTGTGCATAAAGTAAGGATCTGTCCACATGGGAGCGAGTGTGTGCATAAAGTAAGGGTCTGTCCACACGGGAGCGAGTGTGTGCATAAAGTAAGGATCTGTCCACACAGGAGCGATGTGTGTGCATGCGGACACACACACACCAGATATAGAAGCCTACGTTCTGGTAAAATATGATTCCCAACAACATAGATAAGTCAGAACTTTAAAGCCAGAAGAAACTTAGATTAGCAATTTACCCACTCTGCTTCCCACTGTTTTGTTTACAGTTAGTCTATGCTCAGTTTAATTGTTTGTCATAAGTATAGATTCTGAGGCCAGGCATGGTAGTGTATGCCTTTGGTCCTAGAGGTAGGTGGGTCTCTTGAGTTTGAGACCAGCCTAGTCTACATAATGAATTCCAGGTCAGCCAGGGCTACACAGTGAGATCCTGTCTTTGAAACAACAACAAACAGATTCTGAGGTTGGATTCCTTGATGTTTTTGTTCATAGCCTCTCCTTCCTTCCTGTGTTCAATTCTATAGCTCCCTGGTTGGGTACCCCACGGACTTTACTGTTTCTTAAAGAATTTAATTTTAATGTTTGTGTATGTGTGTGTGGGTTCATGTGGGTATCTACACATGGGTGCAGGTGTGCCTTCAGAGGCCAGAGTCTCCCCAGAAATGTCCTATGTGGGTGCTGGGAACTAAGCTCGTGTCCTCTGGGAAAAAGTATGTGTTCTTACATTTCCAACTCCAACCTTAATATTATTTTAAGTTTCAAATTTGGATAAGTGATTTACCAGAGTAAATTCTTAGCAGTTATTTTGATCTGGTGTCATTCATGCAGCAAATTTTCACTAAGTCCCTGCTGTATGTAGGCTCTATGCTAGGTGATAAAGGACAAGATAGGCCTGGCTCTCTGGTGGCACTTGTACGTTATTAATTATATTGTAAGCTATTAACTATAGTGAGCTTCGCAGAGAAACAGCTGAGTGACAAGCTCTGAGCATAGACTAGCTTCGTCAGAGGGCACATTTCCACAGAGCTCTGCTTAGGATGCTCAGACCTGGGCCAGTTTCGTTGTACAGATTCTTGAAGGCTATGTAGTAAGAATTTGACTTTGTCCTAACACCAGTAAGAATTTTAAGGACCCTTGATTTGGGAGGGTGGCTCCTACCTATAGTCAAAGCATTTGGGAGGCAGTCGTAGAAGGATTACTGTGAGTTTGATGCCAGCCTCAGCTGTAGAGCAAGACCCTATATTAAAAAGCCAAAAGGCTAGGGGGATGGCTCAGCAGTTATCTGTGCTTGTTCCTTTTCCAGAGGATGTTAGTTTGACTCCAGGCTCTTACAGCACATGGCTTACAACCTCCTATAACTCATGTTCTGGGGTTTTGACACCCTCTTCTGATCTCTTCTGTGACACACACACACACACACACAAATAAAAATAAGTCTGTAAATAAAACACTTCAAATCAATAACAAAAGAAACATTTAAGAATCCATTCTATAATTTTAAAGGGTTTTGATCCAATGTGGAAAGGAGTTTTGAAAAGGGAGATGTTGATTTTAGAACCATGTAGCTTTGTGTTGCTACAGTGTTTCAGAGTGAGAGGAACATTGTTGCAATAGAACACCTTCCAACCACCATTAGGACAGCTAAGGGCTCACTACCTCAAGAGTAAGTTGTACAAGGTTACTTTGTAGCAAGTCCTTTGCCCAGGCATGCATCCAGGCGTGGGGATTCACATGTTCTTTGTTGGCCTTACACAGGCTAGTGACTACTCTCTTCACCTGTAGCAATGTGCATTTCTTATTTGGAAAGCAATTTGGGGAACTTCAGACTGTATTATAACCAGAAAAACAAAATTGCTTAGGGATTATTTCATGTATTCATTCATTTATTTCCTAGATGTCTCAGCCAGATGTCCTCTTACTTGTTCAAGAATGTTTAAAGAACAGTGGTAAGGCCAAATTCTTCCACATTTTGCTTCTGATTTTGTCTTCTGTCTATAAATTTTAATATATCTTACTACCAAACTGAAAGTAGAAAATTTACTTGTAAAAATTACTCATGGGTAAAATCCAAAGCAAAAATAAAAGTAAATGCCCTTGAATTATTAACTAGAGTCCAGCTAACACTCCCAGGACCACCAGTCGGACTGTTAGTTTGACAGCATAGTAGGATTATATAGTTTGAACATAGTAGGATTAATGAGCCCTGGACTGTGAGTGAAAAATGCAAAATATGTGATATTTATTCTTAAGAGTACATTCATAATAATCTGCTCTATTGATGGTTTAAATCAATGTTACATGTGGTAAATAGGTGAGCCCTGACCTGATTAACGAGCTCAAAGACAGTTGCTCCCAAGTGGACCCATCAGCTGTCTTGTCCAATACAGTATCCCCTTGGGGCTTACTGCCTTTTCTCAGCAGCTAGGCCCCACAAGCCGCTCCTTTCCTTGAGTTAGGCAGTCCTAGTCTTTCTCTTTGGGTATGAGAAACACTTAAACATTCATCTTGTTTCAGCTAATACATATTTGACACTATGATTTAGTAGCTTTTACATCCATCTGTTTTTATTCTCCTGTGTGCATTCCTAATTATGTTGTCCACATAACATTTAAATGCTGCATCTGCACTGCAGTCATTTCTGATCAGACACTAACTAGCTCTGAAAAATTAGGACACTGTCTGTGATGATTGGGTTCTTGGACACAGTGTTCTCTCCTCCTAAGTCACCTGAGGGCTGTGTGTGGTAATGGCCTCTCAGACCCACAGCTGTGCGTAGGCTTTCCTGGGTCTGCTTTACAGAGAGGTTTTAACTAACTTGTTTGACCATGTTTTCCTCTTTCCTCAGACTCCTTTATTGATGTTGATGCTGATTTCCATGCCCGGGTCCCTGTGGTGGTGTGCAGAGATAAGCAAAGGTTTCTGTGTCTTTAAGCTACTATTTTATGTGATTTATTTGGGGTTTTTGAGATAAGGTCTAATTAACCATGATAACCCAGAATGGCCTTGCATTTGCCATGTAACCCAGGACAGGCATCAGCTTGTGGCAGTGTGCCACTGCTGTGCTGAGGTCACAGGGATGTACACCAGCTTCTCAGATTGCACAAATCACAAATACTTTGTTAAATCCCTATGAGAGTCTAACTTACCGAATTATAGGTTTCTTGTCTACTTGCCACTTGTACTTCTCCCTGGCCATTTGCCTATACTTTCATTGTAAGATGAAAGGGAAAAGAAAGTGCTGGAAGTGTCTTCACACATTTCAGCTAGACTGAAATCAGCCTGGTAGAACAGCGGCTTCCTGTAAGCGCCTTCTGTGCCATTGTTGTTTGTGCATTTGTGGCACCTGAGATAGTGCTGGGGTGGCCCCACAGGTCCAACTCTTTTCCCTTGGAAAGCTGCCACCACCACTGAACGGGAGCTTCGTAGGCTCTGCTGACTCGTCATTAAGCAAATCCCTTTGTCTTGGGAGAAAACATTATACCCTTGGTATGAGCAGAGCAGAGCAGACCTTTGATAATTTTTGTTCCTGTGTTCTTTCCAAAATATTTTTAATATTTGAAAATATGCAGTCCTAGTTCTGACAAACAAGTCAATTCAAAAATAGTTGCCTTTAAAAAAAAAAAGAAAGAAAGAAAGTTCCGTTTCAGGGCTGGAGAAGAGCGCTGACTGCTCTTGCCGAGGTGCTGGGTTTGATTCCCAGCACCCACTTAGTGCCTCACAACCACCCGGGCCTCCAGTTCCAGGGATCAGGTAGCCTCTTCTGACCTTCTAGGGGTCTGTGCATGCACGTGGTGCACAGCATACTAACATTCAGGCAAAACAGTCACACACGAAATAAGTAAATCTTGTTAAAATCCGACATCTGAGGTGAAGCTGCTCGTGAACTTAAGGTCTTCCCGTCTAGGTTTTATTGTTGGTATGAACTTTCTGATGTAGAAGACTGACCCCTATCTAACATGTTTTCTTTCTTTCCCTCCCATCCTCCCCTTCCCCACTAGTGGCCTTCTTTGTAAAGTAAGTGCAGGAAACGAAAACGCTTGGCTGACCACAAAGCACCTAACGGCTCTTGGAAAACTAGAGCCCAGGCTGGTTCCTCTGGTGATTGCATTCAGACACTGGGCAAAGGTATGGTTGGGGCAGGGGCGGTGCTGCTGCTCCTTCTCCTTCTCCTTCTCATTTTCCCCTTTCCCCTCCCCTCCCCCTTCTCTTCCTTCTCCTCCTCCTCCTCCTTCTTGGTTTGTGTTTGTTTGTATTTTTGTTGGGTGTGTTTTGCTTTGGCAGTGCTAGCTGGCCTGGAACTCACTACATAGACTAGGCTCCAGCTGTCTTCTGTTTTTGCCTCCTGGTTACTGAGATTACAGATGTGTGCCACCATGCCTTGCACCAGATATTAATAGGCATAAATAGAGTGGATGTCAGACTGTTGGACTAGAAACTAATATACACAGAAAGGAAGGTCAGAGTTTCTATTTAGTGCAACATTATTCCTCAGAAGATAAAATGAGCTATAATGTTTATTAAAAATCAAGTTTGGGCCAGGCAGTGTTGGTGCATGCCTTTAATCTCAGCACTCAGGAGGCAGAGGCAGGCGAAATTCTGAGTTCGAGGCCAGCCTGGTCTATAGAGTGAGTTCCAGGACAGCCAGGGCTACACAGAGAAACCCTGTCTCAAAAAAACAAAAGAAAAAAAGAAATCAAGTTTGGGTCAAATCTTGTGGAATATGACCTAAGAAGTTGTTTTTTAGTGTCTTTGTGGGTTGAGATAAGTCTTCTTACACCATTTTCAATGACAAAGGCAGAGACTTCAGAAAGACAAAAGGTATTGTCATTGTCTCACAGTTCCCTAGTGTTCTAGATACATTGTTGTTTTGCAGTGTTAGAGTCCCAAATGAAGATGATTTCATGGTGATGCGATTGACAGCTGGCCAGGCATTAGCACACATTTCCAGCACTGAGGAGGCTGAGACAAGAAGCTCTCAAGCTCCAGGACAGCCTGAGCTAGTTAGTGCATACCAAGACCCTGTCTCAAACATAGCCACAGCAGGAAAGCATCCAGTTCAAAATAGGGATTCCTAGCTAACGCTCTTACTGATTCAGGTAAAGCTATGCTAGAAGGTTCCAGCGCTAGGGTCTGGGATGAACAGGATTCCCTGGTTTTAACCTGGTAAATCAGAAAAACCCTACAGAAGCTGGGGATATGGCTCAGTGGCAGAGAGTTTGGTAGGACATTGAGGTTATAGTTTTAGTACCTAGCAACCCCCAAACTAATATCATTAATGAGCTTTTTTTTCTTTTTTTCTTTTTTTTTTTTGTAGCTTTGTAGTATTGATCGCCCCGAAGAAGGAGGCCTACCACCATATGTGTTTGCTCTGATGGCTGTTTTCTTCCTTCAGCAAAGAAAAGAACCTCTCTTGCCAGTTTATCTAGGATCATGGGTATGACAAGTTCTAGTTGTGTCTGATAGTTACTTTATTACATTCCTTATACAAATATCTAAACACTTAACCAAATCCGAAGTATTTAATTATTCTACCATACTTTCATTACTGAAATATTAGTGTTTGATTGCAATGTTATCCTGTGCATGGATAATACTAGTTTTAAAGATTTTATTTATTTTATGTATATGAATACACTGTCACTCTCTTCAGAGTGACACCAGAAGAGGGCATCAGATCGCATTACCGGTAGTTGTGAGCCACCTTGTAACTGAGTTACACTGGGCTCCACTGTTGCCCATGCTACCTCAGACACCTGGGTTGAGCATTGTCTGAGGCTGCAGAGTTTCTAGGACATAGCAGTTTGTATCTCTGGCTTCCCCTATAGCCTATAAAACCAAAGAAACAGAATCTGATCGTAGCCTGCTTGTGTCAAGTTGTCATAAAACTAGCCAGGGTATACTATGACAAAGGCACCTTCTAGAAGGAAGGGTTTATTTGGGACTTAGAGTTCCAGAGGGATAGAAGTTCATCCCCATTGTGGCAGTTTTCTTAGAAAACTAAAATTATAATCCATATCAAGTTTAAAAATCACGAAACTTTTTAAGTTCTAAAACTTTTTTAAGTTCTAAAACTTTTTGCTGTTTGAAGACCATTGTTAAGGACCAAGAATTGGTCAGTGTGGTAGAGCCCTTTCCTGGATTCACAAAACGAAGAAAAATGATGAAGACCAGAAATAAAGCACTGACTTCAAGAACACTGAGGGCATGCATCTAAGTGCCACGCCCTGTCCACCATAGTGCTTTTGGGAGAATTGTTAGGGAACGCTGTCCTCTGGAGCCATTCTGGGTGCTGGGTTAGAGCAAGAGAAAAGAGTGCAGCCGTGATGCACTGGAATAGCAGGTGTTAGGGAGGCCCTGGGAAAGACTGAGGCGAACCATGAGCTCTCACACTTCAGTAGGAATGCTGTTAGCTAAGTCACTGACTCATGACCACTGCCCGAAGATGTGTGTTCAGGAGCCCATCGCACAGTGTAATATGTTCATTAACTGTTGAGTTAGGTGTGATGAGTATGCTGTCAACTTGACAGAATGCAGACTTGTCTGGGAGACAAGCTTGTGGGCATGCTAGTGGGAGACAAGCCTGTGGGCATGCTGATGGGAGACAAGCTTGTGGACATGCTGATGGGCTTCTCCTCTTCAGGTCAACATGGGTCAAGAGAAGAAGCTTTCTTTCCTTCCCTGCTATGGTAGTTTGGTTTGGTTTTGTATGTTTGTTTCCAGTTTTGTGAAGGGTCTCAGGCATGATAGGTAAGAAAGTACCCTGCAGCTAAGCTCTACCCCAGGATACTGAAAACTGACTTTGTAGAGTCATTGTGCCTTTTGCAAGTCAGAACCCTGACTTTTACTCTGAAAACAGACTTTAGTTACCAAATCTCAAAGGTGTTTGGTGAGCTTTTGTATTTCTTCTTACCATAATGTTACTCGTTATTGTGTCTGGCCGTGCACACATGTAACAGCACGCATGTGGAAGACAGAGAACAGCTCCTTGGTCGCACTTGGAGATTGGACTGAGGTCATCAGGCCTACACAGCAAGTGCTCTTGCCTGCCCACTGTCTGCCATCCCCTCTTTCATCAGTGAAGTATAGATAGCATGTGTTGTTTCTATCCCTACCAACAGTTCTTTTTCTCTTTGGTTTTTTGAGACTGGGTTTCTGTGTAGCCCTTGCTGTCCTGGAACTTGCTCTGTAGTCCAGGCTAGCCAGAACCCACAGAAGTCTGCCTGCCTCTGCCTCCCAAGTGCTGGGATTAAAGGCATGGGCTGCCACCACTAAGTTCCTACCAGCATCTTAATGCTCTGGTTTCACACAATTGTTTGTGCTTTATAGTAAGATATGTTTAATTTTTTTTTTCTAGATTGAAGAATTCTCATTAAATAAATTAGGGAATTTCAGCCTTAAAGACGTTGAGAAAGACTCTGTGGTCTGGGAGTACACTGACAACAGCACAGGGGACACCAGCTCAGCCAAAGAGGAGGCACCCAAGGAGACTGCAGCAAAGAAGGGACAGGTCTGTCTGTGCATTCCTCTCTGGTCATAAACTGACCTTCCCTTCGGGCTCCAGCTGTGGCATTTGCACATTGCTCTGTCTCCCTGTTCTCTTCACTGCCCTTCTGTTTACATTTGTTTGGGTTCTGGGTCTCACTTGGTTTCCCAGGCTCAGTCTGGACCTTATTATGTAGCCCACGGTAGTCTGGACTCATGGCAGTCTTCCAGCCTCAGCCTCTGGAAGTCCTGGGATTGTGGCCATGAACTGCCATCCCTGGCTTTGTCTTAACAGTTTCTGAATGTAGTGTTAGTTAATTATACACAGGCATGGGTCTCATTACACACAGCATTTCTCTGCACGATTGTAGTATGCTTTGACCTTGTTTAGTCCTCTGTTCCCCTTCTTTGGCCCACCTGTCCCCTACCCCTGTTCCTTGTCCCTGTTCCTAATAGACCCTTTTTAACTGCTGTGCCTTAGTCTGCCCTTCCATTCTGCATATGAGACAAAATATGGGTTGTTCATGTCTGTGAGACTAACTTATTTTAATGTAATCTTTATTTGTGTACATTTTCATGCAAGCACCATAATTTCCTCTTTATGGGCAAATACAATTCCATTTTTTATATAGAGACCATACGTTCTTCATCCATGTTCCTAGGCTGACTCCGTAGCATGACTAGTGTGAGTAGAGTGGTAAGCTGGGTGCCAGTCTTCTCTGTGGTGAGCAGACTGTGACTGGGCTGGGGCTGTCTGCTGCTTGCCCCAGTTTACCCCTTAAGGAGCCCATACACTGATGCACTAGCTCACGCACTGATGCACTAGCTCACACACTGATGTACTAGCTCACACACTGATACACTAGCCCACACACTGATGCACTAACCCACACACTGATGCACTANCCCACACACTGATGCACTAGCCCACACANTGATGCACTANCCCACACACTGATGCACTAGCCCACACACTGATGCACTAGCCCACACACTGATGCACTAGCTCATGACATTCCATTTTCTTTTCTATGCAGCTTCTTGAGTAAACAGGCAATGAAGCAAGTTGAAAACGTGCAATCACCATTACTTACATGGCTTCTTCTGTATGTAGAGGCCTCTTAAAGATACTGAGTAGGGTCCTTACATGGGCAATGACTGTCATAAATCCTTCTCGGACTGAGATTCATGGTTCTAAGCCCACTGCACATTAACAAGCCATGCCCCCTCTGGTTCCTGGCTTATACATGCCTCAGATGAGACTGTGGTGAACTGTGGACTTCAGACTCCTGGAACTGGGGGTGATAGGGGAGATGCCCTGACCCTGATGACCCTACATAGCACCATTCTGTTTTCTGTGTGGGTTTTGGTTGTGGGCAGCAGCCCGAGCTCTTAGACAGTGTGTGTGAATTTGTGTCCCAGCTCTGACTTTGTAGCTCTGTGTCCTTGGGCAGGTCACTTACTCTTCCTAGGCCCCGGCTTCCTCTCCACAGATAATCTTGGTGCCCTCTGGAAGCATCATTGATTCCTAGAGTGTCTGACTCAGTGCCAGGCGTGTGGTGAGCACACTGTCAAAACTAGCCGCTATTTTCACTTTACTAGAAAAGAGTGCTCTCTACTGTGAAAAGACAGGTCAGAACCAGTGGTGTCTGAAGTTCCTTGCTCAGATGCTTTGAAGAAATTTCAGTGAGAGACTTAAAAGTCCTTCATAAGACTACAAATGGCTGTGGATAAAGAGGTGAAATTCAGCAAGATTCTCTGGTTCCCATGTTCTTGGTTACAGTGTGGGACCAAGACATGTCCATTCCCCTCAGGGGTCTCAGCACTGCCTGTAGTCCACCACATGACTCAGGATTGGCAGAATCCATAGGCCCAAGATTTACTAATTGAGTGTCACACCTCTTATTCTGAAGTGTGGTGTTAGAAGTGTGATTGTAGATAAACTCAAAAACTTTGGATGGGCCGGGCGTGGCAGTGCACGCCTTTAATCCCAGCACTCGGGAGGCAGAGGCAGGTGGATTTCTGAGTTCGAGGCCAGCCTGGTCTACAAAGTGAGTTCCAGGACAGCCAGGGCTACACAGAGAAACCCTGTCTCGAAAAACAACAAAAAAAAAAAACAAACTTTGGATGGAAAGATGTTTTATTCATTGTGAATTAGAGAATAGTGTGAAGAAAAAGTCATTGCTATGTGTCCATTTAATATTTTACTTCAAAAGTGTTACTTGGAGAGGTTAAACAACCTCTAGAATGTACTTAATGTGAGAGTGGTGCTGTGTTAAGCTCTGCTGCCTCTTTCTGCTGAGCCCTGTCAGCTACAAATACAAACATTCTCAGACTTTCAGTTCCCCCTTGTAGCACTTGGGAGTTGAGCCGAGTGACCTCTAAAGCATCTTACAGGTGTCACATTGCGTTTCAGTGATGTTTGCTTTTCTTCAAAAGATAGTACCTGAGAAAAAGGGCAGAGAGCAACCAGGTCTGCCAGCTGCTTTCCCTTGGCTCTGATTTAATCCACATCACTGTCCTGTGTTATAGGTGTATCATCCCTACTCTGCAGATAATGATAGCGACCATTTTTTGAACACTGTCTGCCAGGCACTGTGCTAAGCACTTTACAGACACTATCTCACTCAGTCCTCCCAACAGCCCTATGAGGTGGGTACTGTTATCCCCGTTTCCCAGGTGAGGAATCCAAGTCTTAGACACGTTATAGACCATGACCAAGCTCATCACAGCTAGTACCTGGCAGAGTGTGATTCTTAAACTAAACTCGTCACACAGCCGTTATCCTGCCCGTGCTGCTGATCAGAGAGAGGAGAAACTAAGTTGCAGAGAGCTGCAAAGAGCTGTGAACTGAGTCACACTGGGGCCTTTCCCCTGCTCCTGCTGTCTTAAGTCCTGTGTACTTTCATTGTGAAACATCTGTTATTGGAACTTGTCAGAAGTCTGTGATTGACAAACTAGTGTCAATTTCTGATATCAGCTATGATTTGACTTTAGAACTAAATCGCGCTTGGCAGGTATAGTATGTTGGGGCAGTGACAGTGAGTTTCCTTCTCCTCCCTGCCTTAGCAGTACCAGGCTGTGGATATCCACACCTGCGAAGGTGCCTCCAGCAGCAGCAATGCTTCAGCCTTCGCAGGGGCCTCTCCACCTGCTGAGACTTCACAGTTAGCTGTGCTGTCCGGCTACATGACACTGTCCTGTCCTCTCCTGTGGTGAAATTCCTGGGATAATGGCTGAGTGTTAGCATGCTCGAATCCCAGGGTGCAGTGCAGTGCTGTTCACTCCTGACCAAATAGAACATATTAGATTATCTAGATGGATTGTCAAGCTCACGGTTTTCCAGAGTCTTCATTTTTTTCATGTAGGTTTGACTGACCTTGTCAGGGTGAGCTGCTGTATGAGTTAACCTCTGTGTTCCTTGTCAGGGTGAGCTGCTGTATGAGTTAACCTCTGTGTTCATTGTCATCCATAGGTGCCATTGACATTTAATATAAAACATCAGCCTTCAGTGCCAGTCGGGCAACTCTGGGTGGAATTGCTGCGGTTCTATGCTTTAGAGTTTAATCTGGCTGATTTAGTGATCAGTATTCGAGTCAAAGAATTGATATCACGGGAATCAAAGGACTGGCCCAAAAAGCGTATCGCGATTGAAGGTAATAATGTTGGATAACTTTGACGTGGTGCCAGTCTAACAGCCCACTTCTGTCACCTTCTCTTACAGTTCCTAGCAGAGGTAGGCCTGGTCTGAAGGTAAAACAGACACTGGCCTCCTGCATGCGGTGCACTGGGGTGAGGGCAGCGGGCTTACTTACCCCAAGGTGAAGGTCTTAGCTGTCAAGTGACTGGCTGCAGGCACCTGACCCCTGCTCTGTAAACTGCTCTCCCAGCTTCCCTGCGACCTGTGGGTTCTTACTCCCTCTTTCTACCATCCTCACACTGGTGTTTGAGCGTCTAGCATCTCGGGAATCCCTGTTGAGCTTCAGTTTTGCAAAGATGAATGAAATACTTTTTCTTGTGAAAAACGCTGTTCTTAGGGTTGGTTGGCTTCAGGGGAGGAAACAGAGCTATTTTCAAAGCAGAAAGCAGTCATTTCTGCATAGAAAACACCTTGTAGTGAAAGCTGTCCCTTTGCAGAGTCAGGAGGTTGGAACCTTCTAGAAATCTTAGCTCTCCTCCTTTAACTTAAGAACAGCAGCAAAACTCCCACATGGAAATCTCAGTTTTGCTTGATTTTTTTTTCAAGTTTTATGTTGCATAAGATTTTTTTTTCTTTTTGCATAAATTCTGTGTGCAGTCATGGGGAATCTCACATTTTTAAACCCTCCCCTGCAGTTTCTCTGGCTCAGCTCTTCTGGCCAATTGCCTAACCTGCTGGAGTTCTAGGGGAGGAAAAAAGCTTGAGAGAAGTGGTGTCTCCTCCTGGTGCCTCCCTCTCGCCCCTGAAACTCAGGCCAGCCACTTCAGTGATGGGGCCTCCCGGGGCGGAAGAGTGGAGGTAAGCTTGCCGCACCGCAGGGCTGGCGGAGTGAGGTCCAGAGCACTTGCTCGCTCAGCCACAAGGCTGTCTGTCGGAAGCTCCTGAGTTCCCCACAGCTCAGGAGCCACACTGACAACATCTTTCCTACCTCCGGTCACTGAGCAGCTAGGGAAGGGGCATCAGTTCCCTGAGAATTCGACGCATTGCTTTCAGCTCCTAACTGCTGCCCCACTCCCACCCGGGTTGTTTTTGTAAAGTGTTTAAAGCATGTAAGATGCATGATTCACTCTACTGTTGTTGTTACCTGCTTTATCTTGGAAAATCTAATGTTAAGCATCATGAAACAGAAATGTATGAAATGGTGGCTTTCTTTTTTTTCCTCTCTCTTTTTGTTACAGACCCCTATTCTGTTAAAAGAAATGTGGCAAGGACCCTGAATAACCAACCTGTGTTTGAGTATATACTTCATTGTTTGAGGACAACATATAAATATTTCGCTCTTCCACACAAAGTTACAAAACCCAATCTCACAAAGCCTCCTAGCCCAGTCACCTGTATTTCAGACCCTTACAAAGAAGCAAAAAATGGTGGCCTAGAGCCCCAAGCAACAAATATTGATAAACTGGGAAATGCAGCTGTGGCTCAAGATCCTGGTGTTCAAACCTCAGGTGCCTGCAGAGCACAACTACTTCCTCTTAGGAGTGCCACTGAGGAGTTGGGAAGCCCACCAAAGGAGAAGACGGGAGGTGTGCACATCCCAGCCCACCAGGAGAGCTCTGGCTGTGTCCAGGCAGAGGCCAGTTGTGAGGGTTTGGAGGATGCCACAACAGAGCATCAGGAAACAGGAGGTGACAACGAGGGAGTCAGAAGGAAGACCAAGCATCCTTTGAGCACTGATGACTGTTTAAGCAGCAGCAGGCACCCAGAATTTCAGAACTGTGACAGCAGCCTGTGTGGTCTCCAGGCAGACAACACTCTGGAGTTAGTAGGGCTCTGGAATGCTAGAGCTGAAGAGTGTAATAGCTGTGCCTCTTTGGACGACAAGGCTGATGTCAATGAAGAGAGCACAGAAGGCGCTGAGGAACTAGAAGAAGAAGCTCTGAGTTGCTTTTCCCCTTCAGTCCAGGGCCGAACATCATCAGCCATGCACTTTGATGAGGGAGAGGAAGAAGAGGAGGAAGAGGAGGAGGAGGAGGAGCCCAGGCTCAGCATTAACCTTACAGAAGATGAGGAGGGAGTTGCTAATGAACATCAGGTGGACAGCAGGTATGCTGGGTCAGGTGAGGAGGATGCCCTCTCTGAAGAAGATGACTTTGCTGAGCCTGCTAAGGATGAAGATCCAGGAGAATGTGGAGAACACATGGGTGGGGCTCTGCTCATAGACCTAAATAGAATAACGCTTAAAGAAGAAAGCTTTCCTGAGGAAAATTCACCTGGGGAGCAGCCTGAGTTCTTCTACGAATTTAGAAAACTGACTTTCACCAAAGGCAAGGTAATCGTTGCTGATAGGCTTCGGTCTGGGACTCTAAACTCCAGCGGGTAGTGTTTCGAGTTTACTCTCTGTCCCCTCTGAGCAATTGGATTGAGGAAGTCAGTTCTCTCTTTTTCTTTCTTTCCTTTCTGTGGGTCCCAGGAATTGAACTGAGGTCTCCAGACTTGGCACCAAGTGCCATTTACCAGCTGAGCTACTTGTCAGCCCTGATTTCAGTTTCTATGAACTGGACCAATAGCTTCCCGTTTGGTGTGGTTTAACCCATTTCTGTTCATGCGCTGTGATCTCTGTCCCCCCTGACCCTGATGGGGATGTGCGTAGACGACAGACAGTTCGCTTCCCATTGCCATCCCCAGAGTAGCATGTCCCACCTCAGGCCCGCGGAGTAGCTTTATTTTAGGCTATACATGTAGATGTGTAGATGTGCAAAGATTCACAGACACTCGTGTTTTGGTTTACCATCTCCCTACAGTCCCCCACAGTAGTGTGCAGCTTGTGTAAGCGAGAAGGCCACCTAAAGAAGGACTGTCCTGAGGACTTCAAGAGAGTCCAGCTGGAACCGTTGCCACCCCTGACACCCAAGTTCTCAAACATCTTAGATCAAGTCTGCGTCCAGTGTTACAGTAAGTGTTGTGTGTTCACCTGATGTGCCACAGGGGTGACCCTCAGGAGTCACCAGAGGTGCTGCCAGCCTCACAGTTAGTACTCTGAGGATTGCGGACAGTGTGTGGTGAGCATGGGCACCTACCACCCCTCCCCCAGCTCCTCCTGCATCCACTCCCTCTTCTCGCCCTAACTGACTCAATCCAGGCCATGCTGCAGGTAGACTCCCGGATGTGGGGGCCATCCACTGTCAGCTCCCTACCCCATCCCCCATGCTAGAATAGTGACAGGCTTGGTCTTGCAGGCAGCTTCAGCTTCTGTGAGTGCATGAGAGCAGCAGTCCTCTTGTGCCTGACGCCCCTTGGCCCTGGGCTCTCGGGCTCCCTGAGCTCCCTTTTCTATGATGGTGCCTCTACCTGGAGGGAAAGAATACTTTGAACAGCCCACATGCAAGCTCTTTAGGGAACATCCATTTGAGGAAGCACTGGTGCTGAGAGAAGTTTCATTTCTATTTCTGAAGAAGCCTGCTGCTGCTTAGCCTGGATGTGCTCAGGGCTCCACCCTGACTGGTACTTAAGCTCCCTGTACCCCAGCAGGCTCTCTCCCTGAAGTTGCCATTGAAATTGCCTCCAGATGCTGGGATTACAGGCAGGCACCATCATGTCCAACCTAATCCCTCCTTCCCTCTCTTCCTACTAGGGTCTCACTCTGTTACTGAATTTTGGGGTCCAAACCCTCCTCTGCCTCAGCCTCCCAAATATTCAGGACCGTAGACATATACTACCGTGTCTAGCTACCATTGACATTTTTGTTTTTTGTTAAGCTTTTTCAGATGTTAAGGAAGAAAACTGGGTTTCCAATTAAAAACAGAATAACTCACAGACACCTCTGCTCCCTCTCTAGAGGATCCTGACAGCCCAGGGCTAGAGCCCTTGCCCCAGTTGGCTTCCATTTCCAGAGCAGTTCTTGGGGTTAGACTCCTTTCCAGGCAGGGTGTTCTGTGTGTCCCTGGCTGGCTTGGACCTCGAAGTGAAGCTCTCCCTGCCGTCCAGTGCTGGGATTACAGCCGTGTGCCACAGGATTGGGACGGGAGCTATTTGTTTTTATTGCTAGCACTGTGTTGAGAAGGATAAAAATCTGGTTTTTGAAGCTTGTAAGTTTTCTTTTTCTAAGTGTATATATATATATATATATATATATATATATAAGCTTTTTTGAGAAATGTCAACTTTTTAAAGCCACTCCCCTTCTCATTATACCTATCTGTTTTTTAAACAGAGGATTTTTCTCCAACTATTGTAGAAGATCAGGCTCGTGAACATATCCGGCAAAATCTAGAAAGTTTCATAAAACAGGATTTTCCAGGTAAATATTTTTTTTTCTCTTTAGAAAAAGAAAGGTAACATACATATTGCAGGCACATTAACTTCACAGCATACCTAATTACCAATAGGAAAATGGCAGTGTGGGATCACCCAGGCCATAAGAGGTGAATTCACTGGGAACTGCAGTTAAGTCACACACACTTACAGGAGCTACAGAAATGGCTTGCAGATACTCTGATCTCTGAGTATATGCACTTACATATTGAGGCACACACAAAGGTAAAAACCAATCTTTTAAAGTACGTAGAAAGCATTGCTCTTACAGTATGAAATGTCATAGGATGGTCTATATATATTTTTTTTAAATTTATTTATTTATTATATGTAAGTACACTGTAGCTGTCTTCAGACACTCCAGAAGAGGGCGTCAGATCTTGTTACGGATGGTTATGAGCCACCATGTGGTTGCTGGGATTTGAACTCCGGACCTTCGGAAGAACAGTCGGGTGCTCTTACCCGACTGAGCCATCTCACCAGCCCGGTCTATATCTTTCTTTGAAACATCCTTGCATTTTGGTATAAAGTGATGTCCACTATTCTTTCATGTCATATACAGCTTTTGTATTTAAGTAAACTAAGGAAATCATTAAGAATAAATGCTTAGGCTGAGATGCTAAAAGATGCTGAGGCTGGCAAGATGGCTCAACAGATAAATGGCCTTCCTGCCAAGCCTGGTCCCTGTCTTCACCACTCAGATGATGGAAGGAAAACCCAACTCCTGCATGTTTATGTTATCCTCTGACCTCCCTATGCACACATGCTGACATAATAAGTAAATAAGTAAATAACTGTTATAAAATATTTGAAGACCATAATTACCAGAGGATAGTTAGCAATTGGTATTTTGGATTCATGAAAGGGGCATTTTTTAAATAAAAACCAATTACATGTTCTCAGGTAATGAGCTATTACTTGTCATCTGTCCCTAACAGGAACTAAATTGAGCTTGTTTGGCTCCTCCAAAAATGGATTTGGGTTCAAACAGAGTGACCTTGACGTCTGTATGACGATTAACGGACATGAGACTGCTGAGGTACGGTTGCCACGTGAACACACATGTGCTGTGAGCATGTGGTTAGTGCCGTCCTCACTGGCAGAACTGCGAGGCATCTGGAATGTACGGGGCATTCCACATGCAGTGCACCAGGAAGCACAGCCTCTGGCATCTGCGTGACACTCTTGGAGGGGGTGTGAAGAGTAGAACAAAGCTCTGGCTGGGCATGGGTGGTACACACCTGTGGTCCCAGCTCCTGGAGCCTCATGAAGGAGGTTTGCTAGAAGTTCAAGGTCAGCCTGTGCTGTGTAGCAAGAGCCTGTCTCACCAAACACGCACACGCACACACATACACACAAACACACAGAGACTAGATAGCTTTAAAGGGGCTTTTCCAGTGTAGTACAGATTGGACTAGATTCCGTGAAGCTAGACCACCTTCACCAGTGCCCATTGGCTTGGCTACTAGACCAGCACACCTATCCCCGTTACCTGTGATGTTGGTTTGCTTGTACATGGTGAGTATTAACTTTATAGTTCAGGACCTGCATTTGAGACAAACTTGCTCTTTATCAGCACAAAAACATGTGTCCTTTGGTAGATAACAGAAGTAATAATTTCTGTTCCCTTCTGCTTTGAGAAATTCTGTCTTGGGTGGCTTTGATCATGTGTATCAGGAGACAGCAGAGAGGAGCCTTATGCTGAGATGCAGCTCAGAGCCTGCTTGTAGTGGTGGTGGTAGTGTGATTTGTTCCTCTCTCCCTGAAGACAGACTTGTCTGCAACTCTTTATCCTCCTGCCTCAGCCTGAGTCCTGAGCCTGTGACATGTGCCCTCAGGACACTCTTTACAGCCTGTTTTTACAGTTTTATTAGCATAGTACCACACCCAGACCTGGATGTATTCTCTGAGGCTGCTTTATTTCTGATAACAGAGTAAGTCTGAAAAGTGCTGGAGACAGGATCTAGTGCCTTGTGCATGCCAGGTGGGGGCCATCCTTCCAGCCACACCTGTCACTGAGGGACCCTTTTCAGAGGCAGTGCTGATGTAGAAGCTGTTGATGTAGTTACTACACTGCCACTGCTCAGGGGCTCTCGTGGCTTTGTTCTGAATCTGCATTCTGCGGGTGTTGCTGATTTCAGGAGAATAGCCAAAACCAGGGTCTACCTGGGATTTGTTGAATGGTGTGGGATGAGATTAGGTCTACCATAAGGAATAACCCACTATATCCCCTCAGAGTTGGTCCTCATTAATGTGGTTTAAAAACTACCTTTGACAGTATTTCTAAAGTAAAATTCTGAATAGGTTGTAGGGTCTGTGTAACCGTCAGGATTTACTCCAGTGGGGAGGACAACCATACTTTAACATGCCAAGGGACAGTGGTATGTGCTTGTATTCCAAAACAAAGGGGACATAGGCAAGAGGGCTTTGAATCTGAGGTCAAACTGGGCTTCACGCAGACCCTTTGGTCTGAAAAACAGCAAAACTACCATTCCAAGTTGCTGCTCGACTTTAATGTTAGCTAGTCCTAGCAGGAAGGGGACTGAGTTAGACCATTCTCCACAGCAAGCCATCAGGTCTTCGTACAACTGTGTATAGATATAGCTACATCCAGCATAGGTGAGACAGAGCACAGACACTTCTCTTGCATGTCCACACCTAAGGTATTCTTCCAAGGGAGGGGAAGTGAATGTCTTCATGGTTTAAAGACCTTGCTGGAAGCTCCTATTTTCTCTTTTGTTGTACATCCAAAAGCAATTAAGGTATGTTTGGAGGCTTGCATAGTCTTAGGGTGTTTTGTATGTATGGTAACTGATGCTCACCTAAAAAGGAAAATAAACCCATCTGAAGTTGGGCTGATGATTGCACAGTGGATAAAAGTGCTTGCAGTACCGCCCTGATGACTGGAGTTCAATGCCTGAATCCCACAGTGGAAGAAGAAATGATTCCTCAAGGTTGTTTTCTGACCTCCATGCATGTTGTCTTTCACACATGTAATGTCCTGACACATGTCCCCACACCCAGTCATACACACACACATACACATGTGCACACTAAAGAAAAAGATTCGAAATTAATCTCACTGTCTTCGAAGGTACAGTTTACTGTTACTGTTTTGTTTTATGTCTGACCCAGAACCTCACAAGCTAGCCAACCACTCTAGCACTGAGCTACAGAGCCCTTGCCCTTAGTCTTCTAGGTCACCCAGGCTGGCTTTGAACTTCTTTTGCAGCCCAGGACAGCCTTTTAAGTGGTGACTGTCTTGCTCAGTCTCCAGAGTAGCTAAGATGACAGGTGTGTGCCAATAGTTCCAGCTTGCATCCTGATTTCCCTTCTGTTGTTTGTGCCTTTCCTGCAGGGGCTGGACTGTGTAAGAACTATTGAGGAGCTGGCACGAGTCCTCAGAAAGCACTCAGGTACTTCCATACCTGTACTAAAGTACTTCTCTCTTTTTCTTTACTGTTTTATGTATGTAGAATTTATTCCTGCCAATGAGGAAGTATGCTGAGTTATTACAAATATGTGCAACATAGGCGTCGTTAAAATGTTCTACAGTCTGATATAGAAAAGGATTGCTAGTAATGGTCTCAGTAGAAAGCATATTCGAGGCAGGTGAGGTATTTAAGTCATGTATCTTGATCTCAAATCTAGAAGACTGTTGTAGGTGGTTTCTGAAGTATTTAGAGCTATAAAAAGGGGTAGATCCTGCAGTTGATGTGCAGACCTCAAATGTTCTTACAAAATAGTGTAGGTGAATGTTTGTCTGCTTGCTTGTCTCCCTGTAGCTGGGGGTAGAATCTGAGGCCTTGCCCATCAGATGCAAGTGCTCTACCACTGAACTACAACCCCAGCCCTGTCTTAAACATGTAGTGTGGGCTAGCCTCAAGCTTACTCTGTAACTGAGGCTGATCTTGATCTGCCTACCTTTACCTCCAGTTCTGGGATTATAGATGTGCAGCCTCATGCCTGGCTATCTGTTTGCCAGGTGGGTTGGCTACTTGATTAATTGGGTTTAGATGGGTTTGTTTGTTTGTTTGTGAGTAGTTGTTTTTGAAATGTGGTCATGTGAGTCCAGGCTGGCCTTGAACTCACAACTCTTGCTTCGGCCTTCTAAGTACGTAGGATTGCAGATGTAAGCCACACTTGACAAAATACTTTCTTTAAACATGAGTTTCCTGCCGGGCCTGGTGGCGCAGGCCTTTAATCCCAGCACTCGGGAGGCAGAGGCAGGCGGATTTCTGAGTTCGAGGCCAGCCTAGTCTACCAAGTGAGTTCCAGGACAGCCAGAGCTATACAGAGAAACCCTGTCTCGAAAAACCAAAAAAAAAAAAAAAAAAAACCATGAGTTTCCTAATCTTTTATATAGAGATCAAAGTATTACAATACAGCCTCTGTTCTTGTGAACAACACTTACGGGTATGCACACACACAGAGGTACCGTTTACTTTGTATGTTGAGAAGGTATTGTCCTCAAATGAGAAGCCATCTCTAAAGATAAGTTTTGTGTGGCTTCTCAGGTTATGCAAAGAAACTGAAGTTGAAAGATTAGATAGTGCTTAGGTTTTAGTTCTGAGCTGGGCTTTGATGTTTATTGTAACTCACTCTTGCTTGCTCTGGGTCTCTTTCTGGGTCAGTTGAGACATACTGTCCCTTTCCTAAGCATCCTACATGTATACTTCATAAGGACAAACTATGTTCGCTGGTTATAGAACAGAAAAGACTGTATAGTCATTTAAATAAGGAATTATATGATAGAAATGGAATGTAAATTACACAAAGAACTAAATAGCAGCTAGAAGGCTCCACTTAAAACCTAATGCCTTTAGAAGCAGTCTGTCCAGCTATAGCATTGAATGCCTGCCTCGTAATAATGAGGAATGTAATTAGGACAGCAGAAAAGTTAAAAGGCCTGTGTCTCCTTTTATTGGAGTGGATAGACAGAAGGCTTTGGGATTATAAATTGGAGCCAGGGGGACATGAAAGGGCTAGGTCTTGAAGGAAGGTTTGTCAAATGAGATCTACCATAGTAGATTCCCTGAAGGGAAGAGGAGTGGAGTGTGTATGGAGGTTCTAGATTCCAGAGTTCCCATTTGTTCTGTGCTATGTGAACTTGGGCTTGTTGGTTTATTTTACATTCCCCCTTCTACTGCCTCTATCCGTTCTTGTGTAAATCTCATCTAGACTTGAGCACTGTCATCTGTGGAGTCAGCAGAATAGGCTGCTAGTCACAGTGCACACAGTGAGGTTGGAGCTGCCCCGCTCCACAGTGCACTGCTTGCATGTGCCTGAGTGATAGTGGAGAGTCTGGTTGTGAAGGGTCCTCTGCAAGACCCCATTACATTCAGGCCTGCAGGGAATGATATTCACATACATGTTCCTCCATCTCTACGTTCTCAGGCCACCATGACATTCCATCAGGAGTGGTCCCCCTGCCTCCATCCCTGTTTCTGGCCTGCTGTTGGTCCTTCCTCCATCTCTATGTTCTCAGGCCACCATGACAGTCCATCAGGAGTGGTCACCCTGCCTCCATCCCTGTTTCTGGCCTACTGTTGAACCTTGATTCTCCTGCCTCCATCCCTGTTTCTGGCCTGCTGGTGGTCCTTGATTCTCCTGCCTCCATCCCTGTTTCTGGCCTGCTGGTGGTCCTTG
>NC_034605.1:62473005-62478226 GCF_900095145.1 Mus pahari | reverse complement strand
CTGGTGGTCCTTGATTCTCCTGCCTCCATCCCTGTTTCTGGCCTGCTGGTGGTCCTTGATTCTCCTGCCTCCATCCCTGTTTCTGGCCTGCTGGTAGTCCTTTATTCTCCTGCCTCCATCCCTGTTTCTGGCCTACTGTTGGTCCTTGATTCTCCAGTGCTTCTGCCCTCACTGGCTTCTTTGTCTTTAAGGATAAGTCCTGTTTCTCTCCTGTTCCCCTCGCGTCCATTCTCTAGCGTACAGTGTCATGGAAGGGCCCTCAAGCCTTCTTGTTCAATTTTCCTTGACTTGTAAACGGCCTCCACCTCCACTGTTTCCGCATGTTCCTTTTCAGTGTAGCTCAGGCAGTCTTCTTATCTGCAAAGTTAATTCCTTCCTTTTCCATCCATTGCTTCTAGCTCTGTGGTGACTACTGTGTCAGGCATTGAGATGATGCTCCATGGGCTGTCAGTCAGACGGACAGGGTAGGGAACTCATGCATGCAAGCTCCAGTAATTCCTGTGTGGACTTGGACCCCCTGCCTACACACTTGCGTGTTCTCATTAAGC
Source organism: Mus pahari (assembly GCF_900095145.1). Lineage (NCBI taxonomy): Eukaryota > Metazoa > Chordata > Mammalia > Rodentia > Muridae > Mus > Mus pahari. The sequence continues at coordinate 62,477,678 of NC_034605.1, read as the reverse complement.
AGTTGGTTTGTGGAGGACAGTGGACTTCTTGGTTCTGGTAACTCAGGTATCCGTGTGTATAGGAGATACCTACTTTGACAGGGTCTTCCTAGTTACTCACTAACAATTGTTTGCTTAGTTGTAATTAATACAACTAGGCAGCTGAAGTTAGGTCTTGTTTCCCACGGAGCATTTGCATGAGAACCATTCCTACCAAGTTGTGTTTAATCATGCATCTTTCTTCCTTCTTAGGGTTGAGGAATATCCTTCCTATCACAACAGCCAAGGTGCCCATCGTGAAGTTCTTCCATCTAAGAAGTGGTCTGGAGGTGGACATCAGCTTGTATAACACACTGGTAAGATTTCCTAGGACTGGGCCAGCCTGTCTTTCATTCATCTTTTTTATTTTTATTTATTTATTTATTTATTTATTTATTTTTTAAAGATTTATTTATTTATTATATGTAAGTACACTGTAGCTGTCTTCAGACACTCCAGAAGAGGGCATCAGATCTTGTTACGGATGGTTGTGAGCCACCATGTGGTTGCTGGGATTTGAACTCCGGACCTTCGGAAGAGCAGTCGGGTGAAATCTCTCCTGTTTTGGTTCTATGGATTTTTTTTCTTTTTTTCTTGTTTGCTTCCTTCAATCCTTTCTTTCTCCCATCCAGTCTTTTTTTTTGGGGGGGGGGGGGTGGAGTGGGTGGGTGAGCTCATAGTGTCCTTGAGCTGCTGCTTTTCCTGGTTCCACTCTACAAGCAAGTGCTAAGATTACAAGCACATACTACTAGGCATTTTTTTAAGGCTATAAAGAGGAATGAATGTCTCTTTAAATAAGTAAAATAAGTAAATGAGCCACACATAATAGTGATCCCAGCTCTTGGGAGGTAGTGCAGAGGCGTGGATGTCTGTGAGTTGGAGGCTGTCCTGGTCTACAAAATGAGTCCAGAACAGCCAGGGCTATTACACAGAGAAACCCTGTCTCCAAAAACAGAACAAAAAAGTAACTAAGGGCAATGAGACGTTCATTTTGTCTGTCTTATCCCTGTCTTTTTGGTTGCTCAGTTTTAGCCCCAAATGGCTAAGCAGCTCTCTGCTCTTGTTTTATTTACCCTGGGAATTGCCTGAGTGGTTGGTGTGTGCCTTGTAGTGTTCTGAGGCTGGGGCTATGGAGAATTCAGTCGCTGTTCCCATCCACGTGGGCTGAGAGTGTAGTGCAGTGGTAGGTTATTTGCCTAGCATTCCATCCCAGTGCATGCCAAGCCAGTACGTCGGTTGGGTGTGAGATGTGTATGTATGCATGTGAGAGAAAGTGTGTGTATGCATGTGGGAGTGTGTATGTGAGTAAGAGAGTGTGTGAGAGAGAATGTGTGTGCGTGTGTGTGAGTGTGAATGAGTGAGAGAGTGTGAGTATGTGAAAATTTGTATGTGTGAGTGTATGTGTATGCATGTGAGAATGTGTGAGAGTGTGTATGTGTGTATGTGAGTGTGTGTATGTACATATGAGTAAGAGTATGTAAGTGTGTATGTGTGAGAATGTGAGTATGTGTATGCATGTGATTGTGTGTGAGTGTGTGCATGCTTGTGAGAGTGTGTATGTGTATGTGAGTGAGAGAGTGAGAGTGAGTGTGTGCATGTGAGAATATGTGTGTATGTACACATGACTAAGAGAAAGTGTGTATGTGTGTGTCCACACACACTCGTGCACTTGTGAAGATTCACTTCAGATTGAGTCAGAGCGTGTCTGCTTGACTTGAACCTGCCTGTAATTTGGTGTGGGTGCTGGGTTCTTTCTTTTGGCCTCACACCTGGCTGCTCCGAGGCCCGATGGGACCTGGGGGCATTTCACACAAATGATGCTGCGGTGAAAGGGAGAGAGAGTCTTACATCTACTTAAAGAAAACTTACTTTATTTTACTCTGTTTTATCTTATTCCATTTGGTTTCACTGTCTTGGTTTTTGAGACAGGACCTCTTATGGTGACAGTGATCTTAAACTTCTCATCCTTCCACCTCCATCTACAAAGTGCTAGGATGACAGACCTATGTCATCATACCTAGTAGCATGCTTGTTTATTTTAATGGCTTTTTTTTTTTTTACTATTCAGACTAAAGATTTATTCATGAAATCAGAAGTTACATGTATGTGTCATTATCTCTTAGATTAACACAGCTTATCTCAGGAAGAAAAAAGCAGTCTCTAAACTGTCCTACAGTGTGAGCCTTTCCAGGTCACAGGGTTTGCCTCATGGCCTTTTCTCCCTTTCAACAGGCGCTTCATAACACAAGGCTCTTGTCTGCATACTCAGCCATTGACCCCAGAGTGAAGTATCTGTGCTACACCATGAAAGTGTTCACAAAGGTAGGTACATTGATGCATGTGGTTTATCTGGAAATTGCTGTATAGACCAGGCTGGCCTCAAACTCAGAGACTGTCCTGCCTCTGCCTCCCAAGTGTATGCACCACCGTGACTGACCTTAGTGTGTTAACTTTTCATGATGCTCCTGCTGTGACTGACAATCACATCGTTGTTGAATTCAGTTTGATTCAGGATGGGGTGGTTGCTTTTGTTGACATATTTTCATTTTTTAAGATGTGATTTTTCATATTAGTTTCTCAATGAAGTGGTGGTGACGGGGTGACTGCAAGCTGAGTAGAAATGCCCTTCAGAGTGCTCTCTCCCTCTAGATGTGTGACATCGGTGACGCATCCAGAGGCAGCTTGTCATCCTATGCTTACACTCTTATGGTGCTATACTTCCTCCAGCAAAGGTCTCCACCTGTCATCCCCGTGCTTCAAGAGGTAGGTGCCCACGGGAGATGGTGGATGCCCACGGGAGATGGTGGGCTGGGTCTGAGTCAGCCTCTACTTCTGCTACTATGTTACTGGCCAGTACTGACATCTTGTAACTTTTCCTGGACATTTTGGTATCAACATTTTAATTTTTCATTCTATAATAATACTTTTAAAATTAATTTCAGATATACAAAGGTGAAAAGAAACCAGAAATACTTGTTGATGGCTGGAATATTTACTTTTTCGATCAAATAAATGAACTGGTGCGTATTTTAAGAGTAAAGATTTTCCCAACCCTTGGCTAAAAGTCGTCCTATTCTGTGCTGTAGAGGTGTCTGTTGTGACCATGAGGACTGGCATTCACAGGTGTTCCATGTCAGTTGGTCCAGTCCCTAAGCTAGGTATGTTCCAGGCGCTGTACCAGGGTTTCCTCACTGTCAGCTGGCTCTTGGTAGTAACTATTCCAAGGATGGATTTTTGTTGTTTGGTTCTTGTCACACTGACTGTGTACATTATGTACTGAGTTGAGTGCTGTGGCCCACAGAGCTCTTCAGTTTTCTTCACAGATTCCCCTGCTGTCATGTCCTGAGATACATCATTGAGCATTCTCAGTTGTCTCTACTGCAAGTCACAGAGTAGTATTAGTAGACTCGTGTAAACACTGTTTTAAAACGTGGAAGAAAACCCATACAACTCTGTTTTGTGTGTATAAGCCAACCGACTGGTCCGCGTCTCCTGCTGAGGTGCGCGTGCATGCTGCTGCTAACACTTTATAATGGCTAGAGTGACACCCTTGTTCCCTTGCGTCTATAGCCCACTTGTTGGCCAGATTACGGAAAGAATACAGAATCTGTTGGGCAGCTGTGGTTGGGACTTCTACGCTTCTACACTGAGGAGTTTGACTTTAAGGAACACGTAATCAGCATCAGAAGAAAAAGTCTGCTTACAACTTTTAAGAAACAGTGGACCTCAAAATACATCGTTATTGAAGGTACGAATAAAGTCAAATTAGAAGTGAAGTGTTGGCCTGCCATGTGTGAGGGTGATGTGCAGAGCCTTTTGAGCATCGAGTGTGACCTGTGAACCCCCCGGCTGTTCCCCCAACAGTCACATGTTTGCAGTACAGCAGCCCTGCTGTGGCCACACCACCCTAAAGGTTCATTTTAAGTGCTGCCAGGCGGGACCTTTCATGAGTCCACAGTCTTCACTGAGGAGAATAAACTCTGCTGTTGGGCCATGGGAGAAGCACACAGCATGAGGCGGCAACTGCAGGACAGTTGGGGGGGAGGGGTAACGCCTGCAGCGAGTGGGCTTTCTAGTTTAACTCTGCCATGTACGTTTTCTTTTTGATCATGCTAAGTGCATAAAGTACTCAGTACTAAATGTGTAAAGTTTAGTGTGTAGTTCCACAGCTCCAGGTTTGAACGCCTGTTCCAGATGCTCAGGGACTCATAGAGTTGTGTAGACTTTGGGTCTAGTTAATTCTAGTGGGTGATAGTTTTATAAGAAAGTTTAAAACTAAAATAAAAATGTCTTTATTGAAGGATGGAGAGCGCCACTAGAAGTGGATTCTTCGCCTTTTACATACTGTTGGGAAAAGGACTGTCTGTAATGATCCTCAGTGTTGACCCCAGAGAAAGGCCTTTCCTGCTGGACCCAGTGCCCAAACCTCTGTGTGACTCCAGCACCTGGAAGGCCGAAGCAGTTGAATCAGGTCACCCTACTGAATTCAACAGTTCACTGAAACCATTGCTGTTTATAGTTAGCTGTTCCTTATGGTAGGGATTCCGTTTTTAAGAAGACTAAGCCAGGCAGTGGTGGCGCACGCCTTTAATCCCAGCACTTGGGAGGCAGAGGCAGGCAGATTTCTGAGTTCGAGGCCAGCCTGGTCTACAGAG
>NC_034605.1:62469805-62472975 GCF_900095145.1 Mus pahari | reverse complement strand
AGTGAGTTCCAGGACAGCGAGGGCTACACAAAGAAACCCTGTCTCGAAAAACCAAAAATAAATAAATATAAATATAAATAAATAAATAAATAAATAAGAAGACAGAATGAAGGTCAAGTGCTTTAAAGTGAGCTGGGAAAGGGCTGAGAAAATGTCTTCTTGGTCTCACAGGACCCTTTTCTAATCACACTGTCATGTAGATGGTGTGTGGACTTTGTGATTACTTCATTACTGTGGGCAGTACTGGACGCAGTGCCATGAGCACTGCCTGGGCTATGCATGGTAGGAACTTGTGTTCTAGAGGCTCCTATCAAAGCACAGATCAGTGAAGGCAGTCTTCTCACATTGCCTTGTCTTTTGCTGTTGCTCAGCATACTAAGTGAATTTTAAAAAGAAAAAGGCAGAACTGAGAGTGTGATAGCCACATCTGTAATCCCAGTGCTGGGAAGCTAAAATAAAAGCCAAAGCAGTCTTTCCTCAGCTTCTCAACCAGGCCTGATTATATAGCGATGCTCTCAACAGTGTGGTAACCAGTGTACAATCTGCCTTTTAGAACCAGCAAACACCCAAACTATAAAACACGCACACCAGCAGGAAAGGGCAAGGCTCGGATGATGGCACTTGTCGTCTGCTCCAGCTGACCGACTTCTAGTGTCATGGTCCCCAGCTTGGTGCTTGCCCTCTGGAAGCTTTGTGGACAGAATCATGGTGCCTAGCTCTACTCCCAGACTCCCGCTGTGGTGCTCTGCAAATGTAGTCTTTCACATCCGCGTGGAGGGCTCTAAAAGGATGGATCCTAGTTTCTCCCTCTGCCTTTTTCAGTGCTGTTTTAGGAAGAAAATGATATCAATCTTTATATGATGACCATGACCAGAACATTAGTCATTTGTATAGTATTTTAAATCATCTATAAAATAATATTTGGGTTTAGAAGCATGCTGAAGAGTAAGTTGCACCTGCCCACCTGCCTCTTTCATCCCACGTGTTCTTGTCCACTGCATCTGGCTCTTCATGGTTCTTGTGAATCATCTCCTTGGCCCTTGATAATCAATGTTTACCATTATAGTGACACTCGATAGCTCAGACTGGCCTGGACCTCAGCTCTACAGCCCAGGCCAGCCTCTAATCCTTGTCTTTCTGTACCTGCCTCCATGTGCTGAGATCAAAGGCATGGCATGCGCTCCTACTGTGACACAGAATGGACACCACTAAATGACCTGGTTAGTGAGTCTTCCTCAGGATTTTTTCCAGAAGTAGGCAACCTGGACAATATGAAGAATTTTATAAAAGTCATAAAGATGATACAGAGCTATTTTCTTATTCATGCTTTTGGAAAATCTTGTCTGATATGCAGGTTTGTCTGTTGCTGAGCTGTGTATAACTCTGGATGATGATAAAGAAGGTGGCACTGTTGTTGTTGTGTACCAAGATAATGAGATAAGGGCTAGCACTTCCACTCTGTTATCTTATCTGTCTCTCTAATCTTCTTTACTCAGATCCCTTTGATTTGAATCATAACCTTGGTGCTGGATTATCGCGGAAAAGTAAGTTACTCTTGTTTGTTAACTTGGTGCAATTTCTTGTTCTCTTAATGCATGTAATTGAATTCTTACTATTTTCCTTATAGTGACAAATTTTATAATGAAAGCTTTTATCAATGGTAGAAGAGTATTTGGAATTCCAGTCAAAGGATTTCCAAAGGACAACCCCTCAAAACTGGTGAGTTTTTGATAGAAATGCCAGAGAACAATTAAGATGCACATTTTGAGCACCAAATAAGTCTGCAGTGTGGAGTGGTTGAATTGAGCTGGCTGGTGTATCTGTTTCCTCCTGTGTCACTTCATGGTGTGGCATTTGAAATATATGTATTTACTTTGAAATGTTTATCATTGACTTTAGCCACTCTGTTGCAATAGATCTCTCCAGACATGTTCCTTCTCTGTCCAGAACTTTGTCCCCTTTGAACAAAAGAAACAATCAGGAACACTGATTCACCTTCTGCATGTGGGCGAGTAGGTACTTTTAGCAAATCATAGTCGGACTCATGTCAGATACTGCTCTGGGCATTTACAGTGGTGTTTCTCGTGCTTGTTCAAGAGCTCCTTCACCTGCACAGTGTGTTCAGATGAGTGCTCTTTCTCTAGTAGGTATGCAGGGGGGTGCAGCATCCCAGCCTCCTGCCGCAGCAGCAGCAACAGCACTAGCCTGCAGCTCTTTACCTTACTTTAATACAGAATTTGCACTGTGTGTTTCTCAGTTCACTGCAGTGTAGCCATTTCGTCTCATGACAGGCTCTGTGGCCTCAGCTTCTGCTGCAGAATTGAAGCCACTATTATGTCTTATATGTCAGTGCCCTCCAACTTGAGGGGATAAAAGACATAGAGTTTAGATGGTCTGTGTCAGCTATTGTGTCACTGTGCCGCTCCCTGGTGTGCAGGTGTGTTGGGGATGAGTGGTACATATACTAAAATACCAACCTGTTCTCACACTGATTTCATGGTGTGCCATGGTCTTGTTCACAGTTCATTTTACACAGCTGTGTTCTTGTAGGCATACTTTTTTGATCCAGACGTCCTAACTGAGGGAGAACTGGCCCCAAATGACAGGTGCTGCCGAATTTGTGGGAAAATCGGGCACTTCATGAAGGACTGTCCCATGAGGAGGAAGTAAGCACCGGTTCCGAAGGGAAGGGTTGGGTTTTCATTTTCTTGTCCCAGTTTCTAAATGTGGGTCTATTGATACAGAAAAAAACACCTGGGAAATTTCACGGGGGTTTCTGCCCCACTCTGGCCCATGTATCTCCCAAATCAAAAATACAGAAACCTATTATTTTTACTAACAAGCTGTTGGCACTATACAGGGCAGGTTCTCAACTGTTCTAACCTACATCCAGCCATAGGGCTGAGTTAGTGTTCTCACCTGTGCCCAGCCACAGGCCCGAGTTAGTGTTCTAACCTACATCCAGCCACAGGCCTGAGTTAGTGTTCTCACCTGTGCCCAGCCACAGGCCCGAGTTAGTGTTCTAACCTACATCCAGCCACAGGCCTGAGTTAGTGTTCTCACCTTCACCCAGCAATAGGTCTGAGTTAGTGTTCTAACCTATGCCCGGCCACAGGCCTGAGTTAGTGTTCTCACCTTCGTCCAGCCATAGGCCTGAGTTAGTGTTCTAA
>NC_034605.1:62438565-62469060 GCF_900095145.1 Mus pahari | reverse complement strand
GTGTTCTCACCTTCGCCCAGCCATAGGCCTGAGTTAGTGTTCTCACCTTCGCCCAGCCATAGGCCTGAGTTAGTGTTCTAACCTATGCCCGGCCATAGGCCTGAGTTAGTGTTCTCACCTTCGCCCGGCCATAGGCCTGAGTTAGTGTTCTAACCTATGCCCGGCCATAGGCCTGAGTTAGTGTTCTCACCTTCGCCCGGCCATAGGCCTGAGTTAGCTGTCAGCTGAGTCTTCCAGTGTTTACTCTGTTCCATGTGTCTCCTCAGGGTGATTTTTTTCTTGGCCTCCTTTGTCCCCTATCTTTTTCCTTCCTCTAAGACCCTCTACTCAATCTCAAGTCACACCTTCCTGTCTCCTGCCACTCAGTCACAGGCTCCAGCCTTTTATTATCCAATCGGAGATTATTGGAGAACATTGTTTATAGCACATGGGTCAGTACAATGCCCATGTCCTGACTGCAGACTGATCTTGGGGCACAGGACTCAGCATCTAAATACACAGCACATAAGACCAACCTCAACAGAAATTGAGCAGTTTTCATATAAATGTAATATCTTTTTTATAAAATGAAAATAAACTAATGTAAATGTAGCCATGGGTGCACATGCTGCGGGCTGGCTCTCACGCTGGGTTAAACACTCTGTCTTCCCTATTTTGAGTTTGGGTTTTGGTTTGAAATTAGTTTAATCCTCAGTAATTATTTTCAGTAGCTCAGGTGTTTGGGCACCATGCTTTCTCCTGCTGATGTTTTGAGAGGTAGGGAAATACCTTTATGGTGGGCTTGGGTCATTGTTCTCCTGGCTGACAGTGGTTTGCTTTCAACTAAACAGTGCTAGTCTCATTTCAAAATACACTTAAGTAAAGTCAGTCACAATCTGGGATTTAAGAAATAGTAATCAGCAGGGCCGAAAGAAATTATGTTACTACCTAGGGATGGTACCATTTACTACTACTTCCTGTGCTTGGGAGGCTGAGAAACATGAGTTCAAGGCCAGCCTCAGCTACAAAGGAAATATGAAGTCAGCCTGGGCTGTGTGGCGTTATGTCAAAAAACATTGTGTGAGGAGGCAGCTCAGTAAGCGCACTAACTGCTCATGCACAAGACTCTGGTTCCATTCCCAGCACCTACAGTTGGTGGCTCACAACCACCTGTAACTCCAATTCCAGGGCCTCCATGGACACTATATATGGTACACATATGTATATACGTATAAATGAAAGAAAGTCACTCTTTAAAACAAAGGAAAAAGTGACTCTGACATTCTTGAAGATAGGCCCCCTTAAAAGCATTGTTAAAATTTTTCTGAGAAATTCAAGTCTTACAGTTCAAATTGTCATTGCCTAATAAAAGCTAATACATCAGAAAGGCTGACCAGCAACCCACCACACATACGATTTGAGTTTCATCATGCAGGTATCAAAGCAGGCATTGGGGCTGGAGTGATGGCTTAATGGTGAAGAGCACTAGTTGCTCTTCCACAAAACCGGGGTTCAATTCCCAGCAGCAACATAGCAGCTCACAATTGTCTGTGACTCCAGTTCCAGGGGACCCAACTCCCTCACACAGACATACATGAAGTAAAACTAAATGTAAAGAAATGTATTTTAAAAGGCAGGTATTGAGCTCAAGAGTCTGAGCAGTAAGCACTGCTTGCAGCAGCGGACAGGCAGGCTCTGTGCTGAAGATCACAGTTCCAGCAATTGCAGAGCAGGATGTTTGGAAACTCATGCATCTGGGTTCAAAATACATAGACTTGTTTTTCTTGTTGTCCCCTCCACAGTACAGTGTAACTGTGAGAGGGTGTGTGTGGGTCATGCATATAGCACACAACTTCCTGTAAGGGCTGGGGCAGCTGTGGGTTCTGGTTTCTGAGTGGCCACCTGTTACCAAAAGGGTTTTGTTTTGTTTTGTTTTGTTTTTTGGTTTTTCGAAGCAAGGTTTCTCTGTGTAGCCCTGGCTGTCCTGGAACTCACTCTGTAGACCAGGCTGGCCTCGAACTCAGAAATACGCCTGCCTCTGCCTCCCGAGTGCTGGGATTAAAGGCGTGCGCCATCACACCTGGCTGACAGCAGAGATCTTAATACAGAAGCCAGGCTTTGTCACCTTCTAGGCCACCTTTTCACACTCTGTGGTCCTAGCTATCTCTACACTTGGACACATCTTGATACTCCCATAAGTTTCTGTTGACACTTTTCCTATTAGTATTTTATCTTCACTAGAGTGAGGCGACGGAGAGACCAGGAAGATGCCCCAAACCAAAGGTACTCGGAGAGCAAAGAAAAAAGAAGCAAAGAAGACAAAGAGATTCAGAACAGGTGCCCAGAAAAGGAAGTGTCAACAATAGAAGAGAAGCCCACACCGTGCGCAGCTGGGAAAGCCAAGCCAGTGAGGGCAGCTGTGGACCTTGGTCGGGAGAAGCTCCTCAGGACGCCAGCAGAGAAGTGGAAGAGACAGGATGACAGAGACTTGAGAGAAAAGCGTTGTTTCATCTGTGGAAGAGAAGGACACATTAAAAAGGAATGCCCACAGTTCAAAGGCTCTCCAGGTACAGACAACTCTCCAGAAACTGTGGTGTTCATGATCAAGGGATATTAGAGGTCTAGCGGTTTTTTTCACATTTTGTATCAGTTTCTTTAAGGACTATTGTGTAAAGAAGCACTGTAGCTCCCCATCCCATTCACACACACACCCTTGGTACAGCTGAATTGCTTATTCCTGGGTCTAGGTAGCCTTATGAAAGTCTAAGATTGTCAATAAAATGCTAGTCTCCTCTCCAGTCCATATAAACATTGTCTCAGTATCCAGTAAGCAAGTCACACTTAGAGGCATGCTGTTCACTGTGTACATTTGTGAGTCACAGCGCTGCCTAGACATTGGGTGAGGTGGTAGCTTACCACCATGTACAAATGAGTATATTTTCATCCACACACTCTAAGCAGGAAAAAGAATAGATGGTTGTTGACAGTGTTGTTGTCTGCAGAGAACTGGGAAGGGTTTCGTCATTAGCCCTTATTTAAATACCTTTCTATCAGGGACCATAGTCACAGCCCACAGATCCACAGATGAGAATCAGCCACAAGTCTTCTCGATGTAGTAGTCCATGGCTATAGTCAAAGCTACCTGAAAGGCTGATGCAGGAAGGACACTTTAGCCCAGGAGAATAAAGACCAGCCTAACCAACATAGTATGACCTTGTCTTGAACACAAAACTAAACCACCTCTAAATTTTGACCCTTTATGTTGCTGGATATGTGAATTGGTCACTTGAATAGACTGTGTCCATGATAAGTACCTTTTAATAGACTGTTAAGACACTGTCTGGGTGCCTTTAAGTTGTGTATGCTATGGTCTTCAGAACAATTTATATACTGTACTGGCTTGTAGGATGAGCCTAGGTGAGATTGGATAATCGTAGCTGAGGAACACTAGAGAGTAGCAGTTACCGCTCATCTGCTAAGGGTGCTGGTGAGGGCAGCTCTGTGGTTCCTTCCTCTCAACACTCCGGTGCTTTGAGTGATTCATTAAATGGAGTCTGCCAGGCAAATTGTCTCGTCTTCTAAGACTAAAAGTTTTATGTGCCCTGTCCTCCCCCTCCCCCACCCCAGGGCTTTGGAGGCAGAGACTCACTATTGTAGTCAGGGCCAGCCTAGAGTTTGCTGCATAGCCCTCGCTGGCCTCAAACTCAGTATCTCCTGCCACCTTTGGGGTCACACGCATGTGCTGTCATGCCCAGATTCTCCTCATTTATTTTCCGAGGAGCTTTATAGAGAGAATCTATGCAGTGCTCAAGTGTTTATGGATGACTTGGCTTTGGGTACCCCAGCCTGAGCCAACTGAACCCTAGCCTTGTTCTTCTAAGTAGCTTGGGACTTAACCCCAACATTCACCTTGATTTTCCTTTATAAGGAGACAAGATTTAAAAAATTAAAATGCTGATATGTTAGCACTCAGTTGACATGCTCCTCAGGGTCAGGTTGGCACTATTTCAGTAGTATAGTTAACAGTCATCTCACTTAGCTCAAACAGTTGCCTCTTTTAAACTAGGGAACTAGACAGTATAGATACAAGTTAACATAGTTTCACCAAAATTGTCCTTACATACTATATTTGTGTTTACAAACAGCATGAAGCAGATCTTGTGGTACCCTCCTCCTCCTCCAGCAGAGTTGTCCTGTGCCTCCTCCCCCACCCCCCTGGTGCGTCCCTTAGTCTAGTAGCAGTCTTCAGGTTCCTGACCAATATGTCTCAGAACTGTTTAAGTTGTGGCCTAGAGCTGGGTAGTGGTGGTGCATGCCTTTAATCCCAGCACTTGGGAGGCAGGTGGATTTCTGAGTTCGAGGCCAGCCAGGTCTACAAAGTGAGTTCCAGGACAGCCTGGGCTATACAGAGAATCCCTGTCTCAGAAGGAAAAAAAAAAAAAGAGTCGTGGCCTAAAGAGATAGCTTAGGGAAGCTGGAGAGATGACACAGAGGTTAAGAGCACTAGCTGCTCTTGCAGAGGTCCTGAGTTCAATTCCCAGCAACTGCATAGTGGCTCATAACCATCTATAATGAGATCTGGTGCCCTCTTCTGGCCTGCAGGCATATATGCAGGCAGAATGCTGTATACGCAATAAGATAAATCTAAAAAAAGAAAAAAAAATACTGCATTTCTTCTTTAAAAAGAATGTTAAAAGAGAGAGAGCTCAGTTAGCATGCATGCACAAGGACCTGCGTTCTGTTCCCAGGATACACATAAAAAGCAAAGCAGTGTAGGAGAGTGTTTTAATCCCAGTGCTGGGAGCAGAGATAGGCAGATCTCTCCCTGGAGCTCGAAAGCAGCTGGCTTAGCTGCCTCAAAAACCAAAATGGGTTGCTCTTGAGGAATGGATGCAGAGGTTAGCTCTTGCCAGATACTTGTACACCCATGCACACACATGCATGTGCACAGACACACACACAAGCTTCAGAGTGGCAGTTCTGTCAGCCTGACTGTACACCTGGCTGCTAACCTTAGGGATTAACCACCTTGAGAAAAAGTCCTGGTCTAGAAGCCTGGCTACTTCCTATGCAGTACTCATAACTAGTGTCAGCAGTTGTTATCTGAGAACAGAAGGGGTCAGAGTAGAGCAAGTGCTTTGTGGTGCTAAGTAATGGATGTTTCTGTACCCAGAGTTCTGCCCTTCCCTATCATTCCTTCAGTGGATTGTGTGGAATTCCATCATGTCATCAGAAAATATTTCTTAAAACATTTTAGAAAAAGACTGTTACTTTAAGTTAAAGTAGGAACAAAGTGTCCCTGTCTTTCTGTAGGTTTGTGTAAGTCAGATTATGTGTCTGCGTACTCTTCACCTAACCCTTTGAGACCAGTTGCTCAGGTAAACGCCAGCCCAAACCTGTGAGGGGAGCCCCCCCATCCTCTTCACCCTCCCAGCCTTTGGGAGTGCTTGCAGCTGTGTGCTGGGCCCTCCTGGCTGGCCTCTGGTGCTTGCCTCTTCTGTGTCCCACATACTGTGTGGGAAGGCTTGTTGGGCCCTGGTAGTAGGGGCTTGGTGGATGGATTCTGCATTCATATCTGTCTTTCCAACTAATGTGCAAACTTGGGCCAACCTCGTGCCTAACCCCAGCTCTTCTTGGATGCGGTCTGAGGCTGTTTCTGTTGCTTTATCTTCAGTTTTTGTAAACCAGTCTATTTCATTTTTTAGGCAGTGCTTTTACATGAAGACAAAAAGAAACAAAAAACAACCATATTTTTGAGTCCCCAGTCAGGTATGTGGTTTTAAAGGGTCAGATATGTGTTGTTTTCTTCTCTGAATATTTTACCACATGCCTTTGAGATGCTTCCTTTCCTCTGTGGTTCTGACAGGGCTATCAGAACTTCTCAAGGGACCTTTAAACAAACAAACAAAAAACCCTCTTGCCTTGCTTCCACCTTGCATCCTTATCTGATTGTTCAATGGGTAAGTGCAGCCTATGTAGTTTTCAGATACTCTGGGTGACTGCCTCACTTGAGGAAGAGTTGCTCCCTTTAGCCATGGAAGCCTTTCTTTACATTTGTAACTGCCGTGGATTTGCTTTTGTCGTGCCCTCACGGTTTTTCCTCGTGAATGCTATCGGTGATGCTCCAGAGTAAGGAAAGAAAGTTATAACCTGAACCCTTCACTCTGCATCCAGACAACTGTTTCATTTATTTATCTCTTCAGTAAATATCTGCTGAGACTGTCTCTAACTGCAGGGCACCAGCCCCAGCACTGAACATCCCTTGGTGAGCAGCAAAGCTCCTACTCTACATTCTTGTCAGGAGTAGACAATAGAGAGAAGCAAGCAACAATAAAGGATAGCCATATGGTGACAGATTCTTTAAGTAGGAAAAGTACAGATGATGCTGAATATGCAGTATCCTTTCTAATAAAATAGCATCCTGAGGCAGCTGAGTCACAGAAGATGAGGGTCAGGCTGAAGGCTGGTAGACCTTTAACTGTCGGCATGGAGGAGCAGTGAGAGGTGAACTTGGGAGTAGATGAGTCTAGCTTCTTGAAGCTGCAGCAGTGATGGAGGGATGGTGCTCTTTGAAGTAGTAAATGGCTAGGACAGGAACGCTGACGCCACTCAAGTATTTACCAAGGTAGTTGAGTAGAGACAATGGTCACGTGTGGGTGGAGAATGCCAGGGAGGCATACACCATACACATCTGTGTTCTGAAGACAACACCAGCAAAATTAATTCATCGGGTTGTGACATGAATACACAGTAAGGATCAGATGACATGACAGGCTTTGTCTAAGAACCAGAAAAATAAAGGAAATTTCTGAGGAGAAATAGGAGTCAGGGGTGAACTGAAGGTAGCTGGAGTTCTGGACTAGAGAAGGCAAGTGTCCAGTAGAGTATATGAGTTTATTAGTCGGGGCTCTCTAGAGTCACAGAATGTATGGAATGTCTCTGTATATTAAGGGAATTTATTGTGATGACTTTCAGTCTACAGTCCAACTACCCCAATAATGGGCAGCTGTGAATGGGAAGTCCAAGGATCTAGTAGTTGCTCAGTCCCACGAAGCTAGTTCTTTCAGCTGGTCTTCTGTAGAAGTAGGTTCCAACCAATGTGCTGGCAAGTAAGTGCAAGCAGGCAAAGAAGAATGAGTCTTCCTTCTTCCAATGTCCTTATGTAGGTCTCCAGCAGAAGGTGTGGCCCAGATTAAAGATGTGTGCAACCACACCTGGATTTGGAACTTGGTTTTGTCCCAGGCTAACCTTAAACTCAAAGATCTCCTTGCCTTAGTCTCCTGGGATTAAAGACATGCAGTGCCTTGCCTGTGCCTAAGCTTTTCATGGCCACTATGCCTCAAGATCTCCATGCCGAGATCCAGGTCAGAAACTTGTGTCTTCCAGCCTCAAGATCTGGATCACAGGTGAGCCCTCCAATTCTGGTTTGTAGTTCATTCCAGATATAGTCAAGTTGACAACGGAGAATAGCCATTACAATGAGTCTGGCATTTAACTGGTCCAGGCTGCAGAAAGGGGTATAATATTGTTATTGTGGCCATTGCATTTCAACCCCCTGTACTCAGGAGGATCTTCTAGCAAGTAAAAGCACATGGAATAAAGGGATGCATGTGGACCATGGAAATCAAAAAAACAAAGATGGTCAAAGGAGGAGCAGAAAGCACCAGAGTTGAGCTCAGAGTACAAGTGAAGGAAGTACTTGGTTAGGTGCTGCTTGGAGCTCTGTGTGGAAACTGAGTTCAGCTCTGGGCTTGGCATCTGAACTCACTGAAGCCTTTGCAGAGAACTTAGGCTTTGGGAACTAGGTTCAGAACACCAAGAAAAGGAATGGGAGGGAGCCTGCTTAGCCTGGGCTGTGGTGTGAAGGGATGAGCCCCCTTCTGCCATATCTCAGGCCTGTGGAGGGTTGCTAATACCAAGGTAAGAAGGTCTTTTGCTAGTATTTCAAGTCGCCTTCTAACTCTCAAAAAAGAGAGGGAAAAACTGAGGTAAAAGTGACTTTTTCAGCAATATCATAGGAAAGAACAAAACTGTAAGACAATGTAAATGGAGTCCTTCCTGGGACAGCCTAAGTAGCTTTGTTTAATCAGCCAGTCCTGGTCTCTCTTTCCCCCTTTTAAAGGAAGCTAACAATGAGCAGGTAAGCCCAGAGAGCACGAGCTAACAATGGGCAGGTAAGCCCAGAGAGCACAGCAGTCAGTCCCTTTTAAGTTCTTGTGTCATTTATTAAAAATTTATTTTAAAAGGGAGGTCTTTTTATGTACATGAATGATTTCCCTGTATGTGCCTATGTGTAATTCATGTGTATGTGGTGCCTATGGAGGTCAGAAGAGGTTGTTGAATGCCCTAGAATTAAGTTACACGTTTATAGGTCACTGTGTGGGTCCTGAGTACCAAAGCCGGTTTTAACTGCTGAGCCATCCCCAACGCAGAAAAGTGAGATTTCTAATGATAGCGCTTATAGAGTTGTACTACAGCAGTGTCAGAGTGGGTGTGTTAGAACGTGCATATAACATGTAGAACACAGGTGCATTCAGACATCCATTGCGGATTCAGGGAATGCCATCCTAGTATTAGGGAAGGTACTGACTTGTGAGTGCTGACTTTGGTAGAGCAAGAAGTCTTCACCTGCTCCTCAGGATAAGCTGTCTCTCCTGGGTTTTCTCCCTCTTCTGTCAAGCAAGGACACTGACCACTCTGGGAAAGTTGAGGAAGCTTTGGGCTAAGAGTGTCAATTATTTCTACTATGAATGCAGTTCATGGGGGGGGGGGGAAGAATAGCGGAATTGTTAATGTGTTTGACTCCTTAAGTTTTTTTTCAGCGCCAAGAGGCATGATCTTAAGTATTTGCAATTGTTTGTTTTAGTTTTCTTTAATGAGGAAAGGGAAACACTGAAATAATGAGAGGGTTTTTTTTGTTTTTTAAAGCTAGGGTCGCATGTGGCCCTGGATGCCCCATGTAATGCTTCATATATGGTGGGCAGACACTCTGCTGTCTACGTGACATTCCCAGTCATGGTGTCGTATCTGTTTACACAAAATTTAAAGTACTTGGGAATTATGGTTGCTGTGCAGAGTAAAGCATGTGACTTGAAGGAAACAGAACTCTCCAAATCTTAACTGCACTTAGACCTGAAGGAGAACATTGTACGTGACAGAAAAGCAGGCAGAGGTTTAAGGGAACGGGAGCTCCAGTACCTCTCAGGAAGAGTTGTAACTGTTCTCCATGGAGCACACCCTTTCACAATAAGTACTGTTGGATACCCTCCAAGCCCAGTAGATACAGTGAAAGGGGAATGGTGCCCCACAGTTAAGCTGATTGTGGACGGGGAAGAGAGGTGGGCTATATCTCAGAACCACACTGACTTTTAAATGACCCTAGCTTTATGGAAGGGTGTGAGCCACAGACAGCACCAGTCCATGGCTTCATTTTCCTGTAGATCTGGGAGTTTGAAGATCTAAGATGTACATGTATAATCAGACTAAAAGAATGTTGTTTTAAGCAACTTTGACCTTAAGCAGATATTCCCAAAACATTTCACACAGGAAAAATACTGATGTTCCTGATGTCAGGCACATGAGGGAACACAGAGTATGAGTAGTTTATTGCATGTGTCTGGTTTCCACTCCATGTGTGGGGGCGCCCCTTGCCCTGCACACACCTCAGCTCTTTCTACTCTGAGCTGACTGCTGAGGAGCCCCATGCAAACACTTGAGCAGCTGTGTGAGCATGAGTGCAGAGAAGGTTCCTGGTTCCTACACTGTCCTCAAGTCCGCACAGAACAGCACTGCTGGGCTTAAGAAGTTACACATCTTTAAAGTTAAGTTTTACTATAATTTTTCAAAATTTAAAAAAGTGGAAAAAATGTAGATGTTATACACCTAGAAATGCCATGGCCAACTAACATATACTTAGTTATAAAGAAGTTATTGGTTATTCATCTCAGTAAAAATAAAAAAAAATCCTACAACTAAAAACTTACTAACTTAAATTTATTATGGGAAAATTTTATTACAAACTGTATTCTGCTTTCTACAAGAAAAAATTATAGATTGTTAAGATTTGTCCTTGCCAATCAAATAGCTCAGAAAGTAAGTTAGTGACAGCTGTCACATGTTAACATGTGATCCATGTCTGTGTTGTAGGTAGAAATAGTTTCCCTTGAGCCCCTTTGCAGACTGTCTCTGACCCACTCCAGTTTCCTTAATGAGCGCGTGTTGATGGACAGCTCTCTTTGCCTTTGCCATCCCGGCTAACAGTGCATTCCTTAAATGATCATAAAGACAATTGGTGGGATGGTTCAGTGGATATAAAGAGGACCAGAGTTTGGATCCTAGCATCCATGTAAGTGTTAGGGAACCTGGCAGCCTGCTAGGAATCCATCCCATAGTGGGTGGAGGGAGGGAGCTCCAGATCAGACTTGCATAGCTAAGTAACCTGCCTCCATGTATAAGGAGGAGACTTCGAGGAGATGGCATCCAGTACCAAGCCCTGACTCCGTGTGCACACGCACACACACACACAGAGTGTCCAAACACATATAAGCATGCATAAACATGAAACTATTTCATACAACACATCCATATGGCAGGAAAATGGTTCATTAGTGGTGTGATTTTTTTTGTTGTTGTTGTTTTAATAATTAGGCTTTAAAGTTCTAGTCAGTGATAAAGTTAAATAAATATACATAAATGGGGCAGATAACTACCAGTCTTTTAGAATGTCTCTAAATGTTAAAATGCCAGGCCATTTGATTGAAATGAAATAAAAGGAAAGCATGGTGGGCATTGCTAAAGCTGCTGCTTTGGGAAAGTTGTGTCCATGCTTGTGAAAATGTGGACGACTGCCGTGCTTCGACCTCTTTTACTTACATTTAATTCTGTACTTCACTTGGAAATGACAAGAGTGACAGTTTGAAAAGGGAACTAGCTTCCTTCTCCCCCTCAGAAGTTACGGGTGCAAGTCAGATGTGGTAGTCATGGCATAGTATTTAATCCCCACACTCAGAAGCAGGCAAATCTCTATCAATTCTAGGCTAGCTGAAAACTAGGCAAGCTAGTTTTTGTCTCCGCAGGTATGTCATGGATTCTAGGATTGTGCAAACTATGTTCATCTTACTGAGACTAGAGTAGAAGCCGGGCAGTGGTGGCGCAAGCCTTTAATCCCAGCATTTGGGAAGCAGAGGCCAGCCTGGTCTACAGAGTGAGTTCCAGGACAGCCAGGGCTATACAGAGAAACCCTGTCTCGAAAAACCAAAAAAATACAGACAGAGAGAGAGAGAATATGAATATGAGAATAGAGTAGAATCTTCATACAAGTAATAAGTAGTAGGTTCCAGAAAAGTCGAGCACAGGACAGGTGGTGGTGGTTGTCGTTGTTTGCCATCCAAGGCCTCACAGTGAGATTCTGCTTTTAAAGCCTGTATTGGCATGGTACCAGTTACTAAAAACCCTTTGCATTCCTTCCACTTCATTGTACAGTAGCAGTCACGTGGGCTCTCATTCCCTCTTGTGCGTGCTCAGACTCCAGAACACAGTACATGTTGTAAGCTATGGGTGGCTTCACTACTAATTAAGTACAGAGGATTTTATTTTCTCCTTGTACATCCATAAGGTATTACTAGACTTCTAAAGGGTAATGGTATGAGGTACTAAATTCTGGCTAGAGATCTCTTTGCAGTCTGTGAGCTACAAATGAAAAGAATAGCCTATGAAAAGAACTTTCAAAATGTTTCTTCCTGCCTGTGGCTGCATTGAACAGCCTCAGGGCTGTCCCTTACCAGCACTAAGGAAGCGGTGCCAAAGCACTGGCCAGCGCCTCTGATGGCTGTGCACCTAGCCTGACTGCTCGACCCAGGACAAGTGCCCTTTGTGGTGGGACCCGTGTCTGTCGGTGACTGATGAGAAGTGTTGTGTGGTTTGGCTCAAACACCGTGCCTTTCGTTTATGTTGGATTTTATTTTCCCTCCTAGGTAGCCTTTCCAGTAAATATATGACTCAGGGAAGAGCCTCAATGAAGAGGACCCAGCAGGAATCATGAGGGAAGGAACTGCAGCACTGGAAATGCCACTCAGGTGTCCTGGCCACTTGGGAAATTAGGTTCACGGCACAGGACACAGTGACACAGATCAGGCTTCAACGTAACAGTTGAGGGGCATCGTAATTTTTTAAATTTTAATGAAATTGTTAATGAGGAAAAGAAAAATTTTAATATAGTCTATAACTATACCACCCATCCCCAGAGATTTGAAGATTTTAATAGAAAGTCAACTTAAAAGAAAAATATAACTGAGGGCCAGTATTCAATGACTACAGCGTCATGGATTTTAGTTCTTTCAAAGCACTCTAAAAATAGTGTGCTGCTCACCAGAAGAGTTAGCCCTCTTTCCCCTACACATCCCCTTTTTGATTTCCAAGAGGGGGGGTCTCTCTGTTGTTACTGGATCGTGGTATGGACGCACATCAAGGACATGTGGACTACACTGCTGTACATAGGGTCTACAAACATTCTTCATGGCTCTTTGTAGAAATGATAGCATGGAATGCACCTGTCAGTGTGGGCCTCGGTGGACGACCGAAGCACCACTGACATCTCTGAGGGCTTCCTTCTCTAAGTAATTGACATAGAACTGTTGTGCTCATAAAAATGACGTCATAAAAATAAGTAGTCCTTTTTTGCTGGTTTAAAAAAAATTAAAGGAGAAAAGGACAGAATAAAAGTGCTTTTTACTTTTTATGATACTCAGAAATTAGGGTGGAGAGCTTTTACAAACCTCTGAAGATCAAAGAGGCTGCTGTCTCTGCCAATCACAACTTTGGCAACCTTCTGGTCTGACTGGAGCCCTCTCTAAACTGTTAATGAACTTCACAAGCCTTTCTGAAATAGTACAGAGTCAGAACTATGCCAGTTTATTTATCATTTTGAAATAAAATCGAACTTTGAACGTGTAACTTTATCCAGATTATTTTCTTATGAGTCATTAGAAAAGTCAATCAAAGCTCTGACAGTACAGATCTCCTTAATAGGGTGCCCATGCTGTTCATCTGGGGTGTGTGAGCAGGAGACTGGGGGGTGGAGAGAGCCTGCTAAGGACATTGGCACAATGAGGAGGACTCAGAAGAGGCATATATGTGTGAACTAGACTCTTGATAGTCTAGTTATGAAAGAGTCATGTCAAAATGAAGTCGTTGGAGCCAGGCGTGGTAGCGCAAGCCTTTAATCCCAGCACTTGGGAGGCAGAGGCAGGCGGATTTCTGAGTTCGAGGCCAGTCTGGTCTACAAAGTGAGTTCCAGGACAGCCAGGGCTATACAGAGAAACCCTGTCTCGAAAAACCAAAAAAAAAAAAAAAAAAAAAAAAAAAGTCGTTGAGAAATTGGAAATCATCGTAAAAAAATAAAAATGGTGTCCATCAAACTCATGAGTTGTGCAACCAGGGCCTCCCTGCTACGTGACAGCTCACGGTCCTGCTTGCCTTCCTCCTGCCTCTGGCTGTGAAGTGATAGCACTGTGCTCTGGCCCGGTCAGTGCCACGCCTACTGAAAGGCACTTAGTGCTGTTTCTCTGCCCTAGAATGGAAAAGAAATACGCAGCCAGGCCAACCTTTATCCCTGGTAGTTATTTTCTACTTGGATGTTTTGTCGGTTGTTGAGGGGAGTGTACTTATCCCTAAAATTAAACTGAATTGTCATGTTTTCTTCTAGCCTTAAAGGTTTCCTACATTTTGATTCTTAAAAGAAATCTGCCCAGCAGCCTGGAGTTTTTGGTGGCTTATTATACTGATACCATTAGACGAGTGAGGCACGCTTGTCAGCAGATAAGAGAGCAGGACAGGCCGCTCGCAGCCATGGCCAAGTCTGCAAGCGATCGCAGGGCCAATGCCCTGTTCTGTTCTAAAACATTGGAAACTCAGAATCCAGTCTTTACAGGAGGAGTTCTGAAAATCCGATCTTCACCTTTTAACAGTCTCTTGCTCACTGTGAACTGCTTTGGCAAGCTTCCAGGTAAAAGATGTGTTTTCAGTGTACTTAAAAAAAATTTCAATCTATTTTTCCTTTGCTTCAAAGGCGGCTTCTATCTTAAGAGGGGAATATCTTCCCAAGTGGGACAAAATCCTTGCAAGAGAGAGAGAAATGACTGAGTGGGGTTCACAGTGTTCAGGCATTAAAAATAGAGTTGAAAACATGGTGTACCCAATCTTTGTAAAGCTATGAAGAAAGGGTCAGAACATTTTCTTAGCTTCTGGGCAGGTCGAGGCAGAATGTAGACAGTCTGTCTTACCCTGTCAATGTTCCAGCATGGCAAAGTCCCCACTTCGGACGGGAAACTGCCCCTTCTAGTGAGACCAGTGAGATCGCACTGGGAAAGAAAGCACTTGTTCTTTCAGTCTAGACCTGAGGCCGAAGCCATTTCCCTCCCTCGGCCTTCCTGGAACCATAAGGGGGCGATCAGGGCTAGCAAACCCCTCAGTACTCCCCACGCCCACTCAGTTCCCGCACGGGGCCAGCTGCAGCTCCGAGATAAAGGAGCTCCCTTCTTACGTCATCACGGCTGCGAAGAAAGCCGAGGCGTGGTGACGGGCGCACAGCTAATCAAAAAGGACCCGCTAGCAGGACAGGCTGGCCAAACGTGCACGGACCCGGTGCGCTCTCTGGGGCTCGGATGGAGCCACCATGCCCGTGCTTCCGGGCGAAGCTGGTAGCTACATACGTGCTCACTTTTCTTGACACAAACTGCTACACCAGTGACATTTCAATAAGTGAAAATCTGTCGTACGGTGTCTACCCGCTTGCTTTACTGTCGGAGCAGCCTCAGGGTCACAGAACGGTGGCCCCACTTCCGGGCGTCTGTCGTTAGTGTACGCCCTACGGAAGGACCCAATCCACTTCCGGTAACGCAGTGACCGTGAAACCCGCAAGGTCACAGGTCACCTCCCTTGCCTCAGTGATCGGCCCAATCGGCCCGGCCCGTCACTCACACGGACTGTCCAATGGTGGATCGGGGCGGGCGACGGGGGCGGGGTCTGCAGCGCCTGCGCAGGAGCTTGTGGCGTCAAAGCGCCCGCAGTGTCCATGGAGAGAAGCTGAGTCCCCACGCTCCAGCCCGAGGCTGCGGGCGCCGCGACGTGGACATGTCGGCGTCGTTGGTCCGCGCCACCGTGCGGGCCGTGAGCAAGAGAAAACTGCAGCCCACGCGGGCGGCGCTCACGCTGGTGAGTCACCTCGGCGTCCGCGGGGAGGTGGCGGCGGCGGCGGCCCGGGGTGCAGAGCAAGCCTGGACGCGGACTAGGGGGCTTCCGGCGGGCCGCGCGCGGAGCTCGGTGGGGCGGACGGGCTGTGGGCGCTGCCACCGGGAGGCCGGGGCGGAGGACGGCAGTTTGCCGCCGAGGTCACGGCACTCCGGGAGAAAGGTCACGCAGGGAACGCCGCGGCTCCGCAAAACCTCCCTGGAGGCGTCAGCCCTGGAGGATCGGGACTTCGTGAGACCGGGAATTCATTCGGTCCAGACGCCACCATGGAATCCGCTCCACCCAGCGTCCTAAGAGGGGCTCTTGCCAGTAATTAGTTGAAGCAAAATAGAAGGGAGTCGTGATCAAGTGAGAGAACCTGTTTATGGGATAGGTCATTGTTTGGCCTTTCCGTTTGCCCCAATAATCACACTGCATTCTGTGTTGCTTTTCCCTCTGTGGCAAGTTAGTTTTCGTCTCCGCAGGCGTGTCATGGATTCTAGGATTGTGCAAACTATGTTCATCTTGACTGAGAATAGAGTAGAAGCCGGGCAGTGGTGGCGCAAGCCTTTAATCCCAGCATTTGGGAGACAGAGGCCAGCCTAGTCTACAGAGTGAGTTCCAGAACAGCCAGGGCTATACAGAGAAACCCTGTCTCGAAAAACCAAAAAATACAAAGAGAGTGAGTGAGTAGAATCTTCATACAAGTAATAAGTAGTAGGTTCCAGAAAAGTCGAGCACGGGACAGGTGGTGGTTGTTGTTATCGTTGTTTGCTTGCTTGCTTGGGTTTGTTTGTTTTTTTTAAATCACCATTTGGCCTATTACGTGTTACTTGGAAATTTTCGACCCGCCCCTTTCTTCGACCCGCCCCCCGCCCCCCCCCCCGTTCCAGTCTCTTAAGCAAACATTATCAAGACCCGCTGTTTTTCATGACAAGAAATAATTGAGTTGCCTGGGTCGCACCCTCCGTAGGCCATTCTTACCAGGAGTAACATCTCATTTGCACAGTCCTGGTGCATAATCTTCGGTTTCCTTATGTATTGCCGTAGCAGATCTCAATTCACACCCTCTGCCGCGCTGCCTGGCTCAGCTGTAGAGTCTGCGGTGCTAGGCCTGGTCTTAGAATCACCTTTCCCTGATTTTTGTAGGACACAGGGACCAGCACAACCGTTGGCAGGCATCGTGGTTTGTGCTTGTTTTTCAACTGTCTGGTAAACATTTTGAACCCCAGCTCATAGCAAATGCAAAAGCAATGAGGTGACCAAAGGCCTAAAGTGTGAGAGAGAGATAACTAGCAAACAAGAGTGATAAGAGTTAGGTATTGCCTGGCCGGTACATCCGCCTGACAGCAGGGAGTCTGACATACTTCAACATCTGTAGTTTACTAGAAGTCAGCCATGGCCAGGAAAGGTGTGACATAACACACAAGCACCAGCTATCTGAGCTGATGCCAGTCCTGGACGGAGTGGATGGGCTGGCACACTGGACTGTGTATATTAGTTAGGGTTTTCTAGAACTTATGGATAGTCTCTATATAGTAAGGGAATTTGTTATAATGACTTAAACAGTCTGTAGTCCACCTCCCCAACAATGGTCCACTGTGAATGTGAAGTCCAAGGATCTAGTAGTTGCTCAGTCCACGAGGCTAGTTGTTTTCAGCTGGTCTTCTGTAGAAGTAGGTTCCAACCAATGTGTGGCAAGTAAATGCAAGCAGGTGAAGAGCGAATCTTTCTTCTTCCAATGTCCTTACGTAGGTCTGCAGCAGGAGGTGTGGCCCAGATTAAAGGTGTGCACCACCTTGAACTCAGAGATGATCTTGCCTTAGTCTCCTGGGATTAAAGACGTACTACCTTGCCTGGGCCTAAGCTTTTCATGCCCACTGTGCCTCAAGATCTCCATGCCAAGATCCAGATCAGAAACTTGTGTCTTCCAGCCTCCAGCTCTGGCTTGTAGTTCATTACAGATATAGTCAAGTTGACAACCAGGAATAGCCATTACACTGTGGTGTGGACTGGTAAGATCTGCAAGCCTGGAATGGCTCCAGCTCACCATATCCAAAAACAACGGGCTCCTTCCCAACCCCATATATCTAGGAGTTAATAGAATTGAATTTGTAGGGACCAGAGTCAGACGTGACTGAAGAATGTGAAAATTGCCTCCTGGTTGATAGGCAGCTTTATCTCCATCGTTGTACAATACAGGTAGTAAGCTTGGGAGCGAGTGGTGGGTCCTAGCTAGCACGCATGTTGGTATTCGCTGAGAACCTAGTTCACTGTGTATGCACGGTAGTGTATACACTGTACTGTAGAGGGCTCTGGAGGGCTTAGCCTCCCAGTGCCGCCTGGTAGAGGGGCCAGGGAGTGTATAAGAACATGCTACTTCACTGGAGTAGGCCCAGGTCTTTGGAACAGCAACTAGCACGTGCCTCTGGTTTAGAAACGTGACCAGGAAAACCTGCAGGGTACAGCCGGGTTTCTAGTCCAGTGGTTTAACAGCTGCTTTAGGGTCTGGTGCGAGAAGAGAGAGCCTGTTGGTGGGGCATTGTGTGTTCGTTGTAAAGAGGGATTTGTTTTGTTTTACAGTTGTTAACTCTTTGGTCATTAATTTAGTAGCCCTTGCAAATATTTAATTACACCTTAACCACGGAGTTGTAAGATTAAAAGCATGAGCTATAACAAACACGGGGGGGGGGGGCTGTGGGGGCGGGGCTAAACCAGCAGAGAAGGAGCTGTGAAGCTCAGGGCCTGAGTTTCCTCTCCAGTTCCCAGATAACAACAACAACTAAAAAAAGCTAAGTTGGGGGGTGGGGTGGGGGTGGTGCACACG
Organism: Mus pahari; assembly: GCF_900095145.1. Lineage (NCBI taxonomy): Eukaryota > Metazoa > Chordata > Mammalia > Rodentia > Muridae > Mus > Mus pahari. The sequence goes on along the minus strand of NC_034605.1, from coordinate 62,451,029 downwards.
TGTGATCCCAGTGCTGGGGTGGGAGCAGGCAGGACTGGGCTCCTGTGGCCAGCAGCCATCCTACCGGCCCAGCCCCAGACTGTGAGCAGTTCTGAAACGTTCGCTCCTGAAGTGCATTTCCCAGCATTCTGACCAAAAAAAAGTGCCTCAGAATAATTGTTTGGTTTGCATGTTTAATATTTAACATCTACTTCTTGTGTGTGTGTGGTGGTGCGTGCCTTAGTGATTGTGTGATCAGAGGACCACTCTGGGTATCACCCCCTCCTTCCATCATGTGGGTCCCACGTTCCTTTACCTGACAAACTACCACACCAGCCCTTTGAAAAAAAATTTGAAATGTCTTCAATATGTTCTCACTTTAAGCAGCCATGTTCCTATGGTAGTTTACACAGGAGCTGACTAAAAGGCATTATTAGATTTTACAGGATTTCAGTAATCTAATTCTGAGCCTTTACTTGTTGGTAGATTTCTTGGGAAGGTTCAGGTTGAGCTGATCTGGGAATGCAAACATAGTAGAAAGCTGCCAGACTTGCAGTGGGGTTCAGGGAAGACCTTCCCGCTGCCGGAGTCTGAAGCAAGGCGGTGCTTACCTTCTTTCTAGTACCAAGTTCAGCTCTATACCGTGTACAGAAAGGGCAGTCCCATCCGGAGCCCCATCCGACCCATGCAGTTCTTTTGACTGATCGGAGTAGTCCCATAGCTGAACAATGGCAGCTCACAGAGGCAGAAGGGTCAAGTACTGGGACCAGCCTGGGATGCACAGTCTGTCTCCAAAACAAGGCAGGAATAGAGCAGTCCCTTGGCCACTTTAAGCCCGCCCTCCCTCCCTCCCTCCCTCCCTCTAGAGCTCCTTAGTACCAGCTCCTCAGGGAGGAACAGGGCAAAGGTGAGAAGGTAAGGTTTTGGTCACTTGACAGCAGCTTGCAGACATTTGGGTCCTTTTAATGATACTTTTCCTTGTGTGCCTCTTCCTATATACAAGATGTGAATGTTAGCGTCCATGTCAGTGTAGATGGTCTGCATAGCTTACTTTTGCTCCCTGTGTTGAAATTGTTTTGAGACAAACTAGCAGGCTGACCTCAAATTCATGATCCTCCTGCCTCAGCTTCCCAATAGCCAGAATTACTGACAGCCACTGTCTAAATGTTTTCTGAGACTTGAGAAAAGAAAAAAACACCAAAGTAGGCAACTTAAGAAAAGCTTATGGGATAAAACTCACGCCCAATTCATGAGAAGGCCCTGTGTCCTCATCAGACCGGACAGTGGGCTTCATTTTCTCCTCTTACCCATGCATTCTGTCCATGCTCCGTGGCAGAGTCCAGCTCCAGCAGTCCCAGTTCCCTAAGCTCTGCCTTCTAAGCTTTTTGGTTTTGATTATTTTGTTTTATGTCTGAGTGTCTTGCTTGTGTATATGTATGTGTAGTTTGAGTGTCTAGCGCCCCCACGCCCCAGGGGTTGGAAGAGGCTGTTGGATTCTCTGAAGTTACAGATGGTGGTGGGAGCAGCCTGTGCTGTAAGCCGCTGCAGCCTCCCTTGTAAGACTGCTCAGGAGTCTGTTGTGTGGACAGAGAATAGATGTATTTCCTCAGCACTCTCCCAGGAAAGGTGCTCACGAAAATGGACAACTGGAGACAGGAAAGGAAGTGCTTATGGCAGTCACTTGGAAGGACAGTAAATAAGCACATTTTAAAATGTTCTAGTTTTCCTTGACAAACCTTTTATTTTCACTAAAATTACTCTTCTTTTTAAATTAAGTTTGGGTAATTTTAAGATCTATTAGAATATGCATACTTAATTCCTTCCCAAATAAGTTTACCTTTAAAAGTTACTTCTTAGGCTGGAGAGATGGCTCAGCGGTTAAGAGCCCCTACTGCTCTTCCAAAGGTCCTGAGTTCAAATCCCAGCAACCACATGATGGCTCACAACCATCTGTAATGAAATCAAAATGCCCTCTTCCAGGGTGTCTGAAGACAGCTATAGTATAATTACATATAATAAATAAATATATATAAAAAAAGAAAAATTATAAAAAAAAAGTTACTTCTTTTCTGAGGCCATATCATAGAGCAATCACTTCAACTGTGAAATGGAACATTGATCTACTCTGGGGACATGTGATGTCACCGGTAGCAGTGCCCTGGTTGGTGTGCGTGGCCCTCTGCACCCTTGACTTTTCCTGAGAAGAGCAGGCCGCCAGTTAAGCTGTGCAGTTAGGAGCAGAGGCAGGGTCTCTCCTTCCTTCTATGCTGCCGCTATAGTTTGTGGAGCTTCACCTCACAGCGTGCTCTAATCCCAGGGGGCAGAGCAGCACAAGCCCGCCTGTCAGTTTATCTAACTGACTTGTTTACTTTTACTTGGCTTTATCTCTATTGATGTAGCCTTTTTTTATGAGAAGAAGAATATGGCAAGATGTAATAAAAATCACCCACTTCATGCAGTGGTGGCCCAAGCCTTTGATCCCAGCACTTGGGAGGCAGAGGCAGGTGGATTTCTGAGTTCGAGGCCAGCCTGGTCTACAAAGTGAGTTCCAGGACAGCCAGGGATATACAGAGAAACCCTGTAGAGAAGGGGGGGAGGAGGGGGGAGGGAGGGAGGGAGGGAGGAAGAGAGAGAGAGCGAGAGAGGGAGAGAGCCACAATTAGTTTGATTTGTGATCACTAAAAGCTGCCAACTAGCTGGAGAAAAGTTCAGGGTCTCATCACACCTTACTTAGATGAGTCTCGAGCTAGGCATGTGTATTAGTTTTCTTCTGCTGTTTGTTTTATTTATTTCTGACATGCACATGTGTGCTGAGTGCTGGTCACTGCCGCCCCACACTGACGTTCCACCCCCTCTCCACTTCAGCCTTTCTTCTGCTTGACAAGGCTGGCTCTTAGATGTGCTGTTATTAGAGGTGGTTTTTTTTTTTTTGGGGGGGGGGGTAATGGCTATTCCTGGTTGTCAACATGACTATATCTGGAATGAACTACAAACCAGAGCTGGAGGGCTCACCTGTGATCCAGATCTTGAGGCTGGAAGACACAAGTTTCTGACCTGGATCTTGGTATGAAGATCTTGAGACATAGTGGCCATGAAAAGCTTAGTCCCAGGCAAGGAGATCTCTGAGTTCAAGATCAGCCTGGGACAAACTGAGTCCCGGATCCAGGCGTGGTGGTACACATCTTTAATCTGGGCCACACTTTCTATAGTGCCATTCCCTGGGCCTATCACGGGGAGGGGGAGGGGAATGGGATGGTGAGACAGGGTTTCTCTGTGCAGCACTGGAGGTTACCCTTCTTCTGCCCTTCATGCAGTGCCTGGTGTAGAGGCTGGAGGATATCTCCAGTGTCAGTCATTCTTCAGGCGCTCCCCTTTCCTTTTGAGGGCTGGACCTCTTGCCGGTATAGAACTTCCCAAGCAGGCCAGCTTATTGGTTTGTTTTATAGAGCTTGAACTCAGGTCATCAGGACTGCAAAGCCACACACACCTTACCGACTGAGCTGCCTTCCCAGCCTGTGGCACACAGAGTTCTGGTTCATGTTTTCAGTGTTGATTCCCTGGCTCTTGATTTGGTTCTGACATTGTATTTGTACACCATCGTCTGTCCAAGCTTCAGCTGAGAGAGAGAAGCGGGGCTAGGGCTGTGCCTGTTGTCTGTCCCCTCAGCACTGGCCTGATGCTTACTAAGCTTGAGCACAGAATCCCACTATCTGGAGTAGCTAATGGACACAAAGGTGCAAGGACACCGCCCCCTCCACGCCATTCCTCTCACCTTCCCTACAGTCACTGCCAGGCTGTACTGAGCGTGCTCTTCTCATGGATTCCAGAAGGTTTCCCTGTCTGGGCTGCCTCCCCTGCATTTCAGTATTTAGTCTTGACAAGAATCTTAGGGAAAAGATTGCCCGTTATCCCAGTAGGAAGCTAGACATTAGGAAAAATGCTCATGAGTGTACCCAGGAATGTTTCAGATCAGACTAGGTCCCAGCACCCTCTACAAGAGGGACTGGTGGTACTGATCTGTGCATCCAGACACTTTTCTCATGCTGAAAACCACTAGGCTAGGGTGAACTGCATTCTAAGAAACACAGACAGCATAAGCTTGTCACTGAGTACAGTGGCCATCCACCCGGATACCCAGGTTTGTGTTGACCCACACTGGAAGTCTGAGCCCAGAAGCAACCCTCTAGCCACGCATTCAGATGGACTGAAGGGGACTGAGCCCACAGGGAAAATCCAGAAGGTTGTTGGAACTTTAACAGTTGGCTTTAAAGGTTGGCTTTTCCATTGGTTGGCTGTTCATGGGCATCTCTCTGGTGGTGTACAGAGGGTGCAGTAAATGCACAAAATATAATCTTCTCAGGAAAGTGGGGTTCTGTGGGGTTAGATAGCACAGGAAGAGTGTGTTTTTGTTGTGGCTTCCTTTGCTGGACTAAATCCACAGGTCCTCTGGCAGGACATGGCTTATTACCGACTTTTGTAGTGGAAGGCAGTGGAAGGCCTCACCAGAAGATGAGTTTGATAACTGTTTCTTTTTTTCAGACCCCCTCTGCTGTGAACAAGATAAAACAACTTCTTAAAGACAAGCCTGAGCACGTAAGTAACTGTTGAGAGTTAGCAGAGCTAAAGTTCTGTTCTGGGACAGATGTATTTATTTTGTTGCAAGTATGTAAGCTTTCATTGATTGAAGTGTTTGGTTTTGTTAATTTTTGCCTTGGCAAGGAATCAACCCCGGCCTCACTAGTGAGGTGCTCTACAGGGAACTGTACCCAGACTCTTGAATCTCACACAGCCGCTCAGGACCCTAGACAGCTGGGCTCTGCGGATCAGCCTGAGCTTGTCTGCGTCTCACTCCTGGTCACCGTGTGCTTTGGGCTGGCTACGGATGTTCTGGAGTGTCCCTGGCCTCTGCCTGCTGCATGGTAGTAGCACCCTCTCCCTAAGTTGTAAGAACCAAAATCCTCCCCAGGGAACCACTGGCCTGCATAGCACTTGTTCTTGTGTGGGTTTCTCTTGCTTCCATAGACAGTACATGCTGTGGTTACACTTTGGTTTTACCCTGATAATTCCGCCTGAAGATCTTCCAGGTCATCATCTAAAGGTCTCACTCTGTCTTAGTTGGGGTTTTACTGCTGTGAACAGACATCATGACCAAGGCAAGTCTTAAAAGGACATTTAATTGAGGCTGGCTTACATATTCAGAGGTTCAGTCCATTATCACCAGGGCAGGAACATGGCACCTTCCAGGCAGGCATGGTGCAGGAGGAATTGAGAGTTTTACATCTTCATCTGAAGGCTGCTAGTTGAAGACTGACTTCCAGGCAGCTAGGTGAGGGTCTTAAAGCCCACGCCCACAGTGATACTTCAACAAGGCCATACCTCCTAGTAGTGCCACTCCCTGGGTCAAGCGTATACAAACCATCACACCCTCCTTCATGGCTGCACATATTCCTGAGAAGGCTTGATTTGTTCACCTAACCTTGTGTATGAGAGGTGTCTGGGTTTTCGTGTCTGCCGCAGACATCATTTACTGGCTGTTGGAGAAGTGAGCCAGGCCCAGTGTTCTGGACCGGGATGCAGGACTTACTGAGCCCACAGAGGATCTGTCCTCACATGCAGGGTAGTTGAATTGGGTCTGTTAGTCACTGAGCTGTGGCCTAGGGTAGTCATTGATTGGGCCTGAGGCTGTTTTCTGGGTGCTCTTGAAGAGCTGCACTGTACTGCTCACAGCTCCATCTGAATGTCGGTAGATGCTGACACATGTGTCAGCTTGCTCACTCTGTTTGGACTTTCTAGTGCATAAATTGACCAAGACCTCCCCCCAAAAAAATTCCATGAAATTAGTTGTGCAGGTTTATAAAGGTATATTTGTTCTTGATGGTGTAAAAATGTGTAATTTATAGCATTAACAACTCCTTTTCCAAAACCCCCATTACCTAACCCTGTCTGGATTGTAATTCTATGTAAATGAGGCTGCCTCTGAACTCAGGGCGATCTGCCTAGCTCTCTTCTTCCTCAGTGTTGGGGCTGCAGGTGTGAACTGCCAAGCTTAGAACTGTGTCTTCAAATGCTGAGGAACTCGGTTTGCTTTTGCTTTGTGTGTTTCTGGGAGTGAGCATAGAACTTCAGACACACAAGGCCAGCACCCTTCTGTACCACACCCCTCACCCTGTCAGAACGCTAATGCCCCTGCCTCGTGTTTGGACTTCTGCTTTCTTAAGGACTTCTGTGTACAGAGATAGAAATAAAAAAAAACAAAAAACAAAAAACTTAGTACTTATGTTCCAGAAATTCATCCAGACAGCTGATTCCCACTTGGAATAAGGAAGTCCTCATTCTAAGCTATGCAAGGCAGAGCTCCCCTCTGTGATGGAGCTCGGGATACAGGCACACCTCTCAGTCTCACAGGGCACTCTAGGAGTGCCCTGGTGGGCAGGACTTAGGGAAGTAGTGACTGACTATTTGCCTAAAAGAAGAGGCAGGCACCAATACTGAGAGCATAGGTAGATATTGTTAGAAAATCACATCAATGTGTTGTGCTGGCTAGTTTATGTCAACTTGACACAAGCTGGAGTCATCTGTGAGGAGGGAGCCTCAGCTGAGAAACTGCTCAGAAACACTGAGCTGTAGGGAAGCCTGTGATCAATGGGGCTGGGGGAGGGGCTGCTGTGGGTGGTGTCAGTCCCAGGTTGTGGTCCTAGGTACTATAAAAGCAGGCTAGGGGCTGGAGAGATGGCTCAGCAATTAGGAACACTGACTGCTCTTCCAGAGGTCCTGAGTTCAGTTCCCAGCAACCACTTGGCTCACAACCATCTGTAAAGGGATCTGATGCCCTCTTCTGTCTTCTGGTGTGTGTCTGAAGACAGCTATGGTATAATCATATAAATAAAATAGATAATTCCTTTTAAAAGAAAGAAAGAAAAGAGAAAACCAAAGAGGCCAAGTAAGCCATGAGGAGCAAAGCAAACCAGTCCCATTCCCACTACACACACACACACACCATGCACACATACACACACACCACATACACACTCACATACACACTCACACACATACATACACGTACTCACACACACATACACACACACACACCACACGCACACACACCATGCACACATACACACACCATGCATACATATACACACTCACACACACATACACACATTCACACACACACCACACACACAGCTACTGAGGTCTTTGGCTTCCTGGTATTTTGGAATGTTTTACCGAACTGCCAGGTAACAGGAGCCCCCATGCTCACTAACCACAGAAGCCGCAAGAGAACACTTCACAGAAAAAGTGGAGCAGACCCTCTTAAAGGAAGCCTGGGTTTTAAAGACAAAATCTCTGCCATCAAAAGAAAAGGTGGGTGTGGCAGTGCATACCTTTAACTCCAGCTTTTGGGAGGTAGAGGCAGTTGGGTCTCTGAGTTCAAGGCTAGCTTGGTCTAAAAATAAAGCCAGCTGTGGTGGGCGCGAGCCTTTGAGAGGTAGAAGCAAGTCATGAGTTCTGGGCCGGGCCAAGCTGGCTGCATAGCAAGGTGATACGATTTTTCAGACCTCTATTCAAAACAAAACAAGAAAAAAAGGTTAAAAAAAAAGGCAAAGCCAGGAATGGTAACATACAGCCATGGGTCCAGCGCTTTGAAGTGTGAGCCAGTGGGTCCTGCATTTCAGAGCAGCCTGAACTATAAGACAAGCAACTAGTGTGCACTGTGCTCACACTGCTCCAAGTTATAGTCAGGAAGCAAACACTCTAAAACTGATAGTTATGAAAAATACAATAGCAAAATAGAGAGGAAAGCATGGAATGTGCTGTAATAAAAACCATGCAGATGCAAATGCAGCCAGGACTCTCCTGGACAGCAGTGGCTGTGTGCCGCTTCCTGCGTGCTCTGTGTTGTTTTCAGACTTGTTTCCTGTCACACTTGGTCTTACAGGGGCATTGTGTAACCAGAAATCCGTTACATACCACTGAGTTTAAGAGGAAAGGGATAATGGGAATAAATATCAAAGGTTGCTTTTTCCTTTTAAATTTTATTGTATTATGTGTGCAGGTGTGTGTGTGTGTGTGTGTGTGTGTGTGTGTGTGCACGCGGGCACGCACGTTCTGGAGATCTTCCTTGGGTTCTTGCGCTGGACCTGTCAGCCCTTTTCTGAGCTAGTGCAGCCTTGTTCCTTTGCTTGAGACTGTCTTGCTCTTTGGCCTCTAGCTTGCCAATGTCCTCATCCCTCAGCCGGGCAAGCAAGTGCTGAGGGTTCAAGGTGTGAGTCACCATACTTGACTGCAGCCAAGATTGTCATTAGTCCTTTAACCTGGACTGTTAACACTAAGTTTGTATTTTTAATTCTTTTCAGGTGGGTCTGAAAGTTGGCGTTCGAACCAGGGGCTGTAATGGCCTCTCTTACAGCCTGGAGTACACAAAGACAAAAGGAGATTCTGATGAAGAAGTTATTCAAGATGGTGAGCTTTCTTGTCTTCTTGAGATAGGCTCTTTTGTAGCCTAGCCTAGCCCTGAACCCCTTATGTGGCCAAGTGTGAGAATGGCCTTCATTCCTGCTTTCCCTCCCAGTGCTGAGATAGAGGTGTGAACGCCTGTGCTCGGCTCTGGTGAGCAGTGCAGCTTTTTGTTTCCCTAATGTTTTCTGGGCACATTGTTCTGAGGAAAACTTTTCTTATACAAAACAGATGTAAAGACTGCTTGCTGTCTGTGTTAGGTATCACGTGAGGGGGGCTCATACGTGCCCGGTCTTGGCAGGCAGGCTTTCTTTGGCATATTGTCTATGTGTGGCCACTGAAATGAGAGGGGGCACTTTTTCTTGGGTCTCATTGAGCCTAGTCTGGGAGGCTCATGGTCCAGAGAGAATCCGTGGAGAAGTTGGCTTTCTCTCGGCTCTAACGGTCATCGCTGGGAAAGGCTTTGATTGATTGTAGTCCTAGTTTGTTGTTTTGTTGTTTTGTTTTTGTTTTGTTGAAACAGTGTAGCCCAGGCTTGACTCTTGATTCTCTTTCCACAGCTTCTGAGAGCTAGAGTAGCAGTTGCCTTCAGGCTCAGCCTCACAAGCTCTAAAAGGTCATGTTAGTTTGTGAAGTCAGGGGGTAGCTTCGGGGAGTTGGTTCTCTCCCTTCACCGTGGCAGTCACTTCTGAGTGTCAACTTGGGCTCTCAAGGCACCTTTTACCCCTGAACCTCTCACCACACACACAGATTTTAAAACCACAGAACAAAGTGAACCATCCAGCCATTTCTATTGAAAAGTTTTGCATGTATTATGAAGTGTGTGTGTGTGTGTGTGTGTGTGTGTGTGTGTGTGTGTGTGTGTGTGTGTATTAGTGCAGACTCCTGATCCTGGGGAGGCCGAGGTGGCTGGTCCCTGGAGTGGGAATGGCAGCTGGTTGTGAGCTGCCTGAACTGGGGGCTGAGAAGCAAGCCTGACCCTCTGCAGGAGCAGCAGTGCCACCCGGGCTGTGCACCTGATGACTTTACCAGTCACTGCCTTTGACAGCAGCCCCTGTCATCTTGCAAAACCTACTGAAGAGTGAGGCATGGTTTGTGGCGTTTAATGTTGCCACTATTGGTAATAGGGATTGTAAGTTTGGAGTTCAAGATAAGGTCAGGCCAGCCTGGGCTAACAAGGTCTTGTATAAGACATAGGAAAGAGTACTGCGGTCCTGGAGAAAGGGAGAGCCGGAGGCTTTGTGGTCAGGTCTGTGCGTTTGAGCCATGCTGATGTAGCTTGCAACCCTTTTTGTGTTAGACAAGCAGGAATTCTATTCCTAACTCTACTTCCATCATACTTAACTGAAATTAATCAATAAAGGCCTTTTGTAAATTGTGAAAAATTGGAACTGGAGAGATGCTTGCAGCTCTTCCAGAGGTCTGGGGTTCAATTCCCATGTGTTCCCATCAGTTCCCATCAGTTCAAACAAGCCTCACTTGTGGTGTGTGTCCATCCATATGTAAGGCCATCAGCAGACTGGAGCAGCAGCAGTCCATGGCTCAGTGTTTGGTCTTGGTTTATATGGTCTGGTTAGAAATGCCCATGAAACAACAGTACTGTGGGTATTTTTAGCTGATGGTGTCAGGCACAGATCTCTCATAAATGTCATCATTTAAAAGCTCATAGAATTACACATTTTCCTACAGTAAATGGAAAAAAAATGAGTAAACTGCAGTGAGAAGCAAATCAGATTTGCGGAAGTACCACGGACTTCCCACATATCAAAGGGTCTCCACTGCCGTGTATAGAATTGGTCGGATGCAGACTTCCCACATATCAAAGGGTCTCCACTGCCGTGTATAGAATTGGTCGGATGCAGACTTCCCACATATCAAAGGGTCTCCACTGCCGTGTATAGAATTGGTCGGATGCAGACTTCCCACATATCAAAGGGTCTCCACTGCCGTGTATAGAATTGGTCGGATGCAGACTGGACTAGCAGGAAGTCCAGGGTCACTCATCAGCTGTAGGGTGGCTGACAGTGACCACTAGAGACTCTGCACACTGTGGGCTTGTGACATGTGTTTCCTTCTCCCCAAGGAGTCCGAGTGTTCATCGAGAAGAAAGCTCAGCTAACCCTGTTAGGGACAGAGATGGACTATGTGGAAGACAAACTGTCCAGTGAGTTTGTGTTCAATAACCCCAACATCAAGGGAACCTGTGGCTGCGGTGAGAGCTTTCACGTGTGAAACCTCAGGACTGTGAGCTCCAGGAGAGCTGGGTGTGCCTTGGCGCTTACTGAAGAAATCATGTGATGTCACGTGCTCAGACGTGTGGCTGCCTCGTGGGTGAAAATAAAGTGACGCATTTGAAAATCAAGCCAATGTGGGAAGAGTTCTGTACTCTCTGAGACACAAGCTGAGAAAACACGGTGTCTGTACTAAGACACAAACTGAGAAGCCGTGGATTTCCTTGAATCGTTCTGTTCTGTACAGGGAACTCCTCCCCTGCCCTTGTGCCGTAGCCTCCTCCCCTGCCCTGTGCTTAGCCTGCTTTGTGCTAGAACCAGCCTCGTGGCCATTGCTTTGCTGGGAATTGAGGACTGGGATAACGGGCATGCGCCTCCACCACAGCACGGCTTGAGTGTGTCTCCTGTCCCTTTCTCGATCTTTGCCAACCCTGGATCTCAGGCGGGACAACTGTGGGTAACGGTGTAGTGGGACCTCCTTTCCCTCACCTTTGGCATGGCCCATTACATTTTTACCAAAAATGTGATGATCACATGCCTCGTTGCCAACCCTTCAACAGTTCCTGAGTTCTGGGTTCCAGTATCTGAACTTGGGAACCACCAGGCCTGGTTTAGGCCTCCTCTCGGGCGTGCTTCATGATGGTTTGCTTTAGACCTTTCAGGTAGAAGCGCTTGTGCTAAGCAGCCAGCTCGCTCACTCAAGAGTTCCTGCCCAGCTCTCCCTGCCTCGAGGTCACAGCAGTGCTGTCTGAGACATTCGGTGAAGAGAGTGGTGATGGCTTCCCGCCTGGCCAACGCTCTCACCAGAGTTTCTTAATTTATAGAGACTTCGTTAGTTTTCTTTTGAATAGAATCTTGTGTAAACCCTCTCTTGAAACAATAGTTACAAAGATTTGCGGCAGAGGGATTCCTCTCAACACCTGACCTGTGGAGCAAGCGGAACATGCCATTCTGACAGTTGCCAGTATGCATATGCTTTCTGGTTCCTAAATGAAATTGCTAATTTTTTTTAATGTTTTTATCACTTGTTTTTTGAGCCATGGTTTTGCTGTATACTACAGGCCAGCCTTGAACGCACAATCCTCCTGCTTCAACCTTCTGAGGCTTGTGCTACCACACCTGGATCCCAAGTTTTTCTTTAAGTGGTCTTGATTGACTTGGGTTGGACATCTTAAGTAACCTGTGAATTCTTTTGTGGAAGGCTGAGTTTAATATTTGTGCTATTTACTAAAGTACCTACCACCAAAATGTAACAACTCGTAGTTTTATATGAATGTTGATGAGTTTGTATCATAAATAGAATTGTTGATACATCCTTAATTTGTGCAATATTGTATGAAGAGATTGAGTTGTCAATTAAAAACACGCATCTTTATGATCCTAATTGTTCCTTTTCTTATTGGGGAAGAGGGTTTGAGTAATTACCTGCTAAAGCCACGGAAAATGCCAATTTTTTGCTGCTGTTTCCAGAAACCTGAGCACACATTGAAGATGGTGCTGTCTTGCTTTGCTGCCTGTTTGTGGTAACACATACACACCATCATGTGTGCATCCCTCCACCTGACACTATGGTACCCACCACTCCATCCCCCACCTGATACTATGGTACCCACCACTCTATGCCCCACCTGACACTGTGGTACCCACCACTCCATCCCTCCATCTGACCACTGGTACCCACTACTCCATCCCCCACCTGACACTGTGGTACCCACCACTCCATCCCCCACCTGACACTGTGGTACTCACCACTCCATCCCCCACCTGACACTGTGGTACCCACCACTCCATCCCTCC
>NC_034605.1:62405526-62438228 GCF_900095145.1 Mus pahari | reverse complement strand
CCCCCTGACACTGTGGTACCCACCACTCCATCCCTCCACCTGACCACTGGTACCCACCACTCCATCCCTCCATCTGACACTGTGATACCCACCACTCCATCCCTCACCTGACACTGTGGTACCCACCACTCCATCCCTCCAGCCAACACTGGTAATGCGTGCACACACACACACACACACACACACACACACACACACCCCGTGCCTCCCGCCTGCACGTTTGCTTCCAGGCATCCACAGGAGAGAATACCGTCCCCACTCAGGATGCCTTTCTTGTTGTCCAAGCTTCAGCTTCTCCTCCTTCTGGGTCTTAGCAGTTCAGATCCAGGTAGGCTGCCCTGACCTCATGTCAGACTACACTAAAGAGTACAGTACCATGTGTGTGTTCTGTGGAGTACATGCCAGAAGAGCTATAGGCTATAGATCTGACTGTATCAGTTTCATACACAAAGATCTAAAGCATGACATGAGTAGAGTATTTTATGTAACTACATTGACCAGGTCAGCGTTAGCCCCTGTGCTACCAGGCTATGAGCCCTGTGCTCTGAAGAGGTGCAGCACATAATGCATGTTTTGATGACCTCTAGGGATGGGAAGCAGATGGAAGGTGGCTTCAAAGTTATGTCCTCTGAGCCAAATTTTCAAAGACAGGAAGTGTAGAGGAATAGAAGAGAGAACAAATGGACAAAAGTAGTTGGTTTAAAAGGACAATGGTGGCACACGCCTTTAATCCCAGCACTTGGGAGGCAGGGGCAGGAGGATCTCTGAAGAGGCCAGCCAGGTCTACAGAGTGAGTTCCAGGACTCCACGAGAGAAAAGATGTAAAGGAAAGCTAAGCCCTGAGAAGACAGGATCAGGAAAGGAGGTGAGGCAGACTGGGCTGCGCAAGGGAGTCCTTAGCACACAGACAAGGGGCAAGCCTACACGCATAACCAATCATTCAAGAGCAAACTCGGGGGTGGGCAGCAAGACCTTGCCTTAAAATACATATCATGAAAGAAAACAGCATCTGGAAGCTTCAACCCCGCGCACACGTGCACAGAGTTGACTGGAAGAAGGCGGAGCCCTGGAGCGACAGAGTCCAGCATGAGTCGGTTTATTTGCACGCAGCCATACCCACACCTACTTGGGCTGGGGTTCTACTCTCAGCCAATATTAAAACACTGAAGATAGGAACCCAACGACTGTGTCCGTGTTCTTGCTCCTCGGGCAGAAGGGCTCGGCCAGCATTCCTGACAATCATGTCGTCCCAGCCTCAGCCATAACCAGGAAGGCTCTCACAGAACCATAAAACCCTGCTGTCCTGTACAAGTCACTTGTGGCACCCTTAAGTGACACTTGGACTAGGTTATCAATGTGCCCGTAGCCTCACACGGTGGCACATGTCTTGCTTCATATGTCCTCAGTTTAAAACTCACTGTCCCAGTCAGGAAGCTCTGAACAGGTCAGGCCACTGTGGTTAAAAATACTCCTTTGTGCATTTCATAAGGCCAGCCTGCTGTGCTTCATTGTTCTGGAAAAAAAAACCCACCCCCTCCCTGCACTACAAGAATGTCTTTTTTTCCTCAAGCAGGAAAGGGGAGTAGGGGATAGGAAGAAAATCCACAAGGTTGGGGGGTCCCTAAGATACCCAGAACTTCCTAGGATTGATTCAGCAGGAAATGCCTCAAAAATAGCCTTTCTAGACGTGCTCTTGTGTGTGAGTAATCAGGAGGCTGAGCTGAGCTGTGAGCACCTTTGAGACCCCAGGGCAGCAGTGACCTGGGCCAGAGGCAGGCTTGGCCCAGAATCAGCATAGACATAGCCTTAGGCATAGTGGTCTGGAGATGAACACTGATGTGCATCCATCAACCCTTAACCTCAACTGGTGTTCTCAGAAGACACAGGGAACAGGGTCACAACCCTGTGCCTACACAGACATGTTGGGGTTTTGAGCCAATAGCCCAGAATGCCAGGGCTTGCTGGCAGAGGCTGCGAGAAGCATGCAAAAAGACCTTTACCAGCAGGCTTTAGGTGAACATGGTCTCCTGACACCTTCATACCATTTGTCTACTTTCCAGACACACAAAGACTCGATTTCTATTGTTTAAAACAAACACCTGGTGGGATTGGAGAGACAACTCAACAGTTAAGAGCACCAACTGCTCTTCCAGAGGTCCTGAGTTCAATTCCCAGCAACCACATGGTGACTCACAACCATTGATAATGGGGTCTGGTGCCCTCTTCTGGTATGTCTGAAGCAAGCAATGGTAGTATACGCATGCATAAAATAAATAAATTTTTTTAAAATGACTTTTGGAGGTTTGTGACAGCAATGTAGTACTCTGTCTGCCAAACATCAGAATCTCAGAAGCCTCATGTTGGGCTGTCTTGGCACAACTGAGCTCAGACCACTTAAGCCCTTACCTGTGACTTTTCGAGGCTTGGTCTCTGCTTGCCAGCACAGTTACTTAGTCCTGTGGTGCAGAAGAACACACTGAATTCTGCTGAGAGCTATATACTAATTCATAGGCAGAGGGAGGGAGAAACACCAAAGCCCACCCCCAGTGACACACCTCCTCCATCAAGGCCACACCCCCTAATCCTTCCCAAACAGTTCATCAACCAGGGAGGGACTAAGCATGCCAAGCTACGAGCCAGTGGGAGCAAATCTCATTCAAACCACCACAGATGGCGACACTTGTGCTTTAGATCCTTGATCATGAGCACGGGAGAGGAAAGGATTGTGTTCTGCCAACTGAGCCAGTGACACTGTGAGCAGGCACACTTAGAAACTGTCCTGACCTCATCTGTCTCGAAGCTCATAGTAATCCTGACCTGTAAAACCGATCCACTCCTGGTGGAACTGAAGTAGTGGTTTCTCTAGTGTTTGGGAGGCTGTCAAGGTTAATTTCAGAACCTGCTTCCAGTCTTCGGTAAAGCAGTATGATCGTGCACTGTGTTGGAAATTTTGCTTTTAGAGCAATGCATCTAGTGTTTTAAGGGACTCTTTGAACTCTAAAGTTAGCCCTTGAGCATAGAGCTATCTAATGGAAGGCAAAAGGTACAGGAAGTTTATCAGCACATCTTTGAAACAGTTCATGGGTCAAGCACATACACACATGCACAGGCATATGAGCAAGTGTGTGGAGAAATTTAGGAGACTTCTATGCGGCAATGTAGGTCATCAGGGAGATGTGACAGGAGGTGACAGGGTACTCCCCTGCTCTCTGTGAGGTCCTAAAATGTCCTGCTCTGTACATGCCCAAGTCTTAAACTGACTGTGCTCCCAGGAGAGAAGGCATTTGAACCTGTTATCAGTCCACAGCTCCCTGAGATGTGTGTGCCTCGAAGGCCTCAAAAACCAGGAGTGCTGGGAAGATGCCAGGACTCAAAACAGAGGTGACAGTTTCTGAACACAGCAGATGCTCGAACATACAAAACAACACTGCTTCCAAAATTAGCCAATATTTTACATGAGAGTCATATTCTCAGACAGTGCAGAGACCCACAGCCAAGCATTGGAGCCTTGGGACTCTTACAGAGGAGTTAGGGAAAGGATTGAAGGCCCCGGCGAAGGGGATAGGAACTCCTCAGGAAGACCAACAGAGTCAACTAACCTGGATCCTTGGGGGCTCTGAGACTGAACCACCAACCAAAGAGCATACATGGGCTGGAGCTAGGCCTCTCTGCATATACATAGCAGATATGCAGCTTGGTCTTCATGTGGGTCCAAACAAGTAGAGCGGGCACTGTTGCTAAACAGTGAAATCTGTTCCCTTAACTCAGCAGTCTTGTCTGGCCTCAGTGGCAGAAGTGCCTAGCCCTGGAGGCTTGATGTGTGCAAAGGTGGGAGAGTAGCTGGTCAGTGGAGAAGGGGAGTATTAGAGTCGTCTATCAATTAATGTTAATGGAGGTTATTGTTGGCAATGCACAATGTGTCCACAAAGTATCCAATTACATCTTAATAAAGTTTACTTTGTTGTAGATCCACAAGACGAGAACTGGGTCTTTATTTTCTTATTCCTTCTAGCCCTGGAGGAACTTCTGGGAGGCACTGAAAACAAACAAAATTACAATTACACCTGGGGAAGGGAACTTTTACCGAAACTTCATGTGGGCTTGAACTCTTGGCACAAGTCTATGCATGAATGTATCCGGCCAGTGATGCCATTTTAAAAGGCAACAGTGTTGTTTGGTCATCTGTGCCAAAGGACTGTGAGTTCCTAGCAGAAAGCTCAAGACATGGGCAGGGAAGCATAGCTAGGCAATGGTGTTCAGGCAGCGCTCACCCACAGCCCCAGATCTGCCCCTCCGGTTGCTTGGGTGGTTTGCAGCTGTTGAGGGGCTGCACTTTTTCCTGCAGGCTTGAAGCGTTGACCTCTGTGAAACACAATTCTTCAACCTCGCTGTGAGCCCCTTTCCCCGAGCCTGAGACCTCCAAGTGTCCATACCTCTCTCCTAGGTTCTACTCAAAGACTTGGCCAGGCTTGCAAGCCAAGGGAGTGGAGCTTGTCCTCTGGACAAGACGTGTGTGCTTAACTGGTGGAGTTCTGCATACACATACACACAAACACTCACACACAGACAGACACACACAGAAACATAGATACACACAGGTACACACAAACACACTCACATAAACACACATACACAGATACATATACATATAGATACACACAAACACACACAGACAGACACACACACAGATACACAGGTACACATAAACACACTCACACAGATACACATACACACACATACACATATACACACAGATGCACACAAACACACTTACACACACAGACACACTCACACATGCAGACATACAGACACACTCAGACACACAGACATACACCAATACACACACACACTCACACTTGGAGTCTATCCCCTCCCAGAAGAGCTAGTAAGAGGCATGAGAAACAAGCAGACAGGGTGGAGCACAGCAGACAGAAGGGAGCATCTAGAGCAGGGATGAGGGGTGAGGTGGGGTGTGGGTCATTCAGTCTTGGGTTTATTTAACCCTCAGAGGAAATGCTACTTGGATAACATGTGACACACTCTTCAGTTTGGGGGCTGGAGGGACATTACCTGGCAATGATAACAAGTATATTTTAGAAATAATCAGTGAGAGAACTCAACCCAGGTTCGTCCCTGACTTTGACAATCCTGAGTCCCACTCTGTCACCAAGGACTTGGGGACTTACCCTAAGAGTATATTGTTGATCAGCCCCATGAGGGGATCATGGACTGCCTGTGCAATCACTGACATGGCCAGGGACGATCTATACGTGGAGAAATCGGGATCACAGTAATGATGTATGTGGGAGAAATGAAAGGAGGGAAGACGGACTCTTCTCACACAAGAACAGTACACTGATTAGTGAGAGGATTCCTGTGGATATGTGTGTATACATGTCTAAGCGTGTCTCTGTGTCAGTATGTGTGTATGCATATCTGTGTGTATGTATCTCTCTGTGTGTATATATATCTGTGTGTATCTCTATCTATGTGTATGTGTGTCTGTCTGTCTGTGTCTGTCTGTGTCTGTGTATGTGTGCATATGTGTGTCTGTCTGTGTGTGTATCTGTGTGTATGTATCTATATGTGTCTGTGTATGTGTCTCTGTCTCTGTTTATGTATGTGAATGTGTTTAACTCTCAGTCCACTTGAAGTTTCACTAATTTCAGAAACATAAATGGAATAAAATTACACTAAAGAATGCCTGAAGATGCAATTGTCATTTAGCATAATCTGTATTTTATATGAGTTTGATGAGTTGGGTTCACCCCTGATTAAAGATGTGAAAGTACGGTCAGGAACATGAAAACGTTCTCATCCGCATTTATAAATGTATAAAGGAAGTTTTCTTCCTAATCTGAGTGAAAAGAGGCCATTGCATAGGTGACATGTGCTGGAAGACATTTGTGCCAGAGACTAAAAATCCAGCCAAAAGCAAGAATTCCAGTTCGGCTGCTGGCCTTCCGGTGTGTGACATCATAACTGAGAGCAGCAGAACCACAAGGAGCTGAGGTGAAGCCACACACACACACACACACACTCACACACACNCANACACACTCTCTCTCACACACACACACAGATACATATACACACATACACACAAACACACACAGAAAGACACACACAGAAACACAGATACACACAGGTACACACAAACACTCACATAAACACACATACACAGATATATATACATACAGATACATACAAACACTCACAGACAGACACACACAGATACACAGGTACACACAAACACACTCACATAAACACACTCACACAGATACACATACACACATATACACATATACACACAGATGCACACAAACACACTTACATACACAAACACACTCACACATGCAGACACATACAGACACACTCAGACACACAGACATACACCGATACACACACACACACACACACACACAGGCACACACACAGATACACAGTTATACACAAACACACTCACACACAGGCATACACACAGATACACTGATATACACAAACACACATAAACACACACACAGATACACATACACACACATATACACAGATACACACAAACACACAGACACACACACAAAGAGACACACACTATACATACATACACAGATACATATAAACACACACAGACACACAGAGATACACACAAACAAACAGACACAAGCACACACATGTACAAGACACACACATGTACACACACACACACACACACACACATGTACACAGACACTATGGCCCTGGGCAGAGAGGGAGCACACAGGGAAGCAGGGTGGGAATGGAGCAGCAGGCTCGGGCAGAGAGGCCTAGGCTGGGACTAGGAGGGGTGCTGGTGGAGGGGATATTGAGGCTCACCTTCCTCCCCGCCCTCACAATCACTCTCTGACTCTTCCCGGCTCTGTGAGCTCTGTGATGCAGCGCTGCTGCTTACAGTGAGGCCCACACAGCCTCAGCTCTCACGGCGGTGTGTGAGTCACACTATGCGGAAGGTTCTCTCCATTCTGAGCAGCGCTACGGAACCATGGCTGAGCTTTGGCTCAATGCTCTTGGACACTGGCCCACTCTACCTTGCTGAGTGCAGGGGCTGCTTCTCCTGTTCCTGTTGCACCTCATACTGACTTCATTCTGTCGCTGTGGAAACTGCAAGGCCTCAGAAAGGTGAGGCAGTAACGGTGAGCTCCCTGGAACAAGTCTTGGTTGATAGGATTGGATGAGTTTAGAGTCTGGCTTCTCACAGAGATGTCTGAAGGGAGGTGCTGAGGAGAGAGGAGAGCACTGCTTTCCTAGGGAGTGAGGTCTGACAGGGCGGGGATTCAAGGAGGACCAAGGTTGTCATCTGGGCACAGTCACCTCTCTGGGTAGATTCCTGGTCACATCAGCTTCGTTCCAGATGGTGGGTTCTCTGAAGGGCAGTGTCTCCTGATACTTAATCTGCCCTGTTCCACCTCTCAAGCTCCTTCAGCAGCTCTTCCCTTAGCTGGGCTGGCAGAGAGGCCCTGAGAGACTGAGCCAAGCCTGGAGAAATCTAAGCTTTGTCCCTAGGACGGGGAGCTTTCCGTGGTGCTGGCCAGAGTCAACACCCGGAGCAGAGCGCTTGGGGCTAAGAGCATCCTTTATGATGTCATAAACTCTTCCTTTAGTTTCCCAAAGAAAATGACGACTGTCTTTCAAAGTTAGGATGGGAAACTGTTATGTGAAGTCGGTGTTCTTGGATAGTAGACCTCCAAGAGAAGCGGGGAAAGTCCCTACTTCCTCATTCTTTTGTTCTTAGCACAGGGCAGAACCAACAGAACAGCAGCAAGTAGCAGTAAAGCCATCACCTGAGCCCCTCAAGAAGCCCCTCCCGAGATCCTGGGCCCACGGTCCGATGATGTTAGTTTCTAGTTACAGTTCCTCTCAGGAGACAGCTCTCTCAGAAATGACTTACAGAGACACACCTGGGGCATTTCTCCAAGTAGCCAGCTCTTGGAATGTGGTGGTTTGAGCGAGATGTCGCCCCGTAGTCTCAAGCATTTGAATGCTTTGTCTCCAATTGTTGGTGCTGCTTTGGGTGAGGTTCTAGAGGCATAGCCTTGTTGGAGGGAAAGTACGTCCCCTTAATCCTGTTCCCTCTGCTTCCTGCTTGCTGCCTGAGGCTCCAGATGTGGGTTTTCCCACTCTTCCAGCCACCATAGCTACTGGCCTGCTGCCAGGATTCTTGGCACAGCAGACTCTTAATCCTCTGGCACTGTAAACCCACACGCATCCTTTCTTCTACAAGTTGCCTTGCTCATGGTATTTTATCACAGCAACAGAGAGGTGGCTAATACAGAAATCGGTATGAAGCGGTTGGTAAGAAGGGCCAAGGCACTGGGTCCTCCTCCTTGATCGCCAAGAGAAGTTTAAGATGGCCCACTGGCTCCTTGAAGTCACACTTCTGTCTCCTGACATTGTCATGTAACATGCTATGCTCCTCCTGAGCACTCAGATATCTTCTGTTTCCCATAAAAGAACTCTTGTAGAATCTTTGCGTCTCAACCTTCATTCCTGTATTAGTTATGTTTACTGTTGCCACAGTGCAATTCTGTGACAAAGGCTATTTAGTAAGAGTTTGCTTTGGTTTACAGTTCAAGTATACACTGTGCCTGGTGGGGAGGCCAGGGTAGTGGAAGCTTGAGGTGGCTCGTTACATTGTATCTGCAGTCAGGAGGCCATGGTCCATGAGAGCTTGCTTTGTCCTCTGTGTAAAAGACCAGGGCCTCAGCCTGTCAACCAGGGCTGCCATTTAGCATGGGTTTTCCCATCTCATTAAGCTAATCTAGAAGTTGCCTCACAGCCATGAGCAAGGACTCCTAAGGCTTATTGATCCCACCAAATTTCCATTTGAGGCTAACAACCGCAATGCCATATAAACTACTGTTCGTGTTTTCCAGTTTAGAGAGCTTTCCAGAGAGAAACAGGAGAAGGAAAGAAGTTGTTTGTTCTGGAAGGTGATTCATGCATTTCCCTTTAGCCTTGTTGCCTTCGTAACGTGGTCTGTGCACCCCGAGAGCTTGGTGCAGCCCACCCTAGTGTTGGGAGGGATAGTTGCTAAAAAGCACAAGTGGCTGGGAGCTTTGTAGAAACTTGAGAGGTTTTTTTTTTTTTTTCCCGGTCAAAGATGTGACAGACCATGACAGGCCTCAGGTGATCCTAGCTGAGATCGGCCACATGGCTGTCTGTTCCTTGTTTTGGTCCTTACAAGGGCTTTGAAGCCCTGTGAATGGCAGCTACTTAGAGTACCTACTGCATCCTGCTGAGGTCAGCCACCTGCTGTGCCTGGCATCACCAGCACCTACTGCCCCATCTCTGGTTCCTTTGGCTTCTGTAGCTCTTGTGGCTGTCCTCAATGTCCCTGGCACCTCTAGGAAACCTGATCTAAGCCCCTCTGCCTGGGCCTTTTCCCACCCTCCCTCCATCCTGTCACCAGGGCACCCGGGAGGGGGGGGGCTTTCATTCTCCCCAGGTGGCTCTCTGACACTTGCACCTAGTCCTCCCTTGCATTTGAAATCCCAAGTGACTGTTCCCTACCCCAGCAGTCTTACCTCACTAGTTCTCAGCAGGAGAAAGCTTTCCTGTGTGTGTGTGGGGGGGGGGGTGCGGGATGCCTTGTAAGGAGGCGCAGGCCCGATTTCCTCCCTTCCTCCCTTGCTCTTCACATACAGGAATCTTGAAGAGACAAATGAAAAAGAAAATGTCTCTCCAGACTCTGGAGGAGGCAAAAAAGAGGGATGACACTTCTCCAGATCCCAAGAGGTCAGAAGGCAAACTCACAGCCCCGTGGAACTCGCCGGGTTCAACTGTCACTAATCTGGACACCCAAGTCTCGAAAATCAACTTGAAGCTGAAAGGGAAACAGAAGTATTTGGGGGCTTCTGACCAGGTCCTGTGTGTGAAGATTCCAGAGGGAGACCTGGGCCAGAAACACAGCCAGCTCTTCTGGGGTCTCCCCTCTCTGCACAGCGAGTCCATCGTGGCTACTGTCCTGGTTCCCGTGAGCAGCTACTCACCAGAGCCTTGCCTTGTGCTGTTCAATGGGGTCTGTAAAGCGGCTACAGCCCCAGTGCTGAGTCACGGTCTTCCAGCCCTCCCCCAGCCCCACACCTGGCCCCTCACCCTGGTCCATCCTCAACCTTTCCCTAAGGTACCTCCCCAGCCACAGACTCTTGCTGAGAGAATGCCCCAGGCCCACATGCAATCTTCATCGTCTTCCATGACCTTACTGTCCCCACCCTGTGGGTGTGCACTCCAGATACCACATACCAGGACCGCCTCTGATGTCTTCAATGGCAAAGAACACTTGCAATATCACTTGCTGCAGAATCCTCAAGATAGTTTGTGGAGTTTGGTCCCTGAATGCCAGCGATATGAAACTGCCCTTGAACTTCCAGTTCACAGCTGTCCCATGGGCAGCCAGTCTTCACAGACCTATGTCTCCATCCCCGGGTCTGGCCCTTTTCATTTCAGCAGTGAACATCAGAACAACCTGGACCCCTATGGAGCAAACAATCTAACCTCACCCTGGTGCTTCGAGTTGTGCGATAGGCCAGGAGTGCCAGAAGTGATGAACACGAAGCTCAAACCAACAGGAGTATCTTCACACTGCTACAAATACACTACATCTCAGTGCTCCATGCACTGGGGCAACATCTGTGCTGACTCCGGGAATGGAGAACTAAGTCACTTGGAGAGTTATTGCGTGAAGGTCCCCATGAAGCCACAGCTAAGAAAGGATGCAGCCAAGAACCTTGGCCAGATCCTAGGGAAATGCCCATTAGACAACCCACAAATGAGCTCAGGATGTTGTATACTGAATGGTTTGAAGGCTATCCCTAAGACAGAGGGGGAATCAGCGTGTCACTCAAGGACTGGCTTGGATAATGGGCAGCTCACCATCTCAAGGAAGAACTTGGACCAGAGACACACGAGAAGCGTTCTGAGGTTGCACATGAGCAGGAAGTACTGGCAGATCACTATGGGTCGGATCCCAATCATGGTGTGTTGTTCATGGCTCACTGAAGATGCATCTCTCTGGAGATCACCCCTGGGAAAGATTCACTGTGATACTGCTATTCCAGAAATACCTTTTCTTGATCACAAGACCCAGAAGATGCTGGAAGCCCATCTCATAAGGTTCCGTGTGAGTCAGCAATGGGGCCTCCCCATCAAGGTTTTTGAATCCATAAAATTCTATATTTTGAGAGAAGGAAAAACATGGCCCCTTCCTCAGTCTGATCTCCCCTTATCATTAAACAGTATTCCTGGGCTGGATTTGAAAAGTAACTTTCCCAGTCCCCTCAGGGGAGGCTCCGACCTTCTCCATGGAGACAAGAGAGAAACCACAGACTCAGCCCCCAGCACAGATCACTCTCTCATCCTCTTACATGTAGACAGCGAAGGAGAGAGGTCCCTGAGACAGTCAGTCTCTAGCCCCACCTCTGATGTTTCAGAGATGGTCCAGACAGTTGAGGGTGACAGGCCCAGCAACCCAGACCTGAGCCAGAATGAGGCTGAACTACAAAGCAGACCCAGTCAGGAGCAGCAGCCCATAAAGGAAGATGTGACTCCATCTGACACAGAGAATGAGAGAGCAAGTTCTTCTTCCCATCTAGTAACTTCTGAAAGCAGACAGAGTGTAGAAAGGAATCCAAACTACATGGTGACACCCAACATGCTCAGAGAGATGATACTCAAGGCCAGGGAGCTGTGTGTTCAGTCAGGGTCTGATTCTAGCATCAAGTCACAAAACTTCACACAAAAAGACAAAGACGAGAGCAAATCAAGCCCCCCAGTGGCCACAGGGCAGAGCCCATCAAGGACGTCAGTCCCTGAAGAGCCAACAGCACCGGACTTTAAGAAACAGCTGTTTAAGGAATTAAGTTCGAAGTTGGAGAATCAGCCACAGAGCCAGAGTGAAACCTGGGAGGATGAGTCATCCTTTGTCTCAGACAGCTTCTCAGGCTACTCACCGCCGTCTTCTTCCAACAGCGCGTCCAGTACAGACGTCTCCATCTTCTGGGACACGCGAGGCCACGTGTATAGCACCGGAATCAGTGTGGATCCGTGGCAGGAGCCCAGGGTCTTCGAACGTATCTTAAAGAATTTCATACCAACTCAGAAGAGATGGGCGTTGCCCGTATCCAGAAAAGAAAATGGTAGAAGCAACCCTCAGGAATTAGAGACACCCAAAGCGGGAAAGAAGAGCCAACCTAGTAAGGAGAAATCGGGCAAGAGGGAACATCCTCCTGACAGTTCCTTCAGAAAAAAGATAGGACAATTTTTCCAGTGGCTTTATTCCAGCAAAGACAGCCCAAGACATAGGTCGGAGAAAGACAGGGCTCTCTTTATGAGCTGCGGGCCCCCAGAAGCCCACGAACTCATGGCATCCCTGGGGAAACTCCTGGAAGATAAGCTGTTGTATGGGCAGAATTCTGAGTTCTTGGAGTGGAGCCAGACGACCCTGCCCGCTCAGCCAGAGCTCAGGGGACAGCCTTCCGACCTTGGGGCTGCCAATGCCCATCATGAAGAAGAAGCAAGTAACTGCTCCTGTCCCCAGACAGCCATCACCCCTGGTCCAAGTCATATGCTGAGCCTTGGACAGAGACATCACCACGTATCTTTTGAGTACCCTCCCTCTGCTCCGGAGAGTCTCAGTTCTGTGCAAGCTCCACTTGCGTGAAAGTGCATCCTATGCCTCCCGCTTCACACATCTGCTACAGGCTCAGTGACCTTCCACCCGAACCATCTGTGGAAAGGGTAGACGAGAAAGCTTCCGCAATGGGATCTAGTCTTTGTCTAAAACTTTCTTTAAAAAATATTTTCAGAACCATACACCCTATGATGAGAAATAATCTGTTTACCAGAACCAAGAATAAATGTTTCTTCCGACAGTTTGGAGTGCTCTGTGTCTTGAACTGTGGGCCTAGGTTGTGGAACTTTCAGAAGATGCTTAGTGAAAGGGGGATCCGTTCAAATAGATGTCTGGTCCCTGGCAAGGGTGCTGGACAGTGGCCTTCCAGCTCAGCTATGAAGACTTTGATGTCACTGGTTTGTGAAACATTGTTTTTACTTTGGGAACTTCATATGTATATATAACGGAATGTATCTATTCCAACGTCCTGCCCCAGTGTTTCCCCGAACACACAGCCCCTCCCAACTTCATGCCTTTTATATATATAGCCCACTAAGGCCAGTGAGTGCTGCCTATGGCTAGCGGGGAGTAAACCATCCTTTGGAGCAGGCAGAACCTACTAGTGGCAGAGTTCAAACAGGGACTACCTGAGTTCAATCCCCATCACAACAGCAGGTAGCTTATAAACACTTGTAACTCCAGCTTCAGGGGAAATGACTTCTGACCTCTGTGGGCACTCACATACAGGTGACAGACATGGAGACATACATACTTACACATAAATAAATTTTATTTTATGTATATGAGCACACCATAGCTGTCTTCAGATACACCAGAAGAGGGCATCGGATCCCATTACAGATGGGTTGTGAGCCACCATGTGGTTGCTGGGATTTGAACTCAGGACCTCTGGAAAGCAGTCAGTGCTCTTAACCACTGAGCCATCTCTCCAGCCCCATAAATATGTCTCATAAAAGATAGCTCTTCCTTCCCAGCAGTTCCCCACTGCCAGAACTCTCTCAGTCTAGGGTGGGGCATGGATATCGTCTACCCTACGCATGGTGGGGTTGTGGCTGACCTGATCTTGTATAGGCCTTGCACAGGTAATACCTCCTCACTCTCTCTTCCCTGATGTTTCCTGAGCCTTGGTGACATTTAGGGCTTAGCACTTGTCTCTCACTCTTAGCACCTTGCCCAGCTCTGTGTCTCTGTGTGGACTCATTGCTGCCCACTGCCAAAAGGGACTTCTCCGACCAAGGCCGAGAGCAGCCCAGGTCCACAGGGATACGCATAAGGCTTGGGATACCTCCCTACAAATTTATTCAGAGTTGCTTTAGAGGTCTCCAAATCAGCACAGGCTGTTGCCATTGCTTTGGTCACCCACTGCAACTATATGCCAACTCCCTAGTGCTGAAGACACCACCCATCACAGCTATAGGACGTATGGTCTTGAACCACCTGGGAAGCTTGCAGCTGGCTAGCTCTTTTGATGCTGCTACGGGATAACAGAAATCAGTGGTCTCGCCCGGCAAGCGCTGGGCTTTGCATGCGGCGATATAGACCTGCCGAGCCAGGTGTTCCTCCTGGTGCACACCTCGGGTTTTCAGCCATGGCCCACAGGAGGGAGTTTCATACATGGCACTATCATGTTATTGCAGAAGAACCCACTACTGTTTTTGTTCTGCAAAATGGCCATGTTGACAGGTCGCCTTTTAAACCGTGCTTGTATCCATTTTGTGCTTTTTAAGAGATGTGTCCTGAAATCTCCCATTTTATTTTTTTTATTTTGTTTTTATGATGATGATGATGATATATAATAATTATTATTGTCTAACTATGTGGCCCTACTTGCTCCTGAATTGAACTTGCTGTGTAGACCAGGCAGAGTTCAAACTCACAGAGATCTCTGCCTTCCTATTTTAAAATTAGAATTTTTATTCATGTGTATATGTGTTTATTTATGGGCTGGGTGCCCACTGAGGCCAGGAGAGGGGGTCCCAGGCCCCTCTGAGCTGGCCTTGCAGGTGACTTTGAAGTTCTGGGAACTTCCGTAAAAGTAGCAGCACCAAGACAGCTCTCCAGCTTCAGACAGCTTCAGGTGAGGAAAGACCTACAGAATCCAGCCCACTCACAGGGCCTCCCTCACAGCTGGGCATCTGCTGGTACAGTGAAGACAGACGTCCCCTGCAGCACGCAGGAAGCCAACACTCTAGGATCAATGATGGAGACAAAGTTCAGCTCAGATCTTATTGCCTTCATGAGGATTGAAAGTCACCTGTTCACAGGAGCCATTACTGTGTCCCTCATGAAGGGTGGGTGGGGGGCCCCGCTCTCCAGTCTTACACTAGTGGGAAAGGGTAACATTTGACAGGCCCTCTTCATCCGCTCTTCATAGACACAGAAAAGACAGAAACTGCAGCTGAGAGGGCTGAGAACTAAGGTTTTTCTGATGCTTCCATTCTTATATATTGACTTGAGTGCATATCACTGTGTGAGCTCTCGCTCTCTCTCTCTCTCTCTCTCTCTCTCTCTGTGTGTGTGTGTGTGTGTGTGTGTGTGTGTGTAGACCTGAGTAGTCAGTGTGTGAGGTGTGTGTGTAGACCTGAGTAGTCAGTGTGTGTGTGTGTGTGTGTGTGTGTGTGTCTGCAGACCTATGTAGTCACTGTGTGACGTGTGTGTGTGTATGTGTGTGTGTGTGTAGACCTGAGTAGTCACTGTGTTAGAGTTGTGTGTCTGTAGACCTGAGTAATTGCTGTGTGTGTGTGTGTGTGTGTGTGTGTGTGTGTGTGTGTAGACCTGAGTAGTTTCTGTGTGAGGTATGTGTGTGTGACTGTAGACCTGAGTAGTCACTGTGTGTGTATATGTGTGTGTGTGTGTGTGTGTGTGTGTGTGTGTGTGTCTGTGTGTGGTGTCTGCAGACTTATGTAGTCACTGTGTGAAGTGTGTGTGTATCTGTAGACCTGCTTAGTGGATGAGTGAGGTGTGTGTCCAGAGATTAGCACTACTTTGGAACTGGCTCAGGCTCCAGAAACTATCGTTTATGGCACCATGTCGCTCTCTCTGACAGTGACACTATTCCTAACTTGAAAATGAGGTATCTTTACACATATGGGCATGCAGATGGAAAAGAAAAGCCTCCCTGCCCCAGAAAACTCCCCAGGATGCTGGCTTCCTGAATCCATAGGACAAAAGCCCTTCAGCAATCACCTGTAGAGATGGCCTGCATGGCCACCCTGCATTTGAGAATAAAGGAGACTGGGAAGAGGAGAAGAGAACAATGGGAGGGAAGCCATTCTCTCATCCTCACAACCTTCTCCATCCAACATCTCATGACAAACTGGACTTTGTGGCACAAAAATGCTGTAGTTTAACTGTAGCAGTGCGGGGGTGGAGGGTCCTTTCAACATGGAGACTGTCCCTGTGGGGAGCTGCTGGATTCTGTATTTCTCTTTTTGAGGATGAATGGATCTCTTTCTACCCTCCTTACACTTCCCATCCAGAGTCACAGTGATCCTGGCATGTATTAATAATCACCTACTGGTGTTATGGGTACCTTAAATGTATTGGTTAAGAACCTAACTTATTGTCTCAGTCTCCGAACCCTGAAGTCTCTGCCTTGGGGGTCATTGACAAGCCTGTTATTGGAAGACTTGATTGGGGAACAGCCCATTTCCAGGTTGTCTCATGGAACTCTGGTGGGATTTTGGTCGAGGCTGTTGGTCACGCGCTTGCTGGTTACTGGATGGGGTCCCTCCTCCATTTCTGGCAGATGGGCACCCCCCAAGTGGTAGCAACTTCATCAAAGGNGGGGGGGGGGGAGGGGAAGAGTTTGCTAGCAAGACAGAAGCACCAATGTGTTACACACTGGAAGAGCTCCTTCATGGTAGCTATGGTTCTAGTTTTGAAACTAGTTTATAAAAACGGGCTCTGTTATAAATTTGAAGGCCTTGGGTGGCTCACCTGTAGGAAGCAGCAAGATTCGTTGTAGGATCAAATAAAATTTGCATGCAGCCCTACTGTGTGGGAAGCTGGGGAAAGCCAAAGCAAATCAAATACATTGAAAAATCATAGCCTGAGACTGAACACCGAATAAGGAATATTGTAACCAAGGGACCAGGATTAGGGCCTCATTACACCAGCATACATTTCCTTTCGTTTGTGTAAGCAAGAGTTCTTCCTGCAAGCAGTTCTAGTTCTGCAATGGGAACATTGCAGGCCTTCTGAAGACAGTATTTGCATTGATGATTATTGATGATTAGTAAACAGCAGCATTGCACTACATTGATTAGTCATCTAATGAGAATTTGAGGTTTCCAGAGTAAACCTAAGCTGCTTGTCTTAGAGCTTCTATTCCTGCACAAACATTATGACCAAGAAGCAAGATGGGGAGGAAAGGGTTTATTCAGCTTACACTTCCACATTGCTGTTCATCACTGAAGGAAGTCAGGACTGGAACTCAAGCAGGTCAAAAAGCAGGAGCTGATGCAGAGGCCATGGAGGGATGTTCCTTACTGGCCTGCTTCCCCTGGCTTGCTTAGCTTGCTCTCTTATAGAACCCAAGACTACCAGCCCAGAGATGGCACCACCCACAAGAGGACCTCCCCCTTGATCACTAATTGAGAAAATGCCTTGCAGTTGGATCTTGTGGAGGCATTTCCCCAACTGAAGCTCCTTTCTCTGTGGTAACTCCAGCCTGTGTCACATTGACACACAACTAGCTGGTCCACTGCTCATCTATCTTACATTGGGGGTCACTGGGAAGTTTTGAAAAGCAGAGTTTTCATGCTCACCTTTTACCTAATTTTCCTTTTCTGTGACATGCAGCGTGTCAGCCATTCCCATATTATGCATGAAAGAAAGCATTTAACAAAACCTCTGGGATATTTACTTGACTTTAACACTATGTAAAACTGATATGTTTTCTGAGGTATGGGAGGTAATTGTGTTAAGTGGCTCAGTAGAGCATGCAGCTTGACAATACAAATGAAAATGGTTGATGGGATAGTAGACTAACACTTTCAATAAAAGTATAACATGCTTTAAAGGGGGGGACCAGGAAAGACCAGTGCTGGACTGTCCCCAGTGCTGGACTGTCCTGCCCTTACCATGGGGACTTAAGCAGGCTTGCTAGTTTTACTTTAGGGTTTGAGTCACGTAAGCACATCCTGAGAGACAGAGAATGCTGCCTGCATTTAGAAGGTTTACCTGGGTCGGAAAGGCAGGCATGGAGTGCCCTCATATATAAAGATGCATACTTTGGATCCAAAAGATAACCTACCTCATTCAACTGGCTTAAGGGCAAGAGCCTGCTGACTGAGGTACCTGGAAAAGCGGGATAAGGCGGGAGTCCATGACAGTTGCAGAGTTCCTGAGCACTGGGCATGAACACCATGGCTTCCCTTCCTGTGCTGCTGAGGAAAGCCCTCCTTGTGGCTGTTTCTCTGTCCCAAGAGAATTCTGGAAGAGAGTGAGCCCCCAACATCAGGGATCATGTCATCAGGTGGAAATAAACTAAACCCTGTTGATGGCCTCGGGTCTCCAAGGTCACCCACAGGTTCAGTCTGTAGCATGCTTGCCACATAAGCACAAAGACCTGACGTCAGATTCCCAGCATCCACATAAAAAGCTGGGCACAGGGGTGTGTGCCTGGGACCCCAGCACTGGGGGGTGCAGTGGTGTGTGCCTGGGACCCCAGTGCTGGGGGGTGGAGACTTGCTGACCAGATGGTAGTCTACCCAAACTGGTCTACCCCAGGTGTTCAGTGAAAGAGATTGTCTCAAAACTGAAGTAGGAGGCTGGAGAAATGGCTTAGCAGTTAAGAGTACTGGCTGCTCTTCCAGAGGACCTAGGCTGGATTCCCAGCAACCACGTGGCAGCTCACAACTGTCTCTAACTCCAGTTCCAGAGCTTCTGACATCGTCACACAGACACATGCAGGCAAAACACCAGTGAACATAAAATACAAATAATTTTTTAAAAAAATGAGGCAGAAGGTCAGTGTGTTCTACATAGTGAATTTCAGGACAGCCAGTGGTACATAGTGAGACCCTGTCTCAAAACAATAGATAGATAGATAGATAGATAGATAGATAGATAGATAGATAGATAGATAGATAGATAAGGTGGAATTGGCCAACATTCAGAAAATAAGAAACTGTGGCATGCTTAGTTCATTCTGTTTCCCTCAAGGCTCAGAAGAGGGGATGGAAAGGTCGTAAGGACCAGAGGAAGGCAACTAAGAGGTCTGTACTTCAGAGGTCTTCAGAGAAATCGTATTTTCCAGGCATGTCAGCACAACTGTACAAATGAACTCAGAGGCTAGGATTGCATACACAAGAGGGAGCCAGACAGACCCAGCATGATGAGGAGTGGCTTATGAACCCTCATCCCTTCTGAGGAGCCACTGAGAGCCGATGGTGGGCAGAGAAAGGACAATCCCTTTCTTCAGGGAGAGGGAGAGAGGGGGGAGTTGGGAAAAGGAAGATTGGGAAGGAACTGGAGGTGAAAGAAATGATGCCAGCACCATATACATGCATAAATATTAAATAACACACTGTTTTTAAAATGGGAAGCCATAGAAGACAAAAGATAGTAACCTCTCTGCTCCCCCCACATACATGCACACACACGCACATACACGCACATACAGGCACACACGCGCACATACATCTGAACACAATGTGCACATATACCTACCCACAAATACATGCACACACTTATCTCCAAACCCTACCAAAAAAAAAAAAAAACTCTTTTAAAAGGTGTAATCTTAGTCATTGGAGGGAATCATTGCCCCGACTTAGGACTCAGTATGTGAAACAGGGATCTAATATACTAATTTAAAATCCAGGAGCTGGGAGGTGGGCTAGTTGGTTAAAGTGCTTGCTGCACAGGCACGAGAGCCTGAATCTAATCCCCAACACCTACCAGGCATGAGAATTACACACCAGGACCATGATAGCATCTTCAACAGACAGGGTGTGTTTACTTGTAGAACGCTAAACTAGATTCCCATCTTCTCACTCCACACACCAGGGAATTGCCAACACATCAAGAGTCTTAATGTAAGACTTTGAAGCACTGTAACCCAAATCATTGTAGTCCAAAATTGCACACAGTTCTTCTGTCACCCTGATGCATCTTACCAATTGCAGTCTGTCCCTAATGTTTCTGATAAGTGAGTCTGCCCAATGCCCACACTCACATGATCCCATCAGTGGGAAGGACATCTCCTGTGCCATTCAGAACATCCCACACACACACACACACCCCACACCCTAGTTATGGTAGCTTGAATATGCTTGGCCCATAGGGAGTGGTACTCTCAGGAGGCGTGGCCTAGTTGGAGGAAGTGTGTCACTGCAGGGGTGGGCTTTCAGACCATGAGTCAGGATGTAGAACTCTCGGCTTCTCCAGCGCCATGCCTGCCTGCAGGCTGCCGAGCTTTCCACCATGATGATAATGGACTGAAGCTCTGAAACTGTAAACCAGCCCCCATTAAACGTCATTTGTAAGAGTTGCCTTGTGTCATGGTGTTCTGTTCACAGCAATGGAAAACCTAACCAAGACACTAGTGTTCGCTCCACTACATCACACTAGAGTACCCAACCTGTTCTGTACCTGACCTCACAGTACTCAATGCCTCACGCTCCCCGTCCTGCCCAGCCCCCACTGCTCCCCGTCTCCAAGTTGCCAGCCAACCAACTTCCACAAGTCACCCTAGTCTGATGCCAAGCAGTTGGACCCCTTTTCCTCTCATGGAGCTCTTGCCCAAATCCCCTGATTATGATGTCACATGACCCACCAGCATTCCCATCCCTAGTGTCACAATAGTGCCTGGTGCCACCACTCACTCCAATCCCTACTCTTACCCCAGGCTAACCACTGTGCCCAGGCTCTCAGTGGTGTCACCCCTCTCTAGCCGTGACACCTGTTCTTGTAACCTACCTCCTAGCCTTCAACAGTCATTTCTGTCCTCACCATATCTGCATCCACCTGTCCACAGCCTCCCTTGTTCCCTGACACACTGTAGTGATGACACATGGTGGCCACCTGCCTGCTCCCCTGTTCACCCCAGTCTTCCCAGTGTGCCAAGTCCTCTACACCAGCTGTGCACACCAAACACACACCAAACCTCACCTCACCTGTTCCTACTCATCATCCCACCTCCTGGGAAAGCCATGCCCCGCTCCCGTATTGCTACACGCCCATCTCGCCCTAGTCTGTGGCCCTCTAGCATGCTATCCTGCTCTGTCCCTAGACCTAGACCTATGGCATCTTTTTTGGCCACCTGACCAGCAGCCACATCCTAGCCTTCCAGGCTGCCATGCTCCCCAGCTCGCCCTCTTCCACTCAGGGTACCCCATCATCAACATACTCTGCTAGCCTACTCTGCCATTCCACTTGTTAGCCTAGTCTTCCCAGAAGCCTTGGTTCCTAACTGTATTCAGTACAGTTCCCCAACCCAGTTTAGTTCACAGTAACCGGCCATCATGGTGAGCTGTGGTCTTCATCTCACCCTGATATACTTCCTGCTGACCTGCCAGCCCACCCGGCCATCCAATAGTTACCCGCTTTTCCAGGATCTGACACACACCGTCCCTCAGCTTCCCTCCTACCCAGACTGCTCCATCCCCAGGTGCCCAAGTCTACCCACCCTGAGCATCCCACAAATATCCGTTTGCCGACGGAAATGGATATACAATATACAACGTATCTGTTTATATATAGTTCCCCCTGCTCACAAGAGTTCTCCAGCTTCTATTCAGCTTGCCTACCAGGATCTCTACAAGTAAAGACGTGGAAAAGGAAGTCTGTCTTGTAGCTAATTTGGTGAGAGGGAAAATGGTCCTGAAGATGTGGGAAGACAGTGCTCCTGTTGAGGACAACCAAACAACAGCAGACATTTCACGGAAGATCCCACGTCAGGGTTTGTGGGCAGGAGAACTACATGGGTCCAGTTCAAGAGCTGCAAACAGTGAAGGCCTGAGGTGAAGCCCCAGACACAGAGGGAGCAAACAGAAAAGTTCCCTGTAGAAGTGATGAAATCCGGGTGGGGGCACGGAGGGGCCGGGGTGGGGGGGCGGGGCTCACCCTCTTCCCCGCCCTCACAATCGCTCTATGACTCTTCCCTGCTCTGTGATGCAGGCCTGCCCATTTACAGCGAGGCCCACACAGCCTCAGCTCTCAGCTGCCTTAGGCAGCCCCTGAGATCCACACTATGAAGAAGGTTCTCTCCATTCTCAATAGCTCCATTCTGACTAGCGCTACGGAATCATGGCTGAGCATTGGCTCGGCCTTCATGGACATTTACCCCAAATGCATCATTCTGAGTGCACTTGGGCTGCTGTTTTTGTCCCTAAGGTACCTGATACTGAAACCCTTCTTACCCACACAGACCAGCCAAGGAATCAGGAAGGTAAGGCTGTATGGGGACTTCCTGGGGACACTCTCTTCTTCTGTAGTCGCTTTTTCTACGCTCATGTTATCCAGTGAGTTTGGCTGTCTGAGCGCAGTACCTGAGCTGTTACAATACTGTGGAGAGGAGAGAGCACTGCGGACTTAGAGCAGGAAGCCTGGGACAGAAGGCATTAGTTTCGTCTGGATCTATAGCCTCCCTCCCTGGGTGTCGATGGCCAGTGTAAAGTACCCGTTCCTGGTCTTAATGGCTTGGCTCCAGGCGTCAGGCTTTCTGAAGGAGAACTATGTCTTCTGACATTGGGTCTCAGGCCCCAGTCCTGCCTCATATGTTCCTTCAGCCTCCTTTTCCTGGCCTTCCAACTCTGGCTACAGGAGAGTGGTGTTGACCACTGGGACCTCTGAGCAGAACCTGGAGCCTGAGCTGTGCCCCAGGACAAAGTGTCTCAGGGGCAGCACCACCAGAGCTCTGGCCCCAGAGTTTGTGCTGTTCAGCACCAGACTCATCTTGATATTCCCAGCCTGAAACTTGCAGATGAAAATCCTCCTTTGTTTTTTCCTAAAGAAGGAAAAACCTGAAAATATTCTATTACCTTTGAAAGTAAATAATAATAAAGATAGGAATTAAACTCGCTTGATGGGAAATTACAATGTTCTTGGTTAATGGGAGTTTTAGGGATTCTAGTGAAAACGACAGGAAAAAAAATCATGTTTTCTTTTTGTTCACAGCAACAGGGCAGAGCTAAATGGGAAAGGAGAGCATCATTTAACGGTAGGATCCCAGCTTGAAAGTCTTACCACCCCAGTTTCTTTCTTCCTGTCATTTCCATAAGCATCCCATGATCTGAGGCTATTCCATCACCAGGCACACACTGTCCCTGGCAATAGAGCCCTCAGAGAAGACTGAGGAGGAGCCCTATGCCCCCCCTCAGCTCACCACAGGCAGGAAGCATGATCCCTGACCTGGGCAGTAGGTGCTGCCCATTCGGTGAGCACAGGAGGTATCTAGGGAGGACCGCGGGTTGTTTGGGAGCCCCAGCTCCCGCCTCCTAGTATCACGTGCGTACTTCACACCTGGGTGCTCAGGCGTCTCTGAGGAAGCCCAGCTCGTGAGCTCCTGTGTGGGGTGTTCATGAAGACACACGGGAGACTGAGATGACCGATGCCCGTGAAGAAACACGGGTGAGCAGGCGTTGCTGGCACTGTTGCCAATGACGTCACCACGTCTCCTGATGTCAGACTATAGTAGCTCAGGTGTTTCACTTAGAAGAGATGAGATGCCCACATCTCTGTCTTTCATTCCAAACAACCCACACCCCTGCCTTCCAGAATTCAGAAACTTCCATGGAGAAGCACGGGAGCGGAGGAAGCTGCAAGCTGTTGTGCAAAGGTGACTCTTAACCCCTTTCCTCCACAGCCTGTCCCCACAAAACCCTACCCCAAGGTCAATGTGTCCTGGGGACGTAGCATAGCCTACTATTGTCATGGGAAGGGGTAGCTAAAGGAGCAGAGGAATAAGTGTATAAACTGGGGTGAGACTGCAGCCTTCCCTGGTGGCCAAGGACAGAGCAAAAGGAATAGGCACAAAGGCTTCGGGTATCCTCACCCCAGACGGACGGGTAGACGTTCTTTTTATGCATGCTGGTTGTCCTAGTTTTGAATCGGTCAGTGTGATAAAATACTATAACCAAACGTGACTTTAAGGAGCGAATGTTTACTTCAGCCTACAAATCCAGACCATGGTCACTTGTTGAGGGAAGTCAAGACAGGAACTTGAAGGCAGACCTGACTGCTACTGTACGCATCACAGCCTCCAACCAGGGATGTAAGCAACCTACTTCACAGGAACTGTGGGGAGTACCGCTTGCTAGCTCGAGTGGAGGCAGGCTCATAGTCAGCTAGTTTTCTTAAACAGGGCAGCACCATCTGCCTAGGGATGGGCCGAGCCTTCAAACAGCCAAGACAACCCTCCATAGACAAATTCCTCCACAGAGTCTCTTCTCTCGGGCAAAGCTAGCTTATGTCAAGTCGGCAGGTAAAGCTAACTGGAACCCAGGTCCTGACTACAGATCTGAACTTTGTGTGTTCTTCAGCCCCCGTGGGCAGCTCTACGACCCCTCCTACTTCCGGCAAGCGCTTTGTCAGGATCCCTGCTGTGACGTGTGCGATGGAGCTACGGTGAAGGTCAGTCGACTGCTCTCATGGGCCAGCCTAGAAGACTGCTCTGCCTCTGCATCCAGCATGGCTTCCATGGCCTCCACAGCTTCCGTGACTGAGACCTCGTTCACTCTCTCTTCTTCCCTCTCCCCAAGCCCTTCGGGATATCAGCTCTCATCCTTCTCAGTTGCACCTTCTCCTCCTCCTCCCTCCATTCTCTCAACTAATACGCTCACCCCCTTAGAAGACATCCTTTTGGGCACACCACAGGGTGACTCTCTGCCACCAGAGCCCACTCTCCCAAGCACTGGCTTCCCACTGGATCACCTCCTACCTCACCCACTTCCCAAGTCTCCTTCCATGGCACAGCCTGCCGCTCAGCAAACAGAAGGGCCTTTAAGACCGGAAGACATTCTGTCCTTGGCTGGCAGCCATGGTGACCAGTTTCTCCATGCAACAACTTGTGATGCCTTGCCAGGGTCCTACCAGCAGCAGCCTGGTGCTCAGAACTCCTCCCCATCCCAGTTAAAATGCTTAGTTAACCAAGAGATAACCACTCACAACTCTTCTGAAGATTTTTGGCGGGGACAAGCCTCACCCCATTTCACAGTGCCCGAAAAAGTCCTGAAAATACATGAGAGACAAGAGGAAAGCCAGGCTGACCTTCTTACACTGAAGGTTGGGGAAGGAGAAGCAGAACCAACTGCTGAGCTACAGAACCTAGGAGCCTCCTTTCCCCTAGGGGGCAGCAGAATCATACTCAGTGAGCTGAATCCTCAGCAGGGGCTTGCTCAGGTGCAGCCCTCTGGGGACCAGTTAGAGACCATGCCCATTCAGCACTTCTGGGGCCTCCCTTATCTCCACAGCGAGTCCATGAGCTGTATCACTACACTGTCATCTCATTGCTCTTCCATGTGCATCTGGTTCAACAGGACCACAGACTCCCCAGCCCTGGCTCCCTGCTCACCTCTGCCCTTGCCTGAAAGACAACCACAGACCTTGACTCAATCTCAGACCCAGAGCATCCAGCTTGCCACACCCCACTCCCAGCTTCAAATACCCCCAGGGCCGTCACCTTCCTCTCAGTCTCAGGTTAGGGTTTGCGGTGTGTATTTCCGCAGATCCCAGGAGGCGAAAGCTCTATTGCAATCGGAAATCCACCACATAGAGTACGACATGATGGTGAAAGAACCGGAGAGGGCATGGGCTTTACCCTCTGTGGTCCAAAAACCTCAGGAAGAACTTTGTCTCCTTCCTTCAAAGCTCTCCCTGGCCATAAAGTCCTCCAAGTTCCAAACTCCCAGGTCCGTTCCCCCTAGAGACTTCCCCTTAACTGACGGGTTCCAGAAGAAGTTCGAGCAGCACCTTCGAAAGAGACTCATCCTACAGCGCTGGGGCCTGCCTCAGGGGGTCTATAAGTCACAGCTGTGGGCGAGTCCTGACCCTACAGAATCATCTAAAAGCAACTCTAGGCTCTCTGGCTTTAAGCATAAAGACAACAAAGGCGGGCCCAACACTGTGTCCAACCAATCTGGAAGCCCCCAAGAGAAGTCTGTTTCTATAGAGAGAAAAACAGTAAAAGCACAAGAACAGACTCTAGAGATTATCCAAAAGTATATCTGCAGTAACTCCAAGACTGATCTAGACAATGGCCCGCCATCTGTCCAGGAGGTAAACCTACAGTCGGGCAGTCTGTCAGACAAACCTTCAGAGACCTCACAGGTAAGCCAATGTCGGAAAAAATTTGAAGCCGCCCCAAAAGAACATTTGAAAAGCCACATCGATGGAACCAGTGAGGATCA
Source organism: Mus pahari (assembly GCF_900095145.1). Classification (NCBI taxonomy): domain Eukaryota; kingdom Metazoa; phylum Chordata; class Mammalia; order Rodentia; family Muridae; genus Mus; species Mus pahari. The sequence continues at coordinate 62,412,206 of NC_034605.1, read as the reverse complement.
GGTCCCTGTCACTCTGTCCGGATCAATGCATCATCCCCTTCATTTTAAGCCATGTGTGGGCAAGGAAGAAAAAAAGGCTGAGAGACAGTCACCTTCTGATATCAAGGATGAGGATATCAAAAGCGTACATAGAATTACAGTGTCTGGCGTGCAGCAGACATCTGTTGTCTTAGACACCACCGTCCTGGAAGAGTCAGAAGCCAAAAGACCCAGCCCAGATGTGCCCAAAATGTCAGCTAAGGCCGGCCCCATGCCAGTGAGTAAGAGCCTAAGTTCTAGCAAAATAGTTCAGGGGCCTCAAGGGACAAAGATGGATGACAAACACGTATTTGTATCCAACAAGGTCAGTAACATAGTCAGAGAGCAGCTCGGTGGCCTTCAACCACGACCTACCAAGATATCTAAAGCCAGCCAATGCAAGAGTGCCGAAGATGGAGATGGGAATACACCAAGAGCACAAAATACCCAGTTAGCTGGAAGGGCCCCGGAAGAAATATCAGGTCCCCAGGAAATTCAGGCATCTGACTTTAGTTGTCAGGTGACCAGGGAAAAGAAATCTGAATCAGAAAACAGTCAGCCCATCCAAGCTTCAGAGCCCCCAAGAGTCGTGCTCCCTGGCTTAGATAAACTCACTCACACACCTTTACCCATTCATGATCAGATGCCTTCCAGCGCTCCCGCCAACACAGGGCAGGTACAGCAACAGGAACCCGGGATGCCTGCTCACGCCTTAGGCAAGGGTCTGAACAAGGACAGCCCTCAATCTGCCAAGAGGTCGTGGCCTGCACGGAAAATAGAAGAGCTTGGTTCAGGGGTTGCAGGGCCTGAGACGTTACAACCCAGTTGGAAGAGTCACCATGTGCAGGATAGCCCGACCCTGGGGAATCATGGGAAAAGGCCTATCCCACCGCCGCCCGTGAAGGCTCTGTCTCCTCCTGAGCATCAGTTCAGGAAGCATGTCAAACACTTTTTTCAGTGGCTTTCTCCTGACAGAAAATGCAAAGGACAGGAAGCACTCCTGAAAAAGGAGGCTTCCCCACTGTCACCAGCACACGACCCGGAACTAAAGGGAAGAGCTACCTTTCCTGGGAACACTGCAGCTCAGAAAGCCCTGAGAGACTTTGGGAAGGTCCCCAGGGAGCAACCGGGGCACAGGCATGGTGCGACAGATACCATGCGCCCCTGTGTGCCTGAATCTCCACCCACCAAGCCTGTGAAAACTAAGCCGAAGAGAGAGTATTACGTCCCAACTGACCCAGTCCAGGGGCGCCAGCTCCACCCACAAGCACCCGTCTCTAAAGTGCCAAGTCCCAGGTTACACAATCAGGCCCCTGCTTTTGTTGGTCAAAAGAGATGCACGGCAGAAAGGGCAAGACAGCCCCAGAAATGTGAGGCTTTACAGCCTCGCCCACCTGCGTCCCACAGAGAGTCAGAACTGCGCCAAAATCTCCTGTGGAGTCGAGCTGGGAAAGTTCCTCAGGGGACGCCCCCCTTCGCTGTAGGGACTATGTTGGCCGACATGTCCCGGCTATGTGAACAGAAAATTCTGGCTCAGAATTTCAGAGGAAAAGCGTTTGTTTCCCAGAAATAATCCACCTCCTAACAGTAGTCAGCACCCTCAATAAATGTTTTCATGAAGTAATGTCTTTTGTGTGTCATTGTGTGTGTGTGTGTGTGTGTGTGTGTGTGCTATGCATGGAGTGGATTTAGGAAAACACAGGGCTGGATTCATTCAGCTCTCACCAAGTTCTGTGTGCCTCTGAGAGGTGGCCTGGCTCCCTGTGCTGTCTTGTTAATGGATGTGATGAGCCTTGAGAAGAACTTTTCGTCCTTCCTAACTCAGCTCAGCCTTAGTGCTGATATGCGGCAGCCCATACCTCCCCCTCATCGACTCTCACATCCGTGAGAGCGAAGGACTCCTTACCCTAAGCTGTGTCACCATCAAAACAGTTAATCCTGTCAGAGTGGTTTTGACAGTTGTCAGTAAGCATGACTCTGGGACAGATCTGCAGCGGGAGCTTCCATGTGCACAGCCTCTGCTGGGTGCTTGCTCGCAGCCTACAGAACCCACGTCACTTTGTCCTTGCCCCTGGAGAACCAACCCAGAGAGATAGTTCCCTTCCCTAGTCATTTTCTTCAGCCTGTCTGGGTTTGTGTTGTGAAGATGACACATCATGACCAAAAGCCACTGAGAGGCTTATTTGATTTACACATCCCAAGTTAACTCCCACTGAGGAAGGACGCAAACTCAAGCGGCTGCTGCTGCTGCTGCTGCTGCTGCTGCTGCTGCTGCTGCTTATGGCTTGTTCGGCCTGCTTTCTTATAGAACCCAGGACCACCTGCCCAGCCCTCTTCCATCAGTTGTAGGGACTGGACCCTCCATCAATCATTAAAAAAAATGTCCGGCTGGAGAGGTGGCTTAGTGGTTAAGAAAACTTACTGCTCTTCCAGGGGTCCTGAGTTCAATTCCCAGCAACCACATGGTGGATCATAACCATCTGTAATGGGATCTGATGCCTCTGATGCCCTCTTCTGGTGTGTTTGAAGACAGTTATAATTGTACATAAAAGAAATAAATCTCGCCAGGCGTGGTGGTGCACGCCTTTAATCCCAGCACTCGGGAGGCAGAAGCAGGCAGATTTCTGAGTTCGAGGCCAGCCTGGTCTACAAAGTGAGTTCCAGGACAGCCAGGGCTATACAGAGAAACCCTGTCTTGCAAAACCAAAAAGAAAAAAGAAAAGAAAATGTCCTACAGTCTTGCCTGAAAGCCAATCTTAAAATGAGGCATTTTATCAACTGGGGTTCCCTCCCCTCAGATGACTCAAGTCTGTGTCAAGTTGACAGAAAATTAGCCAGGCTACTAAGTAACCATGGCAACCTGTAGGTCTGCCCTACCTGTTGGCCTACAACTATCCTGACACATGTCTTGCCCCACCAACCTGCCTAGTTAATGTTAACCAACACACACGAGTCAGCTAAGTCCTGACCTGCCTCTGAGGCTGATCCCAGGGGACCCTAAGCAATCCTAGCATGCCTCCCGAGTCTCACTCATGTCACCCGTGCCATTTACCAACTAACCTGCTGGCCAGGGCCTTTCCCCGGATTCCCTTGGCATAGCTGCCCGTTTGCCCAAGTCACTCAGCCATATATCACTGTAACCGGCCCTGATTCGGAGCCTCTTGGCCTGCAACCGGCCTGGTTCACGAGCGTTCCGCTATCCTGTGCTGCCGCTGCCTGTCACCCCATTCCAACTAGTGCAACTTTCCCCAGGGTGCACTGCCTTCCTCGCTCCATTCTGTTGGGTACGCTGTGGTCCTCTAGACCCTGCTACAGATCTCCTATAACCTGGCCTGCCACATGCTGCTTCCCCAGTCTACCCAGCATGCCACAGTAACACCCCGCTGGTCTCCCACGCCTACTTATCCTGTTTCCCATGTCTCCTCAGGCCAGCCCTGCCTCCTGCTCTGCCAGTGAGCACTTCTAGCAGCCCCCTTCCTAGCCGGCATCTACCAAGCTGTCAGTAGACCCTGTTTCTGGCTGCCATGGCTCCACACAGCAGACCAGTTTCTCCAAGTCACCATCTGCCTGCGAGCCCACTCTGCTCCATACTTTACCCACATGGACACCCAAGCTGTTACCTGGCCTGTGAGCGCTCGATTCATCAGATTACCTTTGGCCTACCAGCAGTCTGCCACTTGCCTACCTGACCCTATTCCCATACCATAGCATGCGTTGGTGTGGCTGCCTGTCTCACCCTAGTGTAGCCTGCTTTGCTGCCTCTTGATCCTCATACAAGGCTGCCTTGCCTTCCTAAGTTTCTCCCTTCCAGACATCTCAGTCCATGGCCGTGTGGCCTGCTCTCTAATACCGTTCCTTCTGTCTCCATTCCCTACCTTACCCTGGCCTATGGCAACCTGCTCAGCCAAGCTTGTGTTTTCAATTTGTGGCCGCTGACCTGTCTGTCTAGTCTCTGATTTCCCATTGGTGGCTGGTTACCAACTTACCCTAGTCTACAGCCTGTCTGACCACAGTGTACACTGACACCCAGGCCTTACTCACTTTAACACATACACACACACACACACACACACACACACACACACAATCAATTAACTTCTTTCTAGGGTTCCAAACACCACTTAGTATGCTAAAAAGAGCAAATAATTGTCAGATTTAGGCCAAAATCCTTTCCCTATAAATTGACCCATCAGGGCCAGGGTGGGGGGTTGATGGTACACACCTTTAATCCCAGCACTTGAGAGGCAGAGGCAGAGGCAGGTGAATGAATCATGAATTCAAGGCCAGCCTGTACTACAAAACCGGTTCCAGGAAAGCCAGGGCTACATTGTGAGACTCTATCTCAAAAAAGAAAGAGAGAAAGAAAGAGAAAGAAAATGAGTCCATGAAGCTCTCCATAGAAAACACCCCCGGAGACAGTAAGAATTTAACTTAAAATGATTTTCAAAACCAACGTGGTTGTCAGCTGGCTCTCTTCTGGGGAGAGGGCTAAGATCTGGACCCACCTCGTTGACAGGGCTTGCCTTGAGCCCACCCAGCTCAACAAATAGCATCTTGGTGACCTTCCTTCAACATATTCTTAAGACCAATGAGAAGGTGAGGGCTGTAGGTGTGGCGAAGGGCTTCCCCAGAGCAAGGGCCAGGAAGGCCTCTGTGAGACCTCAGGCTGGCCTCAGGATATGGACTTAAGAGACTCCTGGACCTGAGGCAGAGTCCAGGCGAGGACAGCAAATCTGTCTTCCAGCCTCGAAGGCCAAAATGGCCCCTTACTGCCTCCAGTGTGGTTGCTAGCCTCCTTGTCTGGGGCCCTTCCATTTCCCAATCAGCCTCCTGAAATACTGTCTTGCTCCTGCCTGCAGGGTCTGCATTCCCACAAGCCTTGGAGTCGCCCTGTGTTGGGGGCAGCCTGTTTGATGATTTGTCACAAGACATGGGGTCTGAGGGAGAGCCAAGCTTCGTCAAGCTTTCCTCATTGCCTCTCGTGCCTACTCTAATTTTCTTTCTTCCTGTTGGCATCTCTTCAGATTTTCTACTTTCAATTAATCAGTTTAGAAATCCTACCATCTTGAAGAGTAGGGCGTTGTACTGGCTGGTTTTGTGTGTCAACTTGACACAGGCTGGAGTTATCACAGAGAAAGGAGCCTCCCTGGAGGAAATACCTCCATGAGATCCAGCTGTAAGGCATTTTGTCAATTAGTGATCAAGGGGGGGAGGGCCCATTGTGGGTAGGACCATCTCTGGGCTGGTAGTCTTGGGTTCTATAAGAAAGCAGGCTGAGCAAGCCAGGAGAAGCAAGCCAGTAAAGAACATCCCTCCATGGCCTCTGCATCAGCTCCTGCTCCCTGACCTGCTTGAGTTCCAGTCCTGACTTCCTTTGGTGATGAAGAGCAATGTGGAAGTGTAAGCTGAATAAACCCTTTCTTCCTCAACTTGCTTCTTGGTCATGATGTTTGTGCAGGAATAGAAACCCTGACTAAGACTCGTGTCCTAGTGCCTGGAATCTCCCAGCTCAGCCCACCCAATCTGTGTTTTTCAAACTATGCTAGTCAGTTACTACTGGACCCATCCAGCCCAAGTTATTCCCTAAGTCACCCTAGACCATCAGCAAGTCACGCTTCTCTTTCCACCACAGGATACTGCCAAGTGGAGTGTCAGTCCACCTCATTCTCCAACTTACCGTAGTTCATGCAGTGGGACCAATTCACCTCTCTTCAGTATACTATGGGTCCTGTTTCCCGGTGCACCCCAGTCCTTCATTCCTTCATGTATTTTACCCGACCCATCCTACCCCAACGTCCTCTCCTCCGTCTCAACTCTACGGAGCACTTCGTTCCCTACAGCCGAGTCTTTCCTCAGCCCACCAGCAATCCAGCCACCTCAGCAAGCTGCTCACAGGATTTAGTTTAAGCACACCTAGATTCTCCTCCCAGATTCCACCTCAATCACACAAAAGCCTCTGCAGCAACAGAGGCAAACACTGAAGTAAGGGTCCCATCTAGCATCTGATCACCGACAACTGGTTCCTAGACTTGACTAAGTCACTCTAGTCTAAGAAAATGACCTACCTGTCAAATAGGGATGACTTCGTGTTAGGGGGACCACTGGTCTCAAGTGCCAAGGGCCAGGCGGGAGGAATGACAAATGGCTTTAGAACTTCAAGGAATGCTGCCCACTGGTTACCACAGCCACATGGGTGGGCCTCGGTGTGGCAGGACCTTGAGGACCACGTGTCCTGAGGACTTCATGCTGTTGTAGAATTCTGCTCTGCCTGCTGCCCTCACATCCCTCTGAATCTAAGAATTGTATGAAAACACTAAAGGGCCCTCCAGCCCCTCGCTGGGCGGGATCTCTGGCGCTCACAGTACTAAGGCTTGATCTCATTCAGGCCTTGCTGCTGGAGCAGATCGATGACTCAGTCACCACCCTAGGAAAGGACTTAGAGATTGGCAGATATAACCACCACCCTGAGGTAGCATTTGGAAAAATAAAATTGTTTGCTGAAGCTAGGTTGAGATGTTTTACTGCTGGCTCTGATGTAGAAAAACCTTAGGAAGCAATTTAACTCTCAGAAAGGCACACTCTTATTAGTTAAGCCAGGGACCTTTTATGGCAGGGGAACAAAAAAGTGATGGCAGCCCTGGCTGACGTGACTATCACTGAGG
>NC_034605.1:62397398-62404476 GCF_900095145.1 Mus pahari | reverse complement strand
TATATATATATATATATATATATATATACTGGGCTCTTTTTGTTCTATCCACTCTGAGTGTGTGTGTGTGTGTACATTTTCTCTTTCTCATCAACCCCAAGGAATTAAAAGAGTTAATAGTTTATCTGCTGGCCACAGGGAGTATCAGCCCCAGTAAATTAAGCTGAGCTCCCTCAGAGGGAAGTCTGCTGCGTGACTCTTCTCTACCTCTCCTCGACGACATCAGCCGTTGGCAGCAGCCTCTGTAGGTCTACCCCCAGCAGCAGCTCCAAGCACTGACCCTCAATGGTGCCTCAGGTTACCCACCACAAGGATGCCAAAGCTGGTTATTGACTCTCAAGAATAAGGGAAACGTCAGAGAGGGCTGAGAAAAGCCAACTCCCCTGAAAATCAGGAAGCAAAGAACTTCCAGTGAGGAAGGAACCTCAAGGGACAATGCCTCTTCTAGAAGAAGCGCAAAGAGGCAGACAGTAACATCTGGAGCGATTGGGCTCCTTTCCCTGACCCAAGCTCTGGTACTAACCTAAGCCACACACAAAGGACACAAGAAAACATGTTTTCAGAGAATTTACTGATGAAATCAATACTGTCAGTAAGGGAAAAATTACTCTTGGGTAGTAAACATTCCCCAGAGAATCTGGGGAATTTTGTTTGGTTCATGGAAACAAAGCTCCCAACAGTGCCCTCCACACAGAGAGGGGCGGCCAGAGGCTCCCAGCCAACTTCATGCCTACAGAGGGGGCTTTGGTGGAGAAGCATGCACAGGGGAGGTCTCCACCCTCTTAGCTCTTCCTGTAGGGCCACACCTCTCAGGGGCTGTCTGCCCCTGTCCTGGGCTGCAGGACTCAGCCCTTGACACTTGAGAGCAGGTGGCTCTGCAGCACAAGTGGGGCAGCCTCTGGACAGGCTCTACCTGAGTCTGCAGGGGCACCTCCTGCTGGGCTCCTTCAGACCCCATGAGGGGAGACACAGGTACCTGGGGAGAGGGGGTGACTGTCCCATGCCTGTGCCCCAGCTGCTTCCTCAGGACCATCCCAGGCTCTCTCACACAGTTCTGAGCTTCACGGTTCCCACAAAACTCATATCTCCCTTTGATGGGGCTTGTGCCCTTCCCAGATGCTAATGGAGAGCAGNCCTTGGCCAGGGACTTCTCCTGTCCTTTGTGCTTCTTCCCAGGGGACAGCCTCTGCCAGAAGCCCTTCACCTGGCTGGTGAACTGATTTTCCTGAGGCTGACTCTTAGGTGACAGTGCTGGGGAGGATGTGAGTCCTTGTGTCTCCTCTGGTGACCTGGCCTGAACACAGTGTCCCTTCCCTCTGGTCTGGGATGTCCCTAAGCCTGCATCCCCTCCCCCAAGCTTTCCTGCCTCAGTTGCCAGCTGTGGCAATCCCCTGGCAGCAGGCAGGCAGTCCTTGTTCTTGCTCTTGCCTGAGACATATGCAGGGACCCAGGGACCCTGCCGCGACTCCATGCTGATGCCCGCAGTGGGTAAGTGCACATGCAGCACCTGAGAAACTGCCATGTCCCCACCAGAGGGGCCCTGGGGTTTGGCAGTCATATCTTGTGGGGCAGAGGGCATGGCAGACAGGTCTGGCACCTGGATGTGTGTCCCGCCCTCTGAGTTCAGCAGGACTTCCGTGGACTCCTGACTTTTAGAGTCAGGGCTCTCAGAGTTGTGGGGAACTGACATTCCCTGTGGGGACTGACATGCAGTCACAGGGCTCCCTGGGGAGCACAGGCCTTGGGTGCCTTTCAAGCTCTTAGTGGACTGTGGGTGAAGACCGGGGAGTTGCTCTCCTTCATGTAGCTCTGTGGAGCCCTCAGCCTCGGAGCCGTCTTCCCAGCTCCTCCTTTCTCCCTGAGACCCCTGTGTGTTGGTGCTGGAAGCCAGTCTCTCATGAGTTGGCCCACCTGGGCTCATGGGCAGCTCTGGGCCAGGGCTATTGTGTGGTCCAGGCTGCTGCAGGTCACCTTTGTCTGCCCTCCTGGGTGTCCAGGGCTGGGTCGGCTCTCTGCCCCTTGGGGCTACGCTCAGGTCTCTATCTACACCCACCTTCTTGTTCTCAGAGGCTGGCTGGCTGTGGCCCACCAGCGAGGCAGCAGGGAGAGGCCTCTGTTGGGTGGGGACTGAATTCACTGTCCCCATTCTATCTCCAGTAGTGTTTCTCCTGAGGGACCTGGAGGACTCGGCAGTGTCTGCTCCAGAAATGCGGTGGGCTTGAATGTGGGCCTGAAGGAAAGGCCGAGATGGCTCTGCTTTTGTCGAGTAGGACTCTAAGGACTCCTCAACCCTTTGTGGGAGGCCAAATGCCATCCTCCTGCGGAAGGCTGTGATGTGTTCTTCCAGCATCTTCTCTTTGCTAGGACTAAGCGCTAAGCTGTGGGGGTGCCTTGTCCGTGTGTCCTCCTCACATGCCAATAGTGCCAGATCTTTCATTCGTTTTGGCGAGGTCTCTGGTGGAGGCTGCGCTATGTTGGCCACATTCACAGAATGCCTCGACCTATCCACAGTCATAGGGAGCTCACCCCTGCTGATTTCCCTACTTTTCTTGCTCAGGTGTTTTTCCAGGATTTTTTCAATTCCTTTCTGGTACTGTTTCACCTGTGAGGGGCTTGAAAACTCGGGAGGCTGCCTGCCCGCAAGCCTCTTCTGGTGCATCCTCCAGTGAGACTGCACACTGCTTTGTGAAACCTCCTGAAGGCTGTTACCCCGGGGTTGGTCTTTGTGGCCCCTCTCTTGACTGCCTGTCCATTCTCTGACCCCAGTCTCCCGTAGAGAATGACTGTTAGGCATCTGACTTCGAGAGCTTCCTCCAGATAAGGCCTGTGAGTCTTTGTCGCCTTGGTACTTAAACAAAGTGATCCAAGAGAGTCCCCGGCTCTTTTTTGACTCAGAGAAGTCGATCAGTTCTGACTGAGGACTCATGAGTGACAGGGACTTGTCGATCCGGTGGGGCAGGCCCCAGCGGTGTTGGATGAGTCTCTTTCGGAGATGGTGTTCGAGTTTCTTCTCGAGCTCACTGGTGAGGGGAAAGTCTCCAGGAAGAGGAAGGATGGGCCTGGGAGTACAGGCCTTGGAGGAGCGACTTCCCAACAAGACCTTGGGAGGCGAGGGACAAAAAGTGTCCTGGGACTTTCTGACCACGAGGGGTAAACCCCAGACCCTCTCCTGTTCCTTTTTCAAGATGTTGTATTCCAAGCACTGCATCTCAGAAGCACCGAGACGCTGCTCGTCTCCCTGGGGTCTGTGAAAATGCACGCCACAGTCTCTCAGCTCGGACTGATGAGAAAATGTCAAGACTGAGACCCGGGATTGCGGTTGAGGCTGAGGCTGCAGCTCGGCAGGAGGGTCACGTTGGGGCTGGGACTGGGGTGCGGCGTGTAGCCATGTCTGTGGTCGATACGCACGCAGGGGTGTGGGAAGCATACAGCCATGAGAGTAATCAGCAATGGCGGCCTCGGCCATGCTGTTGAAGCAGACCCATGCTGAGGAACGGTCATAGGCATTAGTGGTAGTAGGGCTCAGGGCCTCACTGTGAAGAAAGGGGGGTCCCCAGAAGAGCTGGGCAGCTTGAAGCTCCTCCTGGTCTTCAGAAGTCTTGGAGTGAGGGAGCGGCTGGTGCGGGAGCTTGCCTTTGCTGCTTGACAAATGAGAAGCCACCAAATCTTGTGAATCTCCCAATGTCTCTCCTGATGGCAGCTTCTCCAAAGAACTGGGTGACTTTATAAAACATCCTTTGTTCCCCTCCTCCTCTTCCTCCTCTTCCTCCTCTTCCTCTTCCTCCTCCTCCTCTTCCTCCTCCTCCCCCTCCTCCTCTTCCTCCTCCTCCTCCCCCTTCTCCTCCTTCACCATCAGGAAATCACCCACTTTCTTGTCTAGCCTTTGGAACAGTTTCACAGCATTAGAGTTGGGAAAAAAGAGGTATCCAGGCTCTACGTGGTAGGCCCTTGTGTCTCCCTGCAAAGGGACTTGAGCGTGAGGAGCTGGGAGAAACTGGTTTTCTGAGTCTGAAGATAATTGGTTGTCAGCAGCAGGCTGCTGTTGGGAGGCCTCTGGCATTGCTTGTCTTACACAGCCAGTGCCTTGGTCTGGTGGGAAATTAGTGGCCATCTCATTGAGTCCGTCCACCAGAGATCTAGTGGTTTCCGGCTGGAAGACCACTTCTGACTTCTGCGCTTCTCTTGTTGGAAGAGGAAAAGAGGCACGTGGATAGGGTGGGGTGGGGTCTGGGAGAAGTGGGGGGTTCAAGGGAAGTGTGGACTCTGGTGTTAGAGAGTCGTGCAGTGGTGTGGATGAGTAGAAGCCTTCTAGTGGGGCAAAGCAGTTAGGCGAGAGGATGGACGGAGCCGGTGGTAAAGGCTCCGGTGGAAGGGCTGGAGCCAAATGCCCTGCCTGGTTTCCTGTGAGCAGAGAGGGCAGAACAAACGAGGCCTCTGTCCCAGGAACGGTGGAAGCCATGCACAAGTGAGGGGCTGCACCATCTTTGAAGAAGTCCTGGGAGAGCTGATGACCGACATCGCCAGATCTATCACACACAGGCAAGAGGGGATCTCTGTGGAGCGGTAGTTCATTGCAAGAGGCCTCAGAGGGCTCTTCGAGAGAGCTGTGGGAGATATGAAAGTCAAGCTGGGGCTGGTGAGATGGCTCAGCAGGTAAGAGCACCCGACTGCTCTTCCAAAGGTGCAGAGTTCAAATCCCAGCAACCACATGGTGGCTCACAAGCATCCTTAACAAGATCTGACTCCCTCTTCTGGAGTGTCTGAAGACGGCTACAGTGTTCTTACATATAATAAATAAATAAATCTTTAAAAAAAAAAAAAAAAGAAAGTCAAGCTGTGGGGCCATGAAAGGCAGCCTATTTTGGTTGAAGGAGGCTTACTCCCGAGACTCAGTAGAAAACTCTATAAGGGACAGAACAGTGAACCACGTTCCCAGAGTTAGGTACCTGACACCACAGAGCCCCCAACTCCATAATTCTGTGACTGTAAGTCGCATAAACAATGTTCCAAGCTCCTGGCATTCTGGCTAGACTCCACCCCCACAGTTACCTGACTAAAGCCAGGTATGTTCCTCCCCACAGTTACCTAGAAACAGCAAGATAGCCCAGCCCACTATAAAAGGGGCTGCTTGGCCCCTCCTCTATCTCTTTAAGCTCTCACCTTCTTACTCTCTAGCCTTCTCTGCTCTCTCCACATGGCCATGGCCAGCCTCTTTACCTCTTTCTACCTTCTCTTCTTCCCCCTGCCTTTTTACAATAAAGCTCTAAAACCAGACTGTCTCTGCTCATCAAGACTCACTGTGCTTGAACAATGGGCTAGGCTTTCCCCTAACCAGCCACATCTAATCTCTCGCTGGAAGGCCTTCCTATGCTCCAGCATGGGCTGAACCACCCAGCACCTCCCTCTTCCGTCTTCCCCCTGCCCTCCCCTCCCTTTGGACCGGGGATAAAGGAGCTATCCCTGGGGCCCCCATTTGTTCTCAGCTCTTCAGTGGTGTCCAGCGGCGTCTGGGATGCCTGAGACGGAGAACCTGTTATCTAGCACTGTCCCTTGCTCACCACCCCCCTACCAAGCTAGGGTCCAGTGGCTTCCCACAGCCAGACACCCACCTGGGGCCTCGTGGAAAGTATGCCACATCCTCCCGCTTCCAACCGCCCAGAGCACCGGAACTCTGGCGGGACACGGGCTTTCTCCCACTCCTTTTTCCCATACCTACTGCTCAACACCAAGTTATCACTGGGGCCAGCCTGTGGAAATGAGGGCCTGCTGGTCTAGTCCATTCACACTGCCATATCCAAGGCTGTCCTCTATGGCCTCCTTCCATGTCCTGTTGCTATGTGACCCCTCCCCCAAAAGGGTGGGAGGCACTGGGACCCTGGGAAAGAAGCTTGAGGTATGTGGGGAAAGGGACCAGGGAGGAAGGGAAGCCACTCACCTTGACTGGGCTGTCTGCAGGTCCCTCCTCTGCTCCGCTTCTCTCTGGCAAGCTCGCCCACCTTGAATAAGCAAGATAATGGGTTATAGGGAACAGAGGTAGAAAGCAGGATGGGACTAAGGGAAAACACTTAGGGTCGTGATTCCTGAGAGCATGGAGTAGCAGCAACAAGTACTCTGTGAGAACACTCACAATGTTCACTGAGAGAGTTGTGCCACTCAGATGCTAATCCCTTCCCCACCCCAGCCCCAGTGTCATCCTGAGTGCCAGCTTTAAAAACCACTGCAGGAAACGCTGTTCAGTGATTTCCTCATAGCTGTCAGCTCCCCAGAAGGAAACAGGGGACACAATCTCAGAAGATCCCCAAGGGGCTGTCCCAGTCGTCAAAGACTCACTCTCCCCTGCACATCTCACAGGGGCCCCAGCGGCCATCCCCACGTGGGTCTGCCCGTCTTCCTATGAGTCTTTCCTCGCAGGGCTCCTCTCTCTCTTGATTAAGGGACTATGTGTAGCAACTGACATGCTCAGATCATAAACCTGGGGTCCTATGGGAAGGACAGCGTAGGGATCCCTGAGAAGAGTGGCAGAGGCAGACACCTACCTGGGAGGGTTTGCCTTTTCTTCTTCCCTTTCTTCCATAGCTGCCAACAACAGAAGAGAATGAGCTCGGGAACTCACTGTTTATGTCACTCTTCCCAAGAGACTCAGAATCCCATTGAGTAGCGAGACCTGTGTGCTTTACTAACACTCGCCCTTGGGAAGCTCAAGGACAGGGTGGTGCTGTGCCACTTCTGGGGATGGGCAGTCCTAGAGTGAAGGACTGGGTCCCATGCTCTCTTCAGAGGGGCCTTCTACAAGCAGCACGGTGACCCTGACCGTTCATCATGGAGGAGGGTAGGGGAAGGGACAGGTGATGCGGGAGTGGATCACGGGATCCACTGTCAGGAGAGGCTGGTCTCATCCCCAGAACCCAAAGACTGGAACCAAGCCACTAGGACCAGTTTCCTACTTCATCCTGGGAACTTCAGCCACACACAGATAAGAAGGTGAATGTGGGCTCCAGAAGGGAACCTTAGTCCTCCCTGATCCCTCTCATATCTATCCTCCCCTCCCCTCCCCTCCTCTCCCTTCCCCTCTCCTCCC
>NC_034605.1:62369834-62396800 GCF_900095145.1 Mus pahari | reverse complement strand
GTCCCAGGCCTACCTCACAGAGCAGGGGAGAGTCACAAGGCTTTCTGAGGGTGGGGAGGAGGGTGTGTCTCCAGCCCTTCCCCCACCCCCAGGAGTTCCTCAGAGCCCTCTGCCCAGCCCTGCTGCTCCCAGTTTCCCTTGCTGTTGGGAGAACTTGATGTGGCCCTCAGCTGTGCTGGGACCACGTGGTGCCTGGGATTTTGCTTTGCTGAGATATTCACAGCCTTGGCAACAAGGCCCTTCTCACATATGCGCCAACTGCAGAATGGTTATTCCCTCTGCTTATTATATTTATTTATCTTCTCAAATAGCTAGAAGTAAACGTCTCTGTTTGAGTCGACCTTGAGTGTCTTTTAGTCATAGCGACACAGTTAAGTCATAAAACTGATACAAACACTAAATCACGTTAGAGCATATATTTTTGGTCAAATCATGTATTCTTGGATATAACTGTTTACCGTGTATTTATTTTTGCAGTTAGTAAAAATTTAATGGCATTACGGCTTTTGATTATGCTTTAAGTGCACAGAGCTGCAATGACCATTCCGAGTACCAGTTTCATGTCTAGGAAGAGTTGGTCTTTCCTCTTTTCATTCCCTTGCTGTGTCGGCGGATGATAGGAGTTTTGCCAGTCTTTTAGATGGGGCTGGCTATTGGTAAGCTATGAGGGTGGTGCCCGGGATCCTGGATGAGTCGGACCCTGCAGTGTCAGTGCCTTAAAGAAGAACCTGGTTGAGGTCCCTTACTGATTGTCTGTCGTCCACTCTAGGTAATCACATAGTCCCAAACCTAAGAACCTGTGATGTGTTATCCAAAAGGCAGTTCTTGTCAGGGTTAAATAACCCTGAGGTTGCTGTGCATTCTCACCTACACCTGCTTTAAAGAAGAATTGATGGTTTGTTCGATTTGGGATTTGTTTGTTTGTGTCCTTGTTTCCCACTGAACGCTGCACGCCTCTGGGCCTTGGTGAGTTCCTTTAAGAATTTGGGGTGAGAGCTGGGCAGTGGTGGCGCACGCCTTTAATCCCAGCACTTGGGAGGCAGAGACAGGCGGATTTCTGAGTTCGAGGCCAGCCTGGTCTACAAAGTGAGTTCCAGGACAGCCAGGGCTATACAGAGAAACCCTGTCTCGAAAAAAAAACAAAAATAAATAAATAAATAAATAAATGAAAAATAAATAAATAATAATAATAATAAAAAAAACCAAAGAATTTAGGGTGAGGCTCTGGTTCACCATTCTCCTGCTGATTGGATATTCAAAATGGCTTCACATCCCCCACCCCCAGCATTGCATGATGGTATAGACATGGTTCATCACTGTATGTCAGTCTTCATCCTGTGATAAAATGCCGACGATGAAGAGAAGAAAAGCTTTGGAGGGTCATGGTTTTACACTGTTTATTTCCAGTTGCTTAGCATGTCGCTTAGCATGACACATGTAACCACGCTATTGTATTATAAAAGAAGTGGCTTTCCTGTGACAAACAGAAAGGGAAGTCAGAAAATCAGGGGCCAAGAGCCTTGACTTCCCTTCAAGGTACATCCCAACCACCTAGCTTTTTTTCTCCCAGGTCTCTTTCCCAACAGTGTCACCAGTGTGCTGGTGACCAAGACACATGCACACACGCGTACACAGAAATGTGGTATGCTGGATACGATTCATGAAGTATTTTAGGAGGCATGTCATGAATACTCAGAACACTCAGTAACTCTCTCTCTCTCTCTCTCTCTCTCTCTCTCTCTCTCTCTCTCTCAAAGATTTCTTTATTCCATATAGGTGAGTATACTATCTCTGTCTTCAGACACACCAGAAAAGGGCATTGGATCCCCATTACAGGTGGTTGAGAGCCGCCATGTGGTTGCTAGGAAATGAACTCATGACCTCTGGAAGAGCAGTCAGTGCTCTAACGATGCTAAGCCATCTCTCCCAGCCCCAGTTTCTCTTTTTTTCTTATGCCACTGAATCTCCTTCACCCATACTTGAATTCCAGGATACTCCCCACTGCTTTTTTCTCACAAAAGGAATGGTGGCTTTGTAAGG
This sequence comes from Mus pahari, assembly GCF_900095145.1. Lineage (NCBI taxonomy): Eukaryota > Metazoa > Chordata > Mammalia > Rodentia > Muridae > Mus > Mus pahari. The sequence goes on along the minus strand of NC_034605.1, from coordinate 62,394,760 downwards.
ACCTTTTGTTCAAGATGGTCGCAGAGGGCTCTATTGAGGAAACAAATGTCTTCCCGTTCTTGTAACACTCCTCAGTAAGTTTGACTCAAGGAGACACTGGGGATGGGTAGAGTAAGGTCATTCTATGGGAAAGTCAGCAGGCACTCTGTTGTACCCTGGCGTGCCCTGTGCTCCCGATCATGAGGATCCTGATGTGGCCCAGCCACCACCCCAGCCTTGTCTGGGAAGCCACTCCTGGTCCTTGTACCTCACTCTAGTACACTTAGCTTCTCTTTCTCTGCAAGTCAGCACAGGTTGCTGGGGGAGGGGGGGGAGCCTTCCCTACAAACCCACTAGCCCTTATCTGCCTCTGGCCAGCCGACAAATTGCACTGTTCAACAACTTGCTCTAGTAGGACCTTTGCCTGTAAGCTTGTTCCATTGCCAGTTTGTGGGGGTTTCTGAAGCCTCCACAGCCAGCAGAGTAACAATCCACAGGGGGCAAGGAAACAGTTTGTTTCAACACAACCGAGTAGCTGGTGTTAGTTCAGAGTGCTGGAGTCTGACCCCAGGTGGTTTATTTTAGGCATGTTTAAGCAAAGCTCAATTTGGTGAAAACTCCCTGTGATAATTAATTCCATTCCTTGTAAATAATAGAGCACAAAGTGAGCATACGTGACTACATCAAAACTCTCTGTAAAGTACGTGGAACAAGCTGGGCATAGTGTTAACGAGGCAGAGCTCTGAGTTTGAAGCTAGCCTGATCTACAGAGAAATTTTCAGGATAACCAGCGCTACATAGAGAAACCCTGTCTTGGAAAAGAAACAAGTACTCGTGACATGATCCATAAAGACAGGTTTTCCTACAGATTGGCTGAGGAAAAACAGGCTTATGATGAGGCTCTGGGGGAGGGGCTGGTGGTCTTCAGCCACACAGACAGTCAAAGGTCACCAGGCTAGAATGTGCACCTGTTCTCAGCCTTCTGGGTGGGTCACAGGTTTTCCATTTCTTCCCTTGAAGGAGCAACCCTGTATGCTAACATTCTAGATGCCCCCTAATACATAGGAACACAAGGGCCTCCGTGCCTCCTATACCAATTTAATCTAGTGTCTCTTGACTACTGTACTGGCTGATTTTGTGCATCAACTTGACACAAGCTGGAGTTATCACAGAGAAAGGAGCTTCAGGTGAGGAAATGTCTCCACGAGATCCAGCTGTAAGGCATTTTCTCAACTAGTGATTAAGGGTGGGAGGGCCCCTTATGGGTGGTGCCATCCCTGGGCTGGTAGTCCTGGGTTCTATAAGAAAGCAAGCTGAGGGCTGGAGAGATGGCTCAGCGGTTAAGAGCACTGTCTGCTCTTCCAGAGGTCCTGAGTTCAAATCCCAGCAACCACATGGTGGCTCACAACCATCCGTAATGAAATCTGATGCCCTCTTCTGGAGTGTCTGAAGCCGGCTACGGTGTACTTACATAAAATAAATTAAATCTTTAAAAAAAAAAAAAAGCAAGTTGAGCAAGCCAGGGGAAGTAAGCCAGTAAGGAACATCCCTCCATGGCCTCTGCATCAGCTCCTGCTCCCTGACACACTTGAGGTCTAGTCCTGACTTCCTTTGGTGATGAACAGCAGTGTGGAAATGTAAGCTGAATAAACCCTTTCCTCCCCAGCTTGCTTCCTTCTTGGTCATGATGTTTGTGAGGAATACAAACCCTGACTGAGGCAACTACTGTCCTGCCTGTCCCACCAGTTCTCTCTGACTTCCCATTCCCCCATGGTCCATTGAATATACCCAGTTCCCCAACCCACTCCATGTCACCCAGTGCATTTCAGGTCCTCCTTTCTTCCTGCCTGACCACCCCATGCCCCCTAAATCTGCTGCTCCCTGACTTTTCGTCTACACTGTATCCGTGCCCTAGTCTAGTCTGCCTTTCTTGGCATGCCAGACTGATCCTGACCACACTGGCCCTATTCACCCTGGCACGCCCTGCTTCCCAACATAACCTAAATGGTGGCTGCAGGAAACACAGCCCATCCTGTTCCCCAGGTCATCCCAGTCTACCTTCTTTCCAGCCACCCCCTCCCCAGTAACTCCCACTGCCCCTTGCCCATGTCCCCTGTCCCCCAGCCTTCCCATCCCCCAGGCCACACTAGTCGCACCAGAGTACTTCTTCAACCCAACCTAGTCCTCAGGGTCTATGACAGCTGACATCATCACTGTCTTCCGTGAGCTCTCCTGCCAGCCCCGCAGCGTTCCAAAACTCATTTTCCCCATGATTCTACCCGGTGTATTCGGTACACGCCCACCGCCCTTGTCCTCCAAGCTTCGTGCGCCTCTCCAGCTCACTCTGGATCATGCCCCCTGGATGCCTGCCCGCCCTGGCCCGACTTACCCTTGACTCTGTTGTCCTGCAGCTCAAATAGTTCCGCCATCGCCATCACTTTACCTTGACTCCCTCGTGTGCTCTGTCCCTCGTCTCACAGACCCGCGGCCTCCTTTCCCTGCTGCTGCTGTCTGTCCTACCAACACACACCTTTCCTCCACTCGCCCCGCTTCTCCCTCCATTGTCCCTAGAGCACCCCACTCTACAGCCACTGCTTGTGCACCCAGACCCTACTGTTTGTCCAGCATACCTTCGTGACCCTGTGTGCCACATTCCTGACCCCACTCTACCCAGCATGCTGTTCTCCAGCTCAAAGTCTACCCACTGAGTCCCGTTTTCTGGATCCCCCTAGCGGACCCACTTCATACTATTCTGGCATCTCCTGGCCACGCTGGTCCAGACCTTCTAGTGAGCGTCCACCTTCCTGTGCTCAGTGTTCCCCACCTGGCCATAGTCTACCTACTGAGCAACGACCTCCAGTGGACCCTACGGCGCCAATTATCCAGTTCCCACTACGCCTTATTCTATCCAAGATGTCTTGTTTGACAAGTCAGTCTAGTCCACTCCAGCCCAGCCTGGCATCAACCCTGTTTTCTCAGCGGCTCCAGCTTTCCCTTACTCCTGAAGCTTAGCATTCTCCGCCCAAATCTCTCCCTCCTCCTGGTCATACTCACCCTAGTCCGCCTCCTGAGTATCTCAGATCTGACTTTCTCGTGAGTCCTTCCACGTGAAGCCAAATTTAAATCACAAACATAAATATAAAATGATTAGAATTAAAATTTCTTGGTATTATTGGAGTAAGTTAATGCTGTGGGTTGACCTGATGCCGTTTGTATTCTGATGTTAATTCTGCTTCCTCAAGAGGGGTTGCCCGCACCACCACCACTAGCCAGTCAATCATGTATTCAGGGTGATCTCATGTGAACCTTCTCCCCATTCTAACTGGTCAATAAAGGCTAGAGCCTGTGATTGGGCAGTGGAGGAGAAAGGAGGGACTGGGGGTTTGGGGAGAGGAGAGAGAGGAGAATGAGAAAGGAGAGAGAGGATGAGAGAAGAGGAGCTGGAGCTGAACCACATGGTCGGGAGAAACTGCAAGTGCCAAAGGGTTCTCATAGCTGGGGAGTAAGTCAGTACAGAACTATATTTGCCCGATCTAGGCACATAGCTTATAAATATAACTAGATTGTGTTTTTTAATACAGGTTTATTGGAGTTACAAATTCCTGCAACCAGTTTACTTTTTCCTGATTGGTGAAGCTTTATGAGTGTTGAGTACCCATTCTGTGTGACACACACAGGCATGTGCACATATCCTTTGGCCAATTGGGGATAATTTGTGAAAAGTCAGTTTTGTGATTTGATTCTGCCCCTCTAATTAAAGACATTACAAGCTGATTCATACAGCAAACTTACTGGCATTTGGAAAGAAGATGTGTAAAAGAACTTTGAGTCACGGACCCATGTTAAGGGAAGGGACAGCCATTGTGTACGTAACATCTGTATGATGACATTACTGTCCGGGGATCCCAGGCACCATGTGGTCCCAGCACAGCTGAGGGCCACATCAAGTTCTCCCAACAGCAAGGGAAACTGGGAGCAGCAGGGCTGGGCAGAGGGCTCTGAGGANCTCCTGGGGGTGGGGGAAGGGCTGGAGACACACCCTCCTCCCCACCCTCAGAAAGCCTTGTGACTCTCCCCTGCTCTGTGAGGTAGGCCTGGGACTTTAGTCAAGCTCATGAACCCTCAGCCTCAGACACCTCAGGCAGCCATGCTGTTGCTACCATGGAGAAGATTCTCTCATCTCTGAATGGCCTCACTGAGACATGGCTGACCCTTGGCTCAGCTTCCTACCACATAGACCTCAGCTACACTCTTCTGAGTGGGCTGGGGCTACTGCTTCTGTACATCTCATACCTGATATTGAAACTGCTTATTCACTTGCTGTGGAGAAAGAAATACACCCCAAAGGTAAGGAAGGATGGTGAGTTCCCAAGAGAGGCTCTTCACTGCTGGGCTGGAGCTCTGTCCTCTGGCTGTGGGGTGAGCTTGGCTGTCAGAGGGATGTCTGAGATGAGTGAGTGAGGAGAGGGGAGGAGAGGAGAGGAGAGGAGAGGAGAGGAAAGGAGAGGGGAGGGGATGGGGGCAGGGAGGAGAGGGGAGGAGAGGGGATGGGAAGAAGGGAGGAGAGGAGAGGAGGGGAGAGGAGAGGGGGTGGAGGAGAGAAGAGAGGAGGGGTTGGGGAAGGAGAGAGAAAAGGGGGGAGGAGGAGAGGAGAGGGGAAAGGAGAGGAGGGGGGATGGAGAGGGGAGAATAAGAGAGGTATGAGAGGGAGGACTAAGGTTCCCTTCTGGAGCCCACATTCACCTTCTTATCTGTGTGTGGCTGAAGTTTCCAGGACGAAGTAGGAAACTGGTCCTAGTGGCTTGGCTCCAGTCTTTGGGTTCTGGGGATGAGACCAGCCTCTCCTGACAGTGGATCCCATGATCCACTCCCGCATCACCTGTCCCTTCCCCTATCCTCCTCCATGATGAACTGTCAGGATCACCGTGCTGCATGTTGAAGGCCTCTGATTAGAGCCTGGTGCATGGTCATTAGCTTCACACACAGCCCTTGGAGAGAGCAGAGATGTCAATGCTGGCTCCAGACTCCATGCTATCAAAAAGACTTTGTGTTGAGACCTCCAAGTGTGGACTTCATCGTAGTCTCCTCTACTTTCCCAAGAGAGAAAAGCAATGAAAATAAGTGATTACTTCTAAAGTTAGTAAAATGAATGCATAAATCCCATTTATTCAATAGACCTCAGGATAATGTGGTTAGGAGTTCTAAATATATAACAAAGAGAAGCAGTACAAAGACGGCTCACATGCTCACCGCGTTTCTCTTTTCTTTACAGCGGCAGAGCAGCATTAGGCGCAAAAAAAGGAAAGCATTTAAACGTAGGTGTCCACCTATTACCGTCACCATCCCAGCGTCCCCCTGACGTCCTTTCTATGAAGTTTCAGGTCCATGATTTGAAGATGTCACTCCTGAGACTCCGATTCACAAGATCAACCCAAGATAGAGCTGAGTCCCCTCTACTCCCCCATGCTTGAAGCAGTGGGCACAGCATCTCAGAACATGGAGATCTGTCCTCTGGCTGTGGGATGAGCATGGAGATGGGCACGGCCCTTCGGGGATCTTGTGGGATGTGTAGGCGGGTACTGGCTGCTTTGACGTTTCTTGCAGTGGTTTTGAGAGGCACTCGAAACAACACAGGGGTCGAAACAACACAGGGGATGGGGGAGGGATTAGCAAATGAGCTGCGTGCACATGTACACACACACACACACACACACACACACACCCCACGAGCATCCTAAGTTTTCCCACAGAGCACTTGTCACCATCTGCAGGTTCTCCTATGTACCTTTCTTCCGTTTTAAACGACCTAGATATTTAGTGTGTGATGGGTGTTTCCTTGCGAGTACGTCTGGGTATCACAGCCCTTAGAGGTCATAAGACGGCATCCGCTGTCCTATCATTGGACCCAAAGGTTGTTGTGAGCCACCATGTGGGTTCCGAGGACTGAACCCGAGTCCTCTAGAAGAATCTCAAGTGCTTTTAACCACTGAGCCATCTCTCCAGCCCCTTGAATGTCTTTCTGAAAGGCCCACCTCATGAGCCTCTGTCTCTACCCTCCTTCTGGAGTACATGTGTTCTCCATTTTCCAGGGAGGAGAGTTGGCCAGAGAGACCCTGAGGAAGGAAGGAAGCTGCAGACAGTCCTACAAAGGTGACCCGTTCCCCTCCTGCCCTGGCCCCTCCCCTCAGCTCTCTACCCTGGCCCACAGGCTTGCCTTTTCACATGCTCCACTTGGCTAAAGCTCTGACTTTTCTCTCTCCTTACAGTCCAGGCAAGCCATACGATCCCACGGTCTTTCGGCAACTGCTATGTCCAGATCCCCTCTGTCGCGTATGTAACAAAGCAAGCACTCAGGTCAGGCACCTGCTCTCTCAGGCTCCCCTGGGAGATGGTGCTGCCTCGGTGTCCTCTTTGCCATCTACAGCTCCCCTGACGGAGGCCTCGCTGGCTCTATCCCCCCACTTTCCTGCAAACCAACCAGGATACCCAGCTCCAGAAGTTCCTCCCCACACTTCTCTCTCCATCCTCTCCAAGGACCAAATCACTCCTCTGGATGGTGTCTCTTCTCCCATACCACTCAGCGCCTCTCTGTCACCACAAGCTGCTGCCTCCTTAAACCCTGCAGTGTTACTGGCCCACACCCCACGAAGAACGCTTGCCTCTTTTCCACACCTACATCCAAATGCCACTCGGGAAGCACAGTTAGCTCTCCAAGCAGAGGTTCCCCAGCCTCCTGTGGAAAGCCCTAGGGAGTGGTCTCCCAGTGTCTCAACTGCCAACAGCACCGTCTATGAACCAGCATCCTCCCGGCCACCGGCCACTGCTGAAGGCCAGTCCCTGACAGATTTGGCACATGTTATTAGCCATCAGCCTCCTCCATCAGACTCCTATGCTTCTCAGGGCTCATACCAGGGACTCACAAAGGCCTATGCTGTGGAGCCTGCGGACCGTTTGTCTCCCAGCCCCGATGTCTTAGCACTCTTCACGAAGCAAGCGGAAGGGGATGCTGATGGCACTGTGTATAAACTTAAAAAGGAGAAAGCAGTATCTTTTTTAATGCCATCAAACACTTCAGGGGAAATCTCGGCATCCACTGCTGGGCTAGAAAACCTGGAAGTCTCCCACCTCTTGGGTAATGAACAGGGAAAGCCAGAGGGCCCCCACCTACTCCAGCAGCCCCCTCATCTGAAGAACTGTGAAGACCAGTCAGAGACAAAGGACACCCAGCTCTTCTGGGGTCTCCCTTTTCTCCACAGTGAGTCCCTGAAACATGAGGCTGCCAACACAGGTAAGAGTTACCCAGGAAGGGACTATTTCAACAACGTGGCTAAGGCCTCCACAGGTGGAGATTCTTCCAACCTTACTTACCCCATACCTCTGCCCTTGCCCGAGAGTGACCAACAAGGGCAGATCGTACTTCAGTCTCAGATCAAATCTGACTCCCTCGCCAACTCTAAGGCCCAGCCTCAACCCCTAAGCCAATTCCCGCCACCCTCTCCTCAATCCCAGCTTAGGATATGTGGGGTACGTTTCCATAGCCTGAAGAATGAGGCACAGACTCTCACCCCATGTGAAATTCAACAGCTGGAATACAACCTATTGCAAAAAGCGCTGCAAAGTTTCTTGGGTTTACCCACTCTAACCCCAAGATTCCAAGAAGGCGTCTGTTCCCCACCTCCTAAAATCTCCTCGACCAGAAATCCATCCAAGGTCCATGCTCCCAAGACAATCCAACCTGGAGACTTCCCCCTCAGCCATACACTTGAGAGGAAACTCGAACATCATCTTCGAAAGAGACTCATCCAACGCCACTGGGGCTTGCCCCACAGGATCCTGGAGTCTCTGTCATTCATGAGTCCTCATTCAGAAACTCCTGAGGCCCCCAAACCAAGGGACACCCATGGACTCTCATGGGCCTCTCTATATAAGTTTAATGACAATAAAAACCTACCAAGCTTTGGGGTAAGCCAGTCGGGAGGGTCCCTTAAAAAGCCCTTAGAGATTCACCCTCCGGAGGATAAAGACATCAATGTTCAGAGACACTGTCCAGGGATAAGCCAAAGAGATCCCATACAATGTAAGTCCTGTGGAGCTACGAAGAGCAGTATACATTCGATTTCTGAGACAGACCCAGAACTTCAGCCAGGGAATATGTCTGGAAAATTTTCAAAGGCTTCATGGGTCAAACAGTGCCAGAAAGAATGTGAAACTTTCCTGCAAAAACAACTGGGCAAGAACACTCGAGAAATTAGTGGGAGTGAGATGCCTAGTGCTGTGGACAGCTCAAGGCGTTCTCTGAACAGGACACAGCCTCCACCTGAGACCTGCCCCAGAAAGATGACACCGTTGCCATGTGAGGACGACGCACGGACGAGGCACCCCCACAGCTTAGCGCTTAGTCCTAGCAAAGAGAAGACGCTGGAAGAACACATCACAGCCTTCCGCAGGAGGATGGCATTTGGCCTCCCCAAAAGGGTTGAAGAGTCCTTAGAGTCTGACCTCACAAAAGCAGAGCCATCTTATCCTTTCCCTCAGGCCCACGTTCAAGCCCACGACGTTTCTGGAGCAGACTCTGCCGAGTCCTCCAGGTCCCTCCGGAGAAACACTACTGGAGATAGAATGTGGACAGTGAATCCAGTCCCCACCCAACAGAGGCCTCTCCCTGCTGCCTCGCTGGTGGGCCACAGCCAGCCAGCCTCTGAGAACAAGAAGGTGGGTGTAGATAGAGACCTTAGCGTAGTCCCAAGGGGCAGAGAGCCGACCCAGCCCTGGACACCCAGGGGGGCAGACAAAGGTGACCTGCAGCAGCCTGGACCACACAATAGCTCTGGCCCAGAGCTGCCCATGAGCCCAGGTGGGCCAACTCATGAGAGACTGGCTTCCAGCACCAACACACAGGGGTCTCAGGGAGAAAGGAGGAGCTGGGAAGACGGCTCCGAGGCTGAGGGCTCCACAGAGCTACATGAAGGAGAGCAACTCCCCGGTCTTCACCCACAGTCCACTAAGAGCTTGAAAGGCACCCAAGGCCTGTGCTCCCCAGGGAGCCCTGTGACTGCATGTCAGTCCCCACAGGGAATGTCAGTTCCCCACAACTCTGAGAGCCCTGACTCTAAAAGTCAGGAGTCCACGGAAGTCCTGCTGAACTCAGAGGGCGGGACACACATCCAGGTGCCAGACCTGTCTGCCATGCCCTCTGCCCCACAAGATATGACTGCCAAACCCCAGGGCCCCTCTGGTGGGGACATGGCAGTTTCTCAGGTGCTGCATGTGCACTTACCCACTGCGGGCATCAGCATGGAGTCGCGGCAGGGTCCCTGGGTCCCTGCATATGTCTCAGGCAAGAGCAAGAACAAGGACTGCCTGCCTGCTGCCAGGGGATTGCCACAGCTGGCAACTGAGGCAGGAAAGCTTGGGGGAGGGGATGCAGGCTTAGGGACATCCCAGACCAGAGGGAAGGGACACTGTGTTCAGGCCAGGTCACCAGAGGAGACACAAGGACTCACATCCTCCCCAGCACTGTCACCTAAGAGTCAGCCTCAGGAAAATCAGTTCACCAGCCAGGTGAAGGGCTTCTGGCAGAGGCTGTCCCCTGGGAAGAAGCACAAAGGACAGGAGAAGTCCCTGGCCAAGGNCTGCTCTCCATTAGCATCTGGGAAGGGCACAAGCCCCATCAATGGGAGATATGAGTTTTGTGGGAACCCTGAAGCTCAGAACTGTGTGAGGGAGCCTGGGATGGTCCTGAGGAAGCAGCTGGGGCATAGGCATGAGACAGTCACCCCCTGTCCCCAGGCACCTGTGTCTCCCCTCATGTGGTCTGAAGGAGCCCAGCAGGAGGTGCCCCTGCAGACTCAGGGAGAGCCTGTCCAGAGGCTGCCCCACTTGTGCTGCAGAGCCACCTGCTCTCAAGTGCCAAGGACTGAGTCCTGCAGCCCAGGACAGGGGCAGACAGCCCCTGAGAGGTGTGGCCCTACAGGAAGAGCTAAGAGGGTGGAGACCTCCCCTGTGCATGCTTCTCCACCAAAGCCCCCTCTGTAGGCATGAAGTTGGCTGGGAGCCTCTGGCTACCCCTCTCTGTGTGGAGGGCACTGTTGGGAGGTTTGTTTCCATTAATCAAAGGAAAAGAAAAGATTTTCAAGGGCATATGTTTGTACTGACAATAGTCTTATTCCTTTGCTAATAAATTTTCTGTAAATGTGTGTGTGTGTGTGTGTGTGTGTGTGTGTGTGTGTGTGTGTGTATGTGTGTGTGTCAGCCCCTGGGTGGCAGAGGATTTATATAACAAGGCTTATGCTTAAGAAACAGGACTCTAGGGGCTGAGAGATGGCTCAGTGGTTAAGAGCTCTGACTGCTCTTAGAGAGGTCCTGAGTTCATTTCCCAGAAAACGCATGGTGGCTCACAACCACCTGTACTGGAATTGATGCCCTCTTCTGGTACTCATATGCATAAAATAAATCTGAAAGAAAGAAAAAGAAAGAGAAAAAGAAAAAGAAAGAAAGGAAGGAAGGAAGGAAGGAAGGAAGGAAGGAAGGAAGGAAGGAAGGAAGGGGACACTAGAGCCTCCCATGGCTCTTATTGAAAGCGTGATCCACTTCCTACATCTTACTGTAACCTCAATAACACAATGTGACTGACCACGCCCTCCCTCTATTGTCCCATATTCTTGGAAATTTTTTGTATGAGGTTGTTCCATATTTTTGTATGAGGTTATCCTTGCCTGACCAGGACATACGGTGACTTTCACAGTTTTGGAACAGCTGTTAGTGATCTAAGATGTACCTTGTGAGTGCTCTGTCTGGTCCTGAGTCGAACTATGTATAATGATAGAAGTTAAACAGGAGGCATCTCCCTCCTGCTACGCACACTCACTGGTGGAACACACCTACCAGAATATCTCGTGGGAATGACTTCCTTTTCCACTTATTTCTTCAGGCTATATAGAAGATCGATCGTTCTTTAAGTCAAATTGTGACTCTGCCTTCAATGGGAGGAATGTCCCCCAGGCAACCAGCTCATTTTCACACTGATAAAGCACCCAAGCAAAGGACCGCATGAGTGGGGGTCCATCTGAGCAAGATGTAAATAGGTGAATGAGCTTGCTGTGCAAGCTCTCAGATCTCATCCTGAGATCCCAACAACACAATACTTTCACTGAACTGCCTGATCCATTCCGTTGGCATTTTCTCGAGGTCGCTAACGATACCACAGAGCTTTCTGGTGTCCAAGTATGAGCATCAGTAACTCGGTCAGCCTGTGCCAGGCCTCAGTCCTTATTTCAGGGAAGGTGATACAACGGCTGCCATCCATGCTCAATGAGGACGCATACTTAGTGTACTGGCTGGTTGTGTGTGTCAAACTTGACACAGGCTGGAGTTATCACAGAGAAAGGAGCTTCAGTTGGGGAAGTGTATCCATGAGATCTAACTGTAAGGCATTTTCTCAATTAGTGATCAAGCTGGGAAGGGCCCCTTGTATGTGGTGTAATCTCTGGGCTGGTAGTCTTGGCTTCTATAAGAAAGCAAGCTGAGCAAGCCAGGGGAAGCAAGCCAGTTAGTAACATCCCTCCAGGCCTCTGCATCAGCTCCTGCTTCCTGCCCTGCTTGAGTTCCAGTCCTGACTTTGATGATAAACAGCAACATGGAAGTGTAAGCTGAATAAACCCTTTCCTCCCCAACTTGTTTCTTGGTCATGACGTTTGTACAGGAATAGAAACCCTGACTAAGGCAGTGTGTACACTGCACGTGATGACACCTTGATCTGCATAGAACCACAGAATTCTGTCTCACCTGCAGTTCAAGTTTCTCTAGTGAAGCAAGCACAGATTCCATGGGTTAACGTGTTCTTCTCACCCAAATTCCACAACATTCTGCCTTTTTACATGCATGTCTCAAGGGAAGAAGGCGACAAAAATGCCAGGCAAGATGCCAGGATTTGTGTGTATTTCCACAGTGGGACTGTCTTGCAGATGTTAAAACAAATATTTCCACAGCTACTCCAGTCTACTGTCTCTTCATATCCTCTTTCCGGGGTGTGTCACCAGTCATTGCGGGGACAGAGTCACAGGGCATCAGAGAGAGCGCTGAGTGGGCAGAGGCTCCAGAGGGCACAGAACTGCAGGGTACATGTAAGACCCACTTATCCACGTAGCCAGTCGAGCCAATGATTTGCCTTGCCACTCCTCCTCCATCTGTCATCCAGCCTGTCACCTGTGCTGCCATTCAGTCATGCTCCAGTCCTGGGACATCACCAGAAGCTGTGTCCCTCTTCTGGAGATCCTGGCCTTTGACTTCTCCCTGCATATGCTCACATGGAACTAAATCCTTTCAAATCCTTCTCAGTGATATTTCTATTTCCTGTTCTAACCACAAGGCTTTCAGCCCCATTTCCTTCCCCTTAAGGAAGGTCTCAAGAGATTTCAGGCAGGAAACATTCACCCAGCAGCCTCTGTTCCTTTTGGAGGAAGGCGAGTAAAACCTCAGGACCTGGCGTCACCCAGAGACATAAGGGAATCATTCTGACAGGAAACTAGAACAAGCTTCCAGTTGTCCATAAGGGAAGAACCCCCTGAAGTCTGGTACTTCATTCAGAAAAGACACAGGGCAGGGTTATTGGTTCTTTTTTGGTGTGTGTTAAAAATGCCTGCTTACCCCATAGGACAGGACTGGTGGAGAGATGGCTCAGTGGTTAAGAGCACTACCTGCCCTTCCAGAGGTCCTGAGTTCAATTCCCAGCAACCACATGGTGGCTCACAACCATCTGTAATGGGAGCCAATGCTCTCTTCTGGTGTGTCTGAAGACAGCGACAGTGCACTCACATACACATACATCATCCAGAGACTGCCCCACCTGGGGATCCATCCCATATACAATCACCAAACCCAGACACTATTGTGGATGCTAAGAAGTGCTTGCTGACAGGAGCCTGATATATCTGTCTCCTGAGAGGCTCTGCCAGTGCCTGACAAATAGAGAGATGGATGCTCTCAGCCACCCACTGGACTGAGTACAAGGTCCCCAATGGAGGAGCTAGAGAAAGGACCGAAGGAGCTGAAGGAGCTTGCAGCCCCATAGGGGGAACATCAATATGAACCAACCAGTAACCCCCATAGCTCCCAGGGTCTAAACCACCAACCAAAGAGTACACATGAAGGGACCCATGGCTCTAGCTGCACATGTAGCAGAGGATGGCCTTTTTGACATCAATGGGAGGAGAGGCCCTTGGTCCTGAGAAGGCTCAATGCCCCAGTGTGGAGGAATGCCAGGACAGGGAAGCAGGAGTGGGTGTGTTGGTGAGCAGGGGGAGAGGAGATGGGATAGGGGGTTTTCAGAGGGGGAAACCAGGAAAGGGGAGAACATTTGGAATGTAAATAAAGAAAATATCTAATGAAAAAAGTCTTTAAGTTCTAAAAACAAACAAGCAAACAAAAAACCCCACAAAAATAACTATGCAAAGAATCAACAAAACCAGGAGCTGGTTCTTTGAGAAAACCAACAAGATAGATAAATCCTTAGCCAGACTAACCAGAGGGCACAGAGACAGTATCCTAATGTAAAATCAGAAATGAAAAGAGAGATATAACAATGAAATATATCTTAAAAGAATTATTCTGTCTGCTGAATCTTAACAGTTGAAAATATTAATATCATGTCCTACAAAAATAAAAAATAAAACAACAAAGACCAGAGACCTACGAAGAAGGGGGAGCTTTCTGGGTTGTGTGCCTCATCTTGCCTATGGTCTTACTGTAGCCTCTGAGAGACCAGATGGCATATGGGCAGGAAGCCGGTTCACCTGGGTGAAATCAGAATGAGGAAGAGCTAGCTGCAGGAATGGAGAGAGCCTGACCAAGAGTCATCTCCCAACCCTAAGGCTGTCTATACCTCAGAGCCAAGTGGACGGTCAGGTCCTGTACCCACAAATGATAACCCACTTTCCCAGCCAGAGTTTTAGAATCAGGATGTTTATTGAAGTCTACAACCTCTCTGCGGGTTTGACCCTCTCTGGTCCATCCAGCGCTTGAACGACTCTGACTGGGGAAGTGGGAGGAACAGAAAGCCGAGAACTCACATCATCAGGTGCAGACACAGGAGCAAAACAGGTTTTCCCAGTGCCATTCTACTGCATCTTGTACAGAAAAACACAGAGGACAAGCATTCTGCAGTCAGGTAAATAAGGATGGACAAGATGTTCCTTAAAATGACCCCGACCTCTGGGCTGACTGGTTTTTGTCAATCGATACAAAATGAACATATCCTAGAAGAGAGAATTTTAACTGAGAATACACCTCCATGAGAAAGGCTTGTATATGGATGTGAAAGGGCCCAGCTTGGTGTGGATGGCCAGTCCTGGGCAGGTGCTCCTGGATGGTATATGAAAACAGGCTACATATTGTGGTAAGTCTCCTCCCAAATCTGCCCCAGCAATGAAAACACAACACAGTTAATTTGATTACATGCTGCGCGCCTAGATTGGGCAGATCTACTTCTTCACTAACATCTTCCACAGCTTATGAGACCCTTTAGAACTTATGGTTTCTCCAGGCCATGTGCTTCTGCTCTGCTTTGCTTCTTCCTCCTCCTCTGTATCCTCTCCCTCTTTCATTTTCTCCTTCCTCTCCCTCCCGTTCTGCTCCACCTTCCCTTTTATCTGCCCAATCATCAGCTCTCCTTTATTTTACAGATTAAAGGTGAGAAGCTGGTTTACAGGAAATGAGTGCTGACTCATTCCTTGTTCAGACCCCCTCACAGGAGAACAGATTTAACATCAAATACAATTAGTCCCGGGGCTATAGCAAACCAGTATGTGGTACTTCTCGATGGCCTCTGATTCAGATCTACATTGAGTTGCTGACCTGACTTCGCTCAGTAATGGACTATAACTTATAAGATGGAATAAACCCTTTTGTGAGGGTATGCTCATCCCAGGGCATGATACTATTAGGAGGCGTCACCCTGTTGGAGTGTATCACTGTGTGTGTGGGCTTTAATACTCTCATCTTAGTCACCTGGAAGTGAGGCTTCCACTAGCAGCTTTCAGATGAAGATGTAGAATTCTCAGCTCTGCCTGCACCATGCCTGCCTGGACACTTCCCTGCTCCCCACCTTGATAATAATGGACTGAACCTCTAAATCTGTAAGCAAGTCCCAATTAAATGTGGTCCTTATAAGACTTGCCTTGGTCATGGGTCTGTTCACAGCAGTAAAACCCTAAGATACCTTTCTTCCCCAGCCTGTCTGGTTGCCACGGACTGGCCCCAGTCGGCCTCCTTCAATCCGCAAATAAATAAATAAATAAATAAAATAAAATTTAGGGGTTCCCGTTACAGGCAGGCAAGGAGTTGGCGAGAAAAGGGTGACAAACAGACATGAACACAAGGGAGTGTGGAATCTGAATGTATTTTCTCAAAGCAAGCACCAGTCTTATAATACAGAAGAAAAAGAAGACTAGGGGAATACATCCGGCAAGGTACACTGGTTCTTAACACAAAGCAAAGAAAATGAATACATAAAAAGATGGCGTGAGCCAGGCCCTGCTTACAACTGAGAATAGGAACAACCTTTAATTAAGATCAGCTAAACACAGAAGCCAGGTGAATGCTCTGATACAATGCTAGTCTATTGTTAAACCCACCACCAGGGGTTCTTTAGTAAATATCTGATTATGCTATTCCTCTGGGTCTAGTGAAAAACCTGCACCAGGGGAATTCAGTTCTACTAACCCTTTCATGAATAATACTTCAACCCACCTATTTCCTAGGCCATTGTGTATTCCTGTGTTTGGGTGTGACTCAGCTATTGTTCTAAGTAATTACTATGTAGACTAGCCCTGAGCTTTTCTAGCTCTATTCAAGTAAAATACTGTAAGAAAGCATGCAAGACTCTCCACAATATCGCAGGGACAAATCTGGGGCATTCTAGCTATGGGAATGCCAAGGTTCCAGGAGGCTAAGTTTCCATGAAACTCTATGCCTTGGGACTGCTTCCAGGCTTTCCAGGCCTGTCATGCCAGTCACTACTGGAGTGGATATAGCATTTGGTCATGGCACTTTATCAGAACAACAGACACCATAAGACACCCGACAATGTACATGCAGGGACGGATCCTCTGTGGACTTAGTAAGTCCTGCTACCCAGTCCAGAACACTGGGCCTGGCTCACTTCTCCAACAGCCAGTAAATGATGTCTGCGGCAGACACGAAAACCCAGACACCTCTCATACACAAGGTTAGGTGAACAAATCAAGCCTTCTCAGGAATATGTGCAGCCATGAAGGAGGAAGACCTTTAGATAATGACCTGGAAGATCTTCAGGGTGAATTATCAGAGTAAAACCGAAGTGTAACCACAGCATGTACTGCACACTGTCTATGGAAGCAAGGGAAAGTGACAGAATTATGGTCGTCATGCAGGCCAGTGGTTCCCTAGGGAGGATTTCATTGACATAGCTTAGGAGAGGGATTTATACTGGCATCTAGCACAGGGACTCGCAATACACTCAGATCATAACAAGTTATTACAGTGATGCTGGCAATGGAGAGACCAGAACAGGGCTATACAACTCACCCTACTGCTCACACTGCAAAAGCACTTCAAGGCTCTGGTGTCTCCTTTGCATGTTGACAGCAAGAGCAGGGATAAAGTCTACAGTGAGGAAGTGTAATGTCTCAGTCTCACTTCTGCAATTAAATGCTTGTAGAAGGGCTGGAGAGATGGCTCAGCGGTTAAGAGCACCAACTGCTCTTCCAGAGGTCCTGAGTTCAATTCCCAGCAACCACATGGTGGCTCACAACCATCTGTAATGGGATCTGATGCCCTCTTCTGGTGTTTCTGAAGACATAATACAGTGTATTCATACATACAATAAATAAATAAATAAATAAATATGCTTGTAGAAGAAGTGCTTTTCCACCTTTCACAGTCTACCAAACTCAGCCCCGCCCTTACTGTCAACAGTCACTTCTGTGACTTGAAGGATTTCCAAATGTCACAATGAACAGTGACTTGGGTACTTGCCCTCCACTAAAGCACTGTCATACTCCAGTTGGGCCTGGGGTCTACCAGGTGAATGACACTCAGCCTGGGACTTCAGAGACTACCAACAAAGGTGAACTGTGGGACTCCAAGTGGTAGTGCAGGGATACACATTGTCATGGGGTATTATTGTAATAGAAGGGTGACAGTGGTAAACTAGCCAGGCTGCACCTGTCAGAGGCATGAGAACGAGGCAGGAGCTCAAAGCTACATGGTGAGATGTGGCGATGTTTGGGTCATTACCTCCACAGGGATGAGGACACACTGCCTCTTCTGAGGCTGCTTCAAGAAAGTAGAATCCAGCCGCCATGATTGAGCCTTTACTCTGTCACCACCACCAGCCCTGCCTTAGCTCCTCAGCTCCCTAGGTGTGATGGTTGTATATTCTTGGACCAGGGAGTGGCACCATTTGGAGGTGTGGCCTTGTTGGAATAGGTGTGACCTGGTTGGAGTAGGTGTGGCACTGTGGGTGTGGGCATAAGATCCTCACTCTAGTTGTCTGGAAGTCAGTCTTCCACTAGCAGCTTTTAGATGAAGATGTAGAACTCTCAGCTCCTCCTGTACCATGCCTACCTGGATACTGCCATGCTCCCACCTTGGTGATAATGGACTGAACCTCTGAACCTGTAAGCCAGCCCCAATTAAATGTTGTTTTTATATAAGACTTGCCTTGGTCATGGTGTCTGTTCACAGCAGTAAAACCCTAACTAAGACACTGGGCCTCCTCCATCTTTTCCACATCTGTTCCTATAGATTCTTAGGCATGACTTTGGTCCACTCCCATTGCCTGGGGTCCTCCTTGCCCCATATCCATCATGCAGGTTGTCTAGCCTAATGACCAGAGAGGCTGCAAAGGGATGAGAGTGACACAGTAGAGCTTTCTCTTGTGTTTTCCAGAGCTAGAATTCGTGAGCAAGCTACCTCCTTTGAACCATGATGGAATACAATTTATGAATGAGAAAAGAAGTGTAAGGTCAAACTGGGTTCTAACTTACACTGCAGGAACGAACTCTCCCTGCCACAGCAGGCCTGGCAATCTTAAGGACACCACCCATCCAACCAAGAAGTCCCTAAGCAGGTACAATTCCTGGAGACCACCCATGAAGCTTGGCATCACAATATTAAACATATTGATTCCACATTCACCCTCTCTCCTCCTCTTCCTCTCCCTCTTCTTCCATCTGCTCCTCTCTCCATCCTCCTACTTTTCTTGAATGGGTTTACTCTGAAACCCAGGATCACCTGTACCTTTCTGTCTGTGCTTTCCAAGTGCCCAACTACCTGTGACAGTTTTAATTAGCTAACTTACTTATTTGTATCACAGAGATTGAATCTAAGACATCATGCATGCTAGGCACAGGCATGTGCTTTATCATGGAGCCATACCCCCAGAACTATGCAAATCCTACAGCATGAGATTTTACAGTTTTTGATTCACCCTGTTCTCTCCTACCCTGACTGCCTGCCCCAGACAACATCTTCTCTTCCTTTTCTTCTCCATGCCTGCCTCGTGTTTCAGAACATCAGAAACTTCCATAGGCACACAACATGATTGTAAATGGCACACAGGCCCAAGCCTGCTCCCCGGCCTGTGATTCTAGGCTTGTTTTAAAGCCCTTTAGCCACTTGCCAGTCCTTCTTCACTGCACACATTTTCTCTCCTATAGAAACTACATCCCTGTCTTTATCTCCTATGCAGATGAACTCATACTGTGCAATTAACATTAGGGTTTAGTCTCTAGATTTCATCAGCATGTTTCTCTCTATGTCAGAGAGTTCCTTCAAAATGGAGTTAGAGCCTATCTCAGAACCTGCAGGCTTCCCAACTCCGGACAGCCAGTACCACAAGCCTCTCCATGCTCCTTGTGTCTACTGACTCTTTACTGTGGAGTCTGTCTGTATTTATCACTATGTGATAATCTACCCAAATATAGGGTTTGGCAGGGTGATGTTTCCTCTGTTTGGACTCAGCTTGGATGGTTCTAGTCATCTGGAGGCAGGTCTGAGGCTAAGTTAACCAAATCAGCTTTCTGACGTGTTTACTGGTTGATGCAGGCTTCTGGTCCCACCTGGACTCTCACAAAGAAAAAACATCTCTGCACGGAGGCACAGGCTTTTGAAAATGTGGAGAAAAGCCCAGAAAGCCCCACAGGGCCCAGACAACACCATTTACACCATGTCACTCAAACTGGGCCACTGGTTAGAAGTGGATGCCACACAGAAGACCCACTGGAGTCAGATGTGGGCGTGTACTTAATTTATTGATGCAGGAACTGTGTGAATTCTGGGGCTGTTTCAATTCCACCAATGAAATGGTCATAGCTTTTTTTCTTTTTTTTTGTTATTGTTGTTATGAGCTTTTTTTTCCTCCTAAATGAATACTTTCTCTGGAGAAGGAGGCAAATGAGTCTTTTCTTTAAGTGAAGAAGTATAATCAATCAAAACATTAGGCAAGAAAATAAAGCAGTCCATGCAGTATACTTTGGGCTAAGATTAAAGCCTAGCGTATATTTCTTATGAGAATTTGGAGTGCTAAGACAAAGATGGATAGTTGAAATGTGATTGACTCGACTAACATAAACCAGTAAGAAAACAAACGAAGCATGAAATCGTACAACTTTAAAGTGTCTCAGCTGGGTGTGGTGGCACACCCTTTAATCCCAGCACTCAGGAGGCAGAGGCAGGCNGATTTCTGAGTTNGAGGCCAGCCTGGTCTACAAAGTGAGTTCCAGGACAGCCAGGGCTACACAGAGAAACCCTGTCTCGAAAAANNAAAAAAAAAAAAAAAAAAAAAAAAAAAAAAAAAAAATAAAGTGTCTCGTCTACCACATCCAGAATATGTTGCTAAGTGACAGACACTACAGCACAACTTCTCCTGTCACTCTGTCTGACCTTTGACCTTTGACCCTTGGTTTTGACCTCCTTTGTTCCATTTTCAGGGGCGTGGGGAATCACATCTTAGCACAATGTCCTCCTCCAGACGGAACACTGGGTCGCCACGTGACAGCAGGGGATCGCTGGCTCCCCACCGATGTTTGGTATGAATTTAGAAGCCATGATACCACATGCAGGCGACTTACATTAAAGAACCACATGAGATCAAATCATGAATGCACACAGTTGTGCCTGGGCATTGCCTGGGGCACTGGAGTTTCATTTCAGTGACTTCATGTAAAAGCAGGAACACCTTTATGTGCGTGGGTGCCCTGTCTTATGGACGCCGTGTGTGCTTGGTGCTTACAGAGGCCAGAAGAGGGCGTCAGATGCCTCATCTGGAACTGGAGTTACAGATGGTTGTGAGCCACCATGTGGGTGCTGGGAATCAAGCCTAGGTCTTCTGTGAGAGCAGCCAGTGAGCCAGCTCTCCAGCCCAACAACTTATTTCTTTAGCAATGGTCTTAAAGGATGTATCTTAAATCTGTCTTTTGGATGATGAACCCACCATTCTGCTTCCTGCTCTCCGTGCTACTGATGGGGTTTACTGAGAGAACAGCATCTCGCAAAGAGGAATGCTTCTGTAGAGATAGATTACCGCGTGTTCATTAACCTCATGACTTCCATTCCTTCTCTCCCCCCCCACAGCTGTCAGAATTATATACATCTCTTCAGAATTTTAATAATGAGAACAAGAAATCTAATCTCCAAAAAGTCTGTGGCACATCATTTAGGGAAGCTCAGGAAACCCTTGAGAAAACCCTGAATGGCTTGCCATTGGACAGCTCTGAGACTATGAGTGGCCACGAGCGCCTCCCTGTCATACAGACTAGGGTTAAGAAAACGGAGCAGAAGTCACCATCCATGTCAGATCTACTTCACCAAAGTCTGTTAATGGGTTACATTGCCCCATTGGAACAGGTATACAGCTCCCAGCAGAGACTGGCCCAGGCTGGCATCCCCCCTCCTATGCTCGACTTTCCTTATGATTTAAGGGACGAAGTGCCCATAGTTGCTCCAACACACCACTTCAGGAAAAGGATTCAAAGCACCACATTCCGAAAACTTCTCTTGTCTTCTGTTACCCCAGGCAGGCTGTTCTTGGAAGAAAAATCAGTAAGCCATGTCTGCTCAGAGCCAGGTAATAAAAGAAGCTCACCTGGTGGGGGGTGGGGGTGGGGTACAGACCTCACTGAGAATGTAGGCAGATTTCCAGAGAAGACTGTAAAGCACAGTCTAGGGTTTGAGCTAATGCTGTTGCTGCCTATGGTGGCAATGAAATCAAGGAAAGCATTTTTAAATTTCCATCCTGTGAATGGTAGATATATACCTACTCCAGGGGCCGAGGTAGGATGGCCATTAGTTCAAAGCTAACATGGGCAATTTGGCCTGTGCAATTTATCTAGACCAAACCTGAGAGAGGGAGGGAGAAAGGGAGAGATACAGAGATGCAGAGACACAGAGAGACAGAGAGACACAGAAATGGGCAGGAGGGAGGTAGTCATGATAGAACACTTATCTAGCATGTTCATGGTCTTGAGTTCAACCCTGAGAACCACAAAAGAATAAAATATGAGAATCCAGGGCCGAGACTCACATCCATTATCTGAGAGGTGTCTGTGAGCCATCCTGAGAGAGGCTCCTCAGAGCCCTGACTTGAATGGCCCCTGTTGTACACACCATCGTGTTCCTGCTGTGGTCTCTGGTATTCCATAGAAACTCTAGTTACAAAAAAACAAACAAACAAACAAAACAGAATGGAATGAGCCTCAGCTCACTGGAAATGCATTCTGTCTGTGGAGTGTGCTGTTGTGTGACTCTTTCAAATCATGATTCTTTGTAGGAAAGCAGTTCCTGGACCTGGCAGACCTCCAGTGGAGGTATTTCAAGGGGCTTGCAGTGTGGGGGAAAATGCCCAGGATGTTTTCATTCATGGACATAGAGTTCAACAGTGAGAAGAGATTCGTAGAGAGCCGAGACATGCCTGGCTTTATCTTCCCTCCTCTAGTTCGTAAGACTCTGGTGGTTTATCCTCAGGTGGCGTACGATGATTCGGGACACTATTTTGTCAAATGGAAAGCCTAGTCTACTGAGCTAGTCTGGGTATGGATTGCTGCACTTGGGAACACTGAATCGATGCAAGAGACAGAAAAGCATGCGATCCACTTTTCTATGCAATATCTGCGTAAAGCATACATTAAAATGATTGTGTGGAGGAAAATGTCCAATGGATCTGCTAATGTTACCCTGGTCCACATGTGCGATGCTCTCTGAACAGCAGGTGAAGGGACCATTTGGTGGATACACAAAAACAGCTCTCAATCAAAAAATGGATCTTTACAAAGTTTTCTTCCTTCCTTCGTTTGTTTCTTTCTTTCCTTCTTTTTTCTTTCTTTCTTTGTTTCTTTCTTTTTGCCATCAATAAGAGATTTACTTATTTAAAAAAAAAATCCAAATGCTGGCATTGTCCAGAAAATTTCAGCAGGTTATAAAGTTGAACTGTCGAAATGTGTTCACTGAAACATTTTGCTTGCATTATTGCTTTACATCTTGCATTTATATTAAAATTCACACACAAAGGAACGTGAAGAAGCTGCCAATACCTGATTCTGTCCCCTATGTTTCCACTTGCAATCATATACTTAGGTACCTTTGACCCCATGGAAAAAATATCTAATATTCAGAACCACTGATAACAGGAAGAAGGGAGAAAAATTTCCTTTTGCGAATGAAATGTTTCCCCTCATAGTGGACTCTTAAGCACGTTCTCCGTGATGCGGCTTGCTAGCTGGATATCTTTTGGCATAATTATTAACATGGTTGGCGCGGATAGCACTCAGGCTGGCCAACCAGATAGGCCTCACTTGCCTCCTGCAAAGCACCAATAGCTGCACTCTGGAAGCGCAGATCTGTTTTGAATTCCTGAGCAATTTCTCGCACCAGACGTTGAAAGGGGAACTTGCGAATCCGAAGTTCAGTGGGCTTCTGATAGCCTCTGATTTCATGGAATGCACCATACCAGCTCTGAAATGATGAGGTTTCTTCAGCTCCTCCCCACCAGTAGAGGGCGCACACTTGCGAGCGGCTTTTGTAGCCAGTTATTTCCTGGGTGCTTTACCACCGGTGGATTTGCATGCAGTTCGCTTTGAGTTAGTCATAGCATGGCCACCTCCTTATTTAGCCCCCTTCTCCTTATCTGGAGAGCAGCAATCCAGAGACATCGCTGATGTTAGAGAGTAGCGACAGCTGTGAACACTATAAAATTTTCTTGCCTACCCAAGTTTTCAAGTTGAAGTCCCTGTATCCTACACCTCCCACAGTTAAGTACATGGTAATTCCATCACCATAAAAAGAATTGAATGACACACTAATAGAAGAATTAAAAATGAATATAGAGATCAATGTGAAAACCATCAGTTACTCAAAGTTAGGAAGGACGGAGCAACCATAAAATGAGAACAGGATGACCTGAAAAAAGAACAAATTGGATATCTTAAAAGTAAAAGTTAAATAATTAAAATAGCCGGGCGTGGTGGCACATGCCTTTAATCCCATCCCAGCACTCAGGAGGCAGAGGCAGGTGGATTTCTGAGTTCGAGGCCAGCCTGGTCTACAAAGTGAGTTCCAGGACAGCCAGGGCTACACAGAGAAACCCTGTCTCGAAAAAACCAAAATAAATAAATAAATAAATAAATTAGTAATAATAATCCCCACTTTAAGCCCCCCAAACCTGGGTCATTCTGAAGAGACCTGCTAATGATTGAGAAGGCTGTACTGGCAAGCTGTTGATAGATAATAAAGGAAGTTATGAAAGATCTGGCTGCTATAGCAAATAGATAAAGCAGAAGACAACAAAATAGAAAGGAAGTGATTTAACTCACCATCAAGCATTTTGTTATATGATATAAAGAAAAGATATGGAAGAGAGAGCTTAGTGGCAGAGAACTTGTCTATACTGGACAAGGCACCTGGTTCAGTTCCAAGAGTGAAAAAGAAAAAAATAACAAAGTTGCATAATTGTACAGAAGTGATGAAACACATGAGGACGCTTATCATGTTACTAGCAAGAATTTAGACATTAATACCACCCCTGGCAACAGTGTAGCAAAACTGCAGAGTATTCAACAGTAAAGGAAACAGACTCTTCCTAAGAAGGGCAAGTTTCAAACAAATCAGTGGACAGTGGAGTTTAATAGGCATGAAACATTGGAAGGCAAAGGCCTCATACTACAAAGATGGAGGGAAGCCAATTTTCAGACAGTCAAAGTCTCTTCAAAGAGCTAGAGTTCAAATAAATGCATTTAAACATATGAGAACCTTACAGTGATTACTGTCTTCAATAAAACAAAACAAGTTCTGGTAAGGCTAGGTCAATGAGAAGAACCCAGGAGAAATGCCAGCAGTACAGCCGAACAGGTTATGTAGCGATTCGATAGATCTACATGACTTTGTAGTATTATCATCACATATTAGGACATAACCTAGGATTTCATTTTAGAATGTGATTAAGCTAAGAATGGTAGCACACGCCTGCATATCCAGTGTTCAAGACCATGGGAAGAAAATAAGCATGGGGACCGATTAAGATGCATAGTAGGACTGTATTTTTATTTTTTTATTTATATTTTTTTCAAGACAGGGTTTCTCTGTATAGCCCTGGCTGTCCTGGAACTCACTTTGTAGACCAGGCTAGCCTCGAACTCAGAAATCCGCCTGCCTCTGCCTCCCAGGTGCTGGGGGACTGTATTTTTAAAAGAGAATGGCAGCATATGGCTGTAATACCAAAACTTGGGAGGCAGAGGCTGCCAGTTTTCTTGAGTTCTAGGCTAGCCAGAGCAACACAGTGAGACCCTGTGTCAGCAGTAACAAGGACAGCACAAAGGGATCTACATAAGTGTGATTACTATTCCCACAATCCTCTCCTTCCTTCCTTCCTTCCTTCCTTCCTTCCTTCCTTCCTTCCTTCCTTCCTTCCTTCCTTCCTT
>NC_034605.1:62367897-62369565 GCF_900095145.1 Mus pahari | reverse complement strand
GGATTTCTGAGTTCGAGGCCAGCCTGGTCTACAGAGTGAGTTCCAGGACAGCCAGGGCTATACAGAGAAACCCTGTCTGGGTTGGGGGTGGGGAAAGTTACATAAAAGTCAATGTATATATGCTTGGCCCAGGAAGTGGCACTATTTGGAGGTGTGGCCTTGTTGGAGTAGGTGTATTACTGTGGGCATGGGCTTTAATACCGTTGTCCTAGCTGCCTGGAAGTCAGTCTTCCACTAGCAGCCTTCAGAAAAAGATGTAGAACTCTCAGCTCCTCCTGTGCCATGCCTGCCTGGATGCTGTCATGTTACCACCTTGATGATAATGGACTGAACCTCTGAATCTGTAAGCCAGCCCCAATTAAATGTTATCCTTTATAAGACTTGCCCTGGTCATGGTGTCTGTTCACAGCAGTAAAACCCTAACTAAGACAGTCAACAAAATTGTATAATGCAAATATTCATAAAAATGACAAAATTGTCTGATATAAAAGCAACATCAATTTTAAATTATTAAAGTTTTAGGCCATTGTGGTCAGTTAGTGATGATGCTTGCCTTAATTTTAGCACTCAGGAGGCAGAGACAGGTGGATCTCTGTGAGTTTTCAAGGCCATCCTGATCTATAGAGCAGGTCCAGGACAGCCAAGGCTACTGAGAAACCCTGACTTGAAAAAAATTAATTTTTTTAAAAAGTCCATCATTTCATCTACATTTTGCTGTGTCTGCTGACATATTTTAATGCAATTTTGCCCCTCATACCTTAGAATATGATACATACGTATTTACTGTGCATATTGAATAGCTTGATGGCTGGTGGGGGAGGAAAAGTCAGTTTTCTTTCAAAGTCTTACTTGGAGAAACAATGTAGCTAGCTCCCTCACAGGTGGATGGGTGCCGCCAATATAGTTCCCCACTGAAAGTCTGGACTATGACATTCCCATAGCTGCACAAGAATGGAGTGCCCCTCTTCGCTGACTTTCTTCAATCTATATGTATCTATATGAATCTATATGTTCTATATGTGGCATCTCCTGAGGCCACATTCAGTTTGGGCAGAGTTACAACCAAAGTAAGGGGCATATAGGAAGGCATGATTGCTATCTCAGACGAGGACTGAGGGCCTCCCTGTCTATGAGGTAATGTTAATCAATCGGCACTATCAAGTGCTCATAGCTGCCCTCGTGAAGATGTAATGGCCTCTTTGTTCTGAGGATGGTGTTGTGTCTGCCCCTTCCTCCAGCTCCTACAGTCTTTCCACCCACCCCTCCACAACATCCCTTGAACCTCAGATGGGCTGATACAGATAGATGGTGATTTCTTCCTGGTGATTGATTGGACCATTGTGGTACAACAACAGTATGGCCAGCATTTTCACCAAATATAAACATCTGCGGTGACAAGCCCCGAAGGAGGCGGCTGATGGCAGCTACTTCTGTGTGAGCAGGTGTGAGGCCATTTGATAGGTGCAATGTATGTGTTTAAGAATAGCAGTAGCTTTCTCACCTGGGCTATGTTTTATGTGTGTGTGTGTGTGTGTGTGTGTAACAATGATTCTCACTTCATAATAAGAGTGTGGAGAATGGTGGCTCACAACCATCTGTAACGAGATCTGGTTCCCTCTTCTGGAGTGTCTGAAAACAGCTACAGTGTACTTACATATAATAAATAAA
>NC_034605.1:62335865-62367856 GCF_900095145.1 Mus pahari | reverse complement strand
TGTGGAGAGCTGGGCGTGGTGGCGCACGCCTTTAATCCCAGCACTTGGGAGGCAGAGGCAGAGGCAGATGGATTTCTGAGTTCGAGGCCAGCCTAGTCTCCAGAGTGAGCTCCAGGACAGCCAGGGCTATACAGAGAAACCCTGTCTCGAAACCCCCCCCCCAAAAAAAAAACAAAACTGTGGAGATGAAGATTATTGAAATCCAAGCAATTTATTTTGCCGATTTGCAGTTGGGAGTCAGCCTTAAGTGGCAGGCCCACTGATTGAGTGCAGAACTACCTTACAAACTAAGAAGCAAAGCACCCTGCTTTGTGAATAATAAAGGCACAATTTTACAGGCCATCCTGGTTTCCTACCCTGCGGCTTTTACTCAACAAACCCCACAGGGATTCATCTCTACCCTTTCACCCCACTTTATTTTTTAAAGGTTTATTTATTTATTTTATGTATATGAGTACACTGTCCCTGTCTTCAGACACAACCAGAACAGGTGAAAGGCCCACAATGTGAGGACTCCCCCATGTTCTGACTCAGGAGAGGCGACACCCCAAATCACTCACGAGAAACGGTCTTGATGCAAACCGCACAAGGATTTTTATTCCAGGCACGCTCTGGGACCCACAATCATACTCCACGCAGGGGTAGAGGATCGTGCCCCCCCCCCCCAGTATCCGTTTGAGGGGGGTATTTAAAGGAAGAAACCACAACTCAAGGGGGTGGGGAGGTCGTTGTTGGAAAATACCAAAAATACCAGTTAAGAGTCACGAGGAAGTGGGAGTCAAAGACAGTTTCTATGAGGCTCTAACAATAGTACATTTGCATAGCGGGATCCAGGAGTGGCCAGAGTGGGCCAGGGTGACTTTCTTTGAAAGAACACTTCCCGAACCTAGGGGGCAGGTGGATGGAGGAATGTCGATATCTGTTTTATGATTAGCATGCCTTGGGGCATTGAGTCACAAAGGTCACATTCTCAAGCCTGGGCCTAAAGGCCTAGAATTTATGTTTTTATGTTTCACTTTTTCACAGGCATCAGATCCCATTACAGATGGTTGTGAACCACCATGTGTTTGCTGGAAATTGAACTCAGGACCTCTGGAAGAGCAGTTAGTGCTCTCTTAACCACTGAGTCATCTCAACAGTCCCTTTCACCCCATTTTAAACCTTTCAGAAGGGCTGGAGAGATGGCTCAGCAGTTAAGAGCACTGACTGCCCTTCCAAAAGTACTGAGTTCAAATCCCAGCAACCACATGGTGGCTCACAACATTAGTAATGAGATCTGACACCCTCTTCTGGTGCTGTCTGAAGACAGCGACAGTGTACTTAGATCTTTTTAAAATAAATAAACCTTTCAGAGGTATGGCATTGCAAGCTTAGCAGGGATCTATTTTCTGTTTATTTGTAGTTGGATTTAAGCTGCCTCAAGGCAGCTTTGAAAATGAAGCATCAGATTCCTTCTTGTAACTTCTAGCCAGTGGGAAAGTTGCTGGAGTCACCCAGAACAATCTGTGCACTATGGTACGAGGTCTTGCCTAAAATACTGACAGCATGGCACACAGAGTCTCCAGCCTAGCCCGAGGTGACAGTTCTCCTTCGGCAGCCTTCATTGTGCCTTTTAGCAGTACCAAAACCAGTTGGGGAACTTCCATTCAATTTCTCCATGTCCTGTAACCACATTGTGCAGTGCTCAATAACAGGGTCTTAAAGTTTGGTTCTGGCATGTCATCAACTGCACTGACATTTATCCGTAAGGTTTTGGTGGCCAATAACCCCTCAGTAGGGAGTAGTGTTCACTCTGGGAAGCTGATTTTGAATAACCTCAAGGCTTCAGCACTTCCTCCACCTGTGCAGGTCTGGGTGTTTTCTAATTATAAACTACTGGGTAGGAGCGTCCTTAACAACTTCCCTGTGCTGAGAGTTCTGTCTAGAAAAGCTTGTCTTAGTCACCAATCTTTTGCTGTGAGGAGACACCATGACCAAGGCAACTTATAGAAGAAAGGACTTTATTGGGGGCTCATTTAGTTTCAGAGGGCCAGTTCATGGCCATCGTGGTAGGGAACGTGTCAGTAAGCAGGCATTTGTTGGAGCTGTAGATCTTACATCTTATCCACAACCACAAGGCTGGGAAGACTAGACCAAGCTCAGCTCAGGCTTGTGAAACCTCAAAGCCGGCCCCCAGTGACACACACACCTACCCCAACAAGGCCACGCCTCCTAGTCCTTCTTAAGCAGTTCATTAACCAGGAAGCAGACATTCAAATGTATCAGCTAATGGGGGGCATTCTCAGCTGAACTACAAGTTGTCTCTTGGGAAAACAAAAGGGAGAACTTTTTCCAACTCAGTGTTGGGATTAGAGGTGCGACTCCAGTCACTGCCCAAGTGTTTAGTGTTTAGTCAGGAAATGCTCAGGGTAGAACAAGCTTCCTTCTTAGAGAGGA
Source organism: Mus pahari (assembly GCF_900095145.1). NCBI lineage: Eukaryota > Metazoa > Chordata > Mammalia > Rodentia > Muridae > Mus > Mus pahari. Next base: position 62,365,420 of record NC_034605.1, on the reverse strand, counting down.
AAACTGGGAAGCCTTGAAAGAGAGATTCTTCTTCAACTGTTGCCAGCCCTAGCCATGTATTAAGAAAGGGAGGCTTAGCAGGGCCTGAGCAAGAGGGGCTGGAGCGAGAAAGAAAAAAAAAAAAAAAAAAAAGGAAAGAAAAAAAAGAGAGAGAGAGAGACTTAAAACGTGTGATTGACACGAGTGTTAGAACCATGGCAATAACATGGCAATAACACCAATGATTGGTAAATGCTGCCAGAGTTAAGAATTCGGAGACAGAGGTCGAAAGGGCTCCGTGAGTTCCAGACCAGCCTGGTCCATACAGGGAGCTCCAAACCAGCCTGGGTTACATAGTGAGAGCTGTCCCGAAAGACAAAATCCTGCTTCACCGCAAACAACCTCAGGGGTCACCGCTGGCAGTGTGGAGGGCAGGGAGGACTGCGGGGCGGAGAGCAGCAGGAGGAGGGCGGCGCCCAGGGGCCGGGTCCAGGGCTGCGGCTCCGCCGGAAGTACCCGCCCGCTCGCCCCGGCCGTCCTCGGCGGAGACCGCGCGGCCGAGCGGACCGAGCGCCTCGCTGTCCCGCAGGTGAGCTCTCCCGTGGGATGCAGCGCGTTCACCGCCCGCGCCTCTGCTCTGGCTCCTCGCTTCTCGGCCGCCGCCTCCTCCCAAGCCTCCCCCGCTTCTCCGTTCCTCCCTTCCTCGTCCTCTCTTTCCCTCTCCTCCGACTGTCTTCCCTCTCGTCCTCTCCTCCCTTTCTTTTCCCCTCCTCCTGCCCTCGTCCCGCCCGGGCAGACCCTGCCAAGTGGCCCCCGAGTCCCCTGGGTCCTGGGTCGGTCGCCAGCCACCGGCAGCTGCAGCCGGCTTTCTAGGATGCTTCTTGCCTGGGTGGAACACCCCCAACAACTTTTGCTCTATTCTGGGAGCAGTCACTGGGATTTTGATACTCTTTTCTGCACTGCATTTAAAATTGTTAAAGGTTACTTTAAGAATGTAAAACAAGATCGGGAAACAGTCCCGGTTTTGAGGAGTTCTTCCTAGCAATTGACGAATAGTGAGGTCGGGGAAGTCTGTGTGTGGGCTAGCCGTTTCCCGTTATCATCTCAAAGTGTGCTAGTAACTTTTTTCCTTTTTTGACTTTCAAGGCTTGAGGCTTTCTTTGTCTGGTTAGGGGTCTCAGGGCCTTAGACCTTTTTTTTCACACACTGAGGAACATCCGTTCTTCAGGAGCGGGAGTGGCGTGCACACCAATTTGCTGAGCCGTTTAGCGCAGTGCAATGGCTGAGCGTGTATGAATGGCCATTGCTTGGGTCGCTTGGACAGTTGTATTTCCGAAGGTGAGGGCTGGAGGCCTGGGAAGTCACACGCCTTGTCATTGGGCGTCCCGGCTATCGCTACTCATCTTAGAGAAGCGTTCAACCAAGTCGCAGCTACTGGCAGGAGTCCTTTTCCTTTGCGAAGAGAAAGCCGTAGTCAGTATGAAGACTCGTCAGGCACAAGCTCCTGAAAGTGTTACAGGACAGTAAATGGAATTCTTAGGAAATGTTAAGAAAATATGTTGGGGTTTTAGGCCCCAGTTCTGTCTCTCAAGGGACGATTATTACATTCTGCACGTCTTTTTGCACATTTGTACAATTTTGCACATTGAAATGAATGAGTTTTGTACAAAAAAGAATGAAAGAAATGTTTGCATGGGAGCCTGGGGCAGGGTGGGGGGACGGTTGGGGTATGATACACTGTAACCTTATTTTTATTTTTTGGCTGTTAAACCTTGAAATCCATCTGCTTTTTAATTACTGGTGACAAGCCCGGTTACTGGTGGGGGTTGGGAAGGACTTGCATTTGTTTGCTTTCAGGGGTAGGACACAAAGAGCAGTGAGCTCTTTGTGTTTCCCGGCCACTTCCAGCAGGGGGGGGGGGAGGGGGCTGCCAGTGTCCTGAGAAAGAACCCGAAGTAGTAGAGACAGAACCTAGGAATTGGCCTCTGTGAGGCCGTTGGAGGACAGAGGGAGGGAGCTTGCAGGAAGCCTGGGCCAGCAGAGCAGCCCTGGAAGCCTTTAAAAAAATATATATATATATATTCGTTTACTTTAAGACCTGACATGAAAAATGCCATCCCGTAATTTCGTTTTTAAAGCATTTCTAGGTTGGGAAAAGAAAACAATAGAGACAGGCAGAATGGTCCTAACATGCTGTTACTTTACCGCTGGGGCCTGCGTGAAGTACGAGGGCGGGCGTTCACTCCCCTGTGCTCTGAAGGAACCAGGTGAGATGCTCTGACTTGTAACCCCAGCCAGGGAGAGGGGACAGAAGCCCTGCAGTGGTCAGGCCTGCTGAACCAGTGACATCCAGGTTCACTGCAAGACAGAAAGCCCTAGGGGAAGATGCTGGTCACAGAGGCATCAGGTGTTTTCATGACAACATGTGCATGCATAATACACACACACACACACACACACACACACCATACAGACTTTAGCTTTAACCTTAGAAACTGCAAGAGGTATTGAACACTTTAAAGATCCATTGACAGTTTCACACCTCTGAACATTCTCAAGGGATCCTAGGCAGTTTTCCTTTCCAGGTTTTTGAAGTTATTGGTGGAATTCCTGGGGGGGGGGGACTGGGCTTGAAGTTTTAGGGTGTTTCCTGATCCCTTCTCGTGCTTGCCTCTGAGAGCCTGGTCGGTCACAGACACAGTGGCATAGCTGCAGTCTGCTGTTTCCGTCCTTTCTTTGGTCATTCCTTTCATTCCCAAAGCCTGTGTCCCCTCTGCGTGTTAGTCCCCTCTAAGGGGATCACATGCATGGGACTTCTGAGGACTTTGTACATTAGCTGTGGTTGCTGGTGTCGGAGAAGGGAAGGACATGCCTCAGACCTTTCTCTCTTTTTTTTTCTTTCTTTCTTTTTATTATTTTTTTTAAAGATTTATTTATTTTTTTGCATATGAGTACCAGAAGAGGGCATCAATTCCAGTGTAGATGGTTGTGAGCCACCATGTGGTTGCTGGGAATTGAACTGAGGACCTCTGGAAGAGCAGTCAGTGTTCTTAACCCCTGAGCCATCTCTCCAGCCTCCTCAGATCTTTCTCTTAATTTGGGGCGCATTTCCTGTCTGGCCTGCTTATATCACATGCGGTTTTTGCTGAGTGCGGCTTGTGCTTTGCCCACCCTATTTTTTGTGTTGCTTGTGCAGGTTTCATGTGGGCCCTCCACAAATGTCCCGAAGGCTTGCTGTTCCTCGTAAGGTCTGCTCATGTACTGCACTGTGTGTGGGCCAACCAGATAGTGGGACCAGTGATACTGGCCAACCTCCCACGCCCTCAGGCATACCAGTGACTTTCTGAGCTTTCTTAAGCTCCCACTTGTATTAATACTGTCGGGATTTTATGGCTTTATAATACACTTGGTGGCAAGCAAATGAAGTTTGGATGCTTCGAGTGCACTGTATGTAAATTTAACACCATGTTCATGAAGGGCCTGGCTCCTTGAGGCTGGATGACAGTGTTTCTCTTGCCTAGCTCAGCACAGCATCTCCCATGCCCTCTGGGATGCAGGTGCCCAAAGGAGACAGCTGGTCCCTGCTTTTTTTTTTTTTTTTTTTTCCACATCTGATCCCCACAGGGCCAGGTGGGAGCATTCTCCATTACTTCTGTGGTTAAGTCTTCCCTTGAAGATGAAAGTTTTCCTTGATAGTCTCCTTAGGTTTCACAGCCAGCTGCCTCAGACAACAGAACCAGAACTGCTGGTTAGTTTTGGTCAACTGAATACAAGATAGGATCATCTGGGAAGATGGGTGCTCAGCTGAGAAAACACTTTCATTTGATTGGGCTGTAGGCAAGTGTGTGGTGCATTTTCTTCATTAAAGATTGATGTGGGAGCCGGGTGTGGTGGCTCACACCTTTAATCCCAGCACTCCCAGCAGAGGCAGGTGGATTTCTGAGTTCCGGGCCAGCTTGGTCTACAAAGTGAGCTCCAGGACAGCCTGTAGGAAACTATCAGTGAAACAAAAAAAAAAAAAAAAAAAAAAAAAAAGATTGAGGTGGGAAGGCCCCACCCACTATGGGCGGAGCCATCCCTGGGCAGGTGGTCCTGTGTGGTATAAGAAAGCAGGCCGACTAAGCCATGGAGAGCAAACCAGAACGCAGCCTCTGCATCAGTTCCTGCCCTGAGTTCTTACCCTGACTTCCCTCAGGGATGGACTTAGAAGTCACGCGTCCTTTCCTCCCTAAGTTGCTTTTGGTGTTTGTCACCGCAGTAGGAAGCCACCCGGGACCCCAGGGTTACCCTCCCTGATCAGCTTGGAGGTTTGAATTAGGAGTGGACCCTCTCAGTTACCGGATGATGGTGGCACAATTTCTGTCTCTCTGGGGGTGGAGACCTTTCTCAACTACCTGGTTCTTTGGGTGGCAGTGTCCAGCAGAGGCAGCCTTGGTGTGAAGGGGACCAGCTTTTCTACCTCATGATGCACACGGAGTACGATGGCCGTATTAAACACGGAAGCTGTAAGATGCTGTGGGATGCAGCTTCCAGGCTGCTGGAGTTGCAAACTTTCTCTCCTATGTTGTCTATGTTGTCACCATTTTGCTTTTATATTGAAAACATGCTCATCGAGGGAAAATGACATTAGAAAAATGGGGCGGGGGACCATACTACATCATATAACTTATCCGTGCTTCTATGCATTTTCCATTTATAATATAGGAAAATATACTCATGCACTGGATGTTTTAAAGTTGTTTTTTTTTTCTTTCCCCAGCAAAACCAGAAACATTCTCTATTGGCTGCTCTGTAACTTTTCACCCTATAGTTCATACACTGATGATTTTTCCCCCTAGGTTAACACTGATTTACTCCTGCTAGTAATTGGTAAACTCGGCTGGATGATCCTGGTCCATACAGTACTGGCCAGGGCTGGAGTCCCTGAAGAATTTAATGTAGGCGGCAGAGGCTTTATGATGGCTCACTGACTGTTACCAGCTTTTAAAATGTTGCCTTGCTGATTTCTTGCAGGGACAGGATTTTATTTACAAATAAATAATTTGTCTGGTTTTCCTGACAGAAGCAGAACTGGGGATCTGGTGGTCCCCGTCTCCCCTCCTGATGCTGGTACTGAGACAACAGACAGGTTCCTAGGTTACTAGGTTATTCCCTACCCTTGCCTCCTCACCCCCAACACCCCCTCCCCCAAACCCCGCTGCCACCTTCCTGCATCACTTCGGCAGGTCCTGCAGAGACAGGGCTGCTCAGGATTCATTCTGATGAACCTATTAGCCTTGCCTGCATATGTGCAGAGTCTGATCAAGACAGAGACGAGCCTTAGAGTACACAGCTGCCTTATACAGAGCCGTGTCACGTTTTTCTGTCTCTTCCTCAAGAAGTGAACAGAAAGCCTGCACATGCAGGACAGACTGTCGTAGCTAGGGGTGGGAGGACAGTCTGTTCTGTTCCGAGGAGCTGTGGTGGTAACTCTGGAAGAAAGCCAGACAGCCACAAAAGAGCTAGGAAAATGAACCAAACCTCAATTCCCAAATGGCAGGGAAATAGAAATATCCCCCAAAGATAAATGGGCCACTTTCTCTGGTGGCTAACCAGATTCCACGCTGATCCTGTCTAGAGGGAGCTAACAGGAACAGGTGTGGCCTCCAGCCTTCCTTAAAGTCTCTGGGCTCCATGTCTCTTGTTGTGGCCAGAGTCCTGGAATCTCTTGGGTTTGCCTTGAATCAGAAAATTTACATTTTCAACAGTTCTAGTGCTGGCCCAGTGACCATCATAAAGAACTGTTAACCTGGGTTGGGAGGGATGGCTCAGTGGTTAAGAGTACTTGTTGCTTTTGCAGGGGGCCTGGGTTTGGTTCCCAGCACTGCATGTTGGCTCACAACTACCCTTAACTCCAGTTCCAGGGGATCTGATGCCCTCTCTGACCTCTGAGGGCACCAGGCATACACACAGGTTTTTTTGGGTTGTTTTTTGTTTCGTTTCGTTTTGTTTTTGTCTTTTTCTAAACAGCACAGGCTCCTTGGAGGACTTAGCATTAGCACTTGTGGGTGTTATGAGCAGCACAGGCTCCTTGGAGGACTCAGCATTAGCACCATGGGTGTTGTGAATAGCACAGGCTCCTTGGAGGACTCAGCATTAGCACAGTGGGTGTTGTGAGCAGCACAGGCTCCTTGGAGGACTCAGCATTAGCACAGTGGGTGTTGTGAGCAGCGCAGGCTGTTTGCAGACACTAAGCCATTCATGATAAGGATTGAACTATCCCTAGAAAGGGGGATCCACCAGAGCTCCTGGCATGAAGGGACTAGTGTGTCAGTAAAGGTCAGTACTGTGTTTACTAAAACTTTCTTATGGACACAGGGTAGAGGCTGTTTTGTTTTGTGAAAGAGACTCCTGGGTAGCCCAGGCTAGCCTAGAATTCGCAATCCTACCTCATCCCCCTGAGAGCTGGGGTGACAGGCATGCCCCACCATGCCCAGTTGTGTAGTCATTTGTTTTGGCTTTTATAGAAGCTATAAGCATTCAGAATTCAGGGAAGCATGGTCTTTGCAGTTGGGGGACGAGGAAGTGAGTGAAAGGGAGGTAGCCTCTGTACTTCCTGGTGAGTTTATAGAGGAAGTGAACCAGACTTCCTGGACTAGACCTTAAGCCTCCGTTAGAAGAAGTTTGTGACTGCGTTTGAAGATCGTTAATGTTTAAACACCTCGATAGTCCTACTCAAAGGTGTCTGATTCGGTGTTCACTTCCGTCTCATAGCTGGAAGGCAGTTGTGGAAGATAGCCATATCTGTAAAACTGTGTACAGGAAAGGCCAGCTGTAGGCTGCGGGCCGCAGTTTGCTGACCTCTGACTCAGGGGCAGCTTGAGACCGGGCACAATGTTTTTTAAACTCAAAAGCAAGGTGGTGGCCCTGGCTCTCGCAGACCTGGGTGCCGGTGTGGGTTGCTTATCACAGTGGTTTTTGAACTAGCAGCCCTCCAGCTTGCTGGCTGGGTTTAGGTGGAGCCCATTCTGTGGGTAGGACAGAGGTGTGGCTGAGAACTGTTTGGTAACTTTGTTCTCTAGGCGAGGTTTTCGGCCCATGTGATAACACCAGAACAGCTTGGGGAGGAGAGGTTTTATTTGGCTTACAGGTTACAGTCCATCCCTGAAGGAGGCCAGAGCAGGAGCCGATGCAGAGACCGGATCGGAGCGCTGTTTCTGGCTTGCTTTCCATGACTTGCTTGGCTGCTTTTTGATATAAGCCAGGACCACTTGCCTAACGGAGGTACCGCCCACACTGAGCTGAGTGGGGCTGGGCTGAGCACCCACATCAATCATTTTCTACTCCCCCAGGATGACATTCTTTTATTATACACAGAATGCCCTGAAGACTCTACCCCAGAATTTGTGGAAATAATAAATTCAGCGAGGGTGCAAGATATAAAATCAGTTTATAAAGTATAATCAGTTGTTTTTACATAAAATAAGAGTGAACTTCCAAGAAAAATGATTTAAATATACGATCTTTGATAGTAGTATCAAAATTTAAAAAAAAAAAAACCACTTAGGAATACATTTAAACAAGTAAACGAAAGAATACTATAATCTATAAAGCATCAGTAAATCATTAATTGAGAAAATGCACCAGAGCCTTGCACGGCCAATCTGAGGGAGGCATTGCTCTTCATTGGTTCCTCTTCCCAGACGGCCAGAGCTTGTGTAAGTGACAAAACACTGTCGGGGCAAGCATGGCTTTCCAGACGCCTCCTATCTGCTTGCGCACAGGTATTTGGCTATGTCATTAAAAATTCTGTGCAAAAGAAAAAAAAATTTTTTTTTGAGACAGGGTTTCTCTGTGTAAACTTGGTTGTTCTGTAATTTGCTCTGCTCTGTAGACCAGGCTGGCCTTGAGCTCCCAGAGATCCACCTGCCTCTGCCTTCCAGGGACTGTGAATAAAGATGTATACCGCTACCACTTGTCCTAAAAATGGGAAAAGTTTTAGAAAGTGCCAATGAATTTGATAAGTCATCTACTGTCATTCTCTTCCTCCCTTTCCCCTCTCCCTCCCCCACCTCCTCTCCTTCCCTCCCTCCCCCCCTCTTTATCTCTCTTTGTCTGTATCTCTCTGTCTCATTATACCTGGCCAGGTGTGGGGTCATACGCCTTTAAGGCTACTACTTGGGAGACAAGGGTAGGCAGATCTCACTGAGTTTGAGGCCAGCCTGGTCTACGGATCAAGTTCCGGGACAGCCTGGGCTACATAGAGACCCTGTCAAACAACAATAATGCAAAACAAAGCAACAACTACAGAAGTTACCATGGAAGATGTCTGTTTACCACCCCCTGGGTGCTGAGCCCTTAACCCAGGGCAGGGCCTTGCCTGTGCTAAACCCAGGCTACCATTGAGCTACACTCTCAGGAGCCTTTCTGTTTTCTAAAACAAGGGAGAAAAAATTTCAGTATAGCATAGTGGCTACTGATGCCTGTCATCTCAGCACTGGGGAGGCTGCAGCAGGAGGCTGACAGAGGATTCAAAGCCAGCCTGAGCTACAGAGTGCGGCCCTGTCTTTAAAAACAAGCAAAACTATCTTTTAAGCAAGTATTGGCTTTAGCCAGCTGGTTATCCTTTTAAAGCACAGTTAGTTGGTTGCTGACAATCCACAGTGGTTTTTCATGGTTTTTCTGTTTTGTGGAGACTTTATCCAGTTGTGCAGGCTGCGACTGGAGGCTTGGGAGCTTGAGGCCAGCCTGGTCTCTACACAGTGGACCCATTCTCCCACTCCCACCACCAAAGTCAGAGACTTTTAACAGTAATGGTTATTGCGTTTACCTCAGGAGAGCCTGGGGCAGGGAGGTTTGCAAGGGTTAGATGGTTTGGATTTTGTCAAGTCTACAGTGGGGGAAGAAAAGCTGCAGTCCTCATCCATCCTGGCCACTTCACTCCATTTCTGTCCCTCAGTCACCCAGCTGTGTGGTCTTGCCAGCCCACATTGGCTCTTCCGCATGGCTGCTTTCCTACCTGAGGTCCTTGCTCCCGTCAGCAGGCTGGTCGTCCCCGGCTTTGCAGTGTGCAAACCTTCCCCGGGCGGTCACGCTCTGAGCCACACTGAGGAGCTCCTTTTCCTGAGGTCACACACGCAACCACGCTCTAGTGATGTCTGTCAGCTCCAGTGGACTCAAGAGAGAACAGCCAGCAGGCCACTGCAGTCGAGAAGACTTGGGGTTTGTCACCGACCTGTCCCTTGGGATGGGTCACTTTCTGTCCCTGTAGCCAAAGCTCTGGATGGAACTGACTTAAGGAAAGGGACTTATTTTGACTCCTGGTTTCACAGGATTATTTTTTTTCAGGCTCTCATAGGTCCTACCCCATCTTAGCCTGACTGACATCTGCCTCCTATCCCTGTCCCCCTCTCTTGTGATGTACATGGAGCAGCTCACACTCATTTCCAGCATGGCATTCTTGCTCTACTTCCAACGGCTGTACTGGGATGGCAGCTATTCTGTGAGGGCAGATGGCCAAAGCCTCCTTTTCCTAGGGCCAACTTAAAGCGCTCTCTGGAAACCTTGAAAAATGTCGGAAGGTCTCATGTGATAGGGAAACAAGGTTGGCTATTCCTTTTAGCAAGCATGAGCAATCTCAAGTTATACTGGAGATATGAATGCTAAGCTATGCCCACTACACAGAGAGCAAGTTGAGTTGAAGAGATATCGTTCTATGATGAGGACTTCAGCTTACTGTGTCTGGGTCCCTGTGTGGTGCCAGTCCACAAGCCTCACCCTGGAGTGCTGGCTCACCATTCAGGCACCTAGACCTTTGGCTTTGAGCACTGGTATATCTTCTTCATGAATGGTTCCGTGTGTGTGTGTGTGTGTGTGTGTGTGTGTGTGTGTGTGCGCGCGAGAGAGAGAGAGAGAGAGAGAGAGAGAGAGAGAGAGAGAGAGAAAGAGAGAAAGAGAGAGAGAGCGCGAGCTCACCTGGTTGCCTGCCTGTGGATACTGAAGATGGCTATGGTCTGCTTCGGGGATGCTAGCCTTAGTGTAGAAACTCATGCGTTTTTTTATTTGGCAGGTTCTCAGCCCTGGTTCTAAGATGATGGGATTGGGGAACGGGCGTCGCAGCATGAAGTCTCCGCCCCTTATCCTGGCTGCCCTGGTGGCCTGTGTCATTGTGCTCGGCTTCAACTACTGGATTGCTAGCTCGAGAAGCGTGGAGCTCCAGGTATTCCGTGTCTTTAGAGTGTAGGGACACCGCTGCGTGTTTAAAGCAGCTAAGGCGCAGTGCCACGGGTCCCCTGTGTACTGTCAGCTGGTACCTTGGGTTCCAACTGTGTGTGCTAGCAGTATTTTAGCTCTCCACACTAACCCCCTCCCCCAAGCGGTCCCTCCCTCCAGCCCAGCACTGCTTCCTCTGTGACTACCGAGTTGCGCTTTGCTTCCCGTTGAGCATTTAGGGCAGACAGGAATGTTGGCTGGCAGAGGTAAACTGGACACTGCCCATTCCTGTCTGTCAGTCCACTGGAGAAACCAAGGGCCACATGGGTGGTATTTTAGGTTTCCCACATATGGCCAATCGTAAATGAGGCCATGGTTGGGCTTGTTATTGCTGCTTGGGTTGGTTTGGTTTTATAGCATCATCCATGAAGAGGGGACCACGGTTGAGAAAATGCTTCCATGATATGGGCCTGTGGGCCTTTGTTAGTGACTGATGTGAGTGAGCCTATCACAGTGTGGGGTGGTACAGATATTGACAGGACAGTGTGTGCTACCCCTGGGCAGTTGTACAGAAGGAAAGCCGGCTGAGCAAGCCAGCAGGAGCAAGTCAGTAAGCAGCACTCTTCTGCGGTTTCTGCTTCAGTTCCTGTCTCGAGGCTCCTGCCAGTCTGAGTTCCTGCCTTAGCTTCCCTCCAAGATGGGCCATTACCGGGACATTTCAGCCAGATCAACCCTTTCTGCCTCAGGTGGACAGCAATGGGGGGAACCTTATCTAAGACATGGAACAGTGACAGTCTCCTGTTTTTTAGGTTGTGATTGTTGTCTTTGATCTGCCCGGCCTCACCCTGCAGAGATTGTGCTCACCCCTCCCCTTGATGGCTAGGTCATTGGCTGCCTCTGGCAAGTGTCCAATGCGAGTACTTTAGCAAGTGCCCCTGCCCCTGTATCCTCTATGTAATCTTCCATCCACCATTCCCTTCTCTTGTTCTGTTCTTCACTGAGCCGTACATTTTGGTCCTGTGACGCCGTGGTTGAGGGAGCTGGCAGCGTCTTAGCTGGCAGATTGGATCTTCATGGCTGTGGCTTCCTTTTAGACACGCATCGTAGAGCTGGAAGGCCGGGTCCGCAGGGCGGCTGCAGAGAGAGGTGCTGTGGAGCTGAAGAAGAATGAGTTCCAGGGCGAGCTGCAGAAGCAGAAAGAGCAACTCGACAGGATCCAGTCTAGCCACAGCTTCCAGCTGGAGAACGTCAACAGGTTACACCAGGACGAGAAGGTAAGGCTGACCGTTTCCCCGTTGCCCTCTCCCGAGTGACACCTCCTGCCTGTCTGTATTCCTTTGGGTGTAAGCTTATGTCATTGCGTGGAGGAGTGAGCAGGCTACTGCAGTGGTTAGTTTTCACTCTGCTCTCTACCGCGCAGTAGCCACCAGCCATGTGAGATTGGTGAATGCTTGAACCGTGACTCAGTTTAGTTTCATTTAAACTAACTGAAATTAAGTTGTCAAATACGTTCAGTGTCTGCAGTATTCTCTGGCGTGAGTGGGTAGGAAAGCTCTCTTGGGCTGAAGTTTGGGGAGTTGTGTTCCAGGGTCAAACAGACCGTGGGTCCCAGGGGGTACTTGCTTCTCTTCCTTTCTCTGTGAGAGTCACAGGTATGGATGGGTACCCCATCTGTTATCTGATATCTGAGGTGTGCCACACTCTGAAACTTTTTAAGCACCTGACTCACACAGGTGTGGATTTAGGGACAACTTGGATGCTGTTTTTTTTTTCGGTGAGGTATGAATGAGTCAAGTTCATGTAAATAGACTAAAATCTGGAAAACCTTGATCTTGAAGTACAAGTGGCCCTGGCGGAGTGGGCAGCGAAAGGTGAGCCAGCATCGGCTCCCCTGAGAGTCTCCCAGCTTGCTGGTCGGCTGCTGGGTTATCGGTCCATCTGTCAGATTCTCTGCTGTTTATGCCATGGTGGGATCCCCTGAGAGCTCACAGGGAACCTTAATACATGCACTGTCCCAGACTCTTTGGGTATCAGGGCTCAAAGACTAAGTTCTAGAAGATTGGCCACACATTCCTGTGTGTCCACATTTTGTCTAGACTCTCAAATCATAGCATAGCAATGGGAGCCCTATCGGCTGACCCAGAGGTTGCAGTGTGAGATCCAGTGTGTGTGGCAATGGGAGCCCTATCGGCTGACCCAGAGGTTGCAGTGTGAGATCCAGTGTGAAATCCAATGTGAGATCCAGTGTGTGTGGCACTGCAGCTAAGAAGGAGAGAACCAGGCTCTGTGTTCTCAGCATTTTGCCTTTTCCTAACTGAGTAAAGTTTTATTTGTTCGTCTGTTTGTTTTTCAAGGCTGGGTTTCTCTGTGTAGCCCCAGATGTCCTGGAACTAGCTTCGTAGATCAGGTTGTCTTCGAACACACCACTTCTCAGCAGTGAGAGAATGATTTAAAAGTAAAAGCCAGTATGGTTAGAGATAAGATTCCTTTAAATGATTTGGCAAAAAAAAAAAAAAAAAAAATGTTGAACTAAACTATTTTTTAAAGATTTTCATATTTTATTTTATGTGTTTGACTATTTTTCCTGCATGTAAGTGCTCCAGCTATGTGCCTGGTATCCCCAGAGGCCAAAAGAGGGCACTAGATGCCCTGGAACTGGAGTTACAGATGGTTGTGAGCTGCCAGGTCTGTGTTGGAAACTGAACTCAGGTCTTCTATAGGAGCAGCCACCGATCTTAATAGCAGAGCCATCTTTCGAGCCCCTGAACTGAGCTATATTCGTCCACACTTACTTGCTGGGATTGGTGGGAGCTATGATAGCTTAGAGCCTTTCTGTTCACCTCGTGCCCTTCACCTAGATTGCTGCCCTGCCCAGAATTTGAATAAGGTTGGGTCTTGGGGTCCTTAGCCCTGAAACCGGCTTGCTCAGGACTGTGACATGGACCATGGCATTGAGGAGATGCGAGGTACCACTTGCAAAGCTTACATCCAAAAGCAGTACACGTTTGCATACGTTTCAGGTGTTGGCCTCTGTCACTCTTCTTGTGGTCAGTTTTTCTTTGAGTTCCTTGCCGAGGGCACATCTAGTTCATTCCTTGAGATGGCCACACCCTCCCTAAACTGAAGTTTGATCAGGCACTCCTCACTGAGGTGACCTTCCTTTTCCCAGTTTCCTCTGTTGACAGATGGCTGATGAGTTGTTCTGCCCTGCTCCCTGGGCTCTGGGAGGTTTTAATGCTTGTGGAGTTTCCCCAAGTTCAGTTTAGGTCCAAGTTGTGACAGGAATTTATTACATTCTGCCCGCATTCAGGAAATGAAAAGTATTCAGGTGTTATATGTGTTAAATTTGTTCCGTGAATCCATTGTTTCAGTTTATTAAAAAAAAAAAAAAAAATGGGTGTGTATGTAAATGTTTGCACTGGCTCCCAAGGTAAACTTTGTCCTTGTAAATTATGGCTAAAGGAGCCTGGAAGATTCAGGGAGAAATCACATGCTGACTTGCTGGATTATGTCGGAAACCGATTTTTCTAAGTTTCATTTTGTTCTGTTTGTATGAGAGTCTTGCCTGCACGTATCTATGTGTGCCTCTTGCATGCCTGGTGTCCATAGAGGTTAAAAGAGTTGTCAGGTCTCCTGGGATTGGAGTTCAGATGGCTGTGAACCACCATGGGCGTGCTGGGAATAGAACTCTAGGTCTGAGAGCATTGGCTGCTCTGAACCTTGGGGCCCGCTCTCCAGCCCCATGAAACCTATTTTTATGAGCTGTAGTGTTGGTCCCAAAGTCCCCTTGATGCCACATCAGTTGGTCCTTAGCTTCTGTTAATATTTTGTCCTCTCCTCATTGTTCCTGTCTAAGTAGAACTATTTAGTTCTTGTCTTAGTTAGGGTTTTACTGCTGTGAACAGACACCATGACCAATGCAAGTCTTATAAAGGACAACATTTAGTAGGGGCTGGCTCACAGGGTCAGAGGTTCAGTCCATTATCATCATGGTGGGAACATGGCAGCATCCAGGCAGGCATGGTGCAGGCAGAGCTGAGAATTCTACATCTTCTTCTGAAGGCTGCTAACAGGATACTGACTTCCAGGCAGCTAGGATGAGGGTCTTAAAGTCCATACCCACAGTGCCACACCTACTCCAACAAGGCCACACCTTTAAATAGTGCTACTCCCTGAGCCAAGCATATTCAAACCATGACAGTTCCCTAAATAGTGTCAGAGCATTTAGTGTCTTTCATGGTGTTAGCTGACACTCAATAAGAAGCTCCAGGATTTGGTTAATAAATGAGTGGAAGCCCATGACCCTGTGTTCTAGGTAACCGCCATTCGGTTCTGAAGGAAAATGAGATTCTCTCAAATATTTGCATGATAATAATCTTTAGATGCAGAAGTCTTTCCCCAAATGAGATATGGAGTGAATGCAGAAGTCTGCACACAGAAGGTATAAGGGAGTGTGAAGTGTGGGAGGAACAAATCCTAGCTGGCTGGGTAATTTGTTGGGAGATGATCGTCTATATGATGGCTAGTGTCGCTGTCAGACTTGACTAATCCTTCCTTTGTGGATGATCTTTCCCACATTGCTGTCACTCACATACATAGGTGGCCATGTTATTTTTATTTTATTTTTATTTATTTATTTATTTTTTGATTTTTGAGACAGGGTTTCTCTGTATATCCCTGGCTGTCCTGGAACTCACTTTGTAGACCAGGCTGGCCTCGAACTCAGAAATCCGCCTGCCTCTGCTTCCCAAGTGTTGGGATTAAAGGCGTGCGCCATCACGCCCAGCTAGGTGGCCATGTTCTGAGAGAGAATTTGGACCTTTGTCCGGGCACTGACCAACCTGGGTTCCCTGTCGTGGGAACTTGAGCCCTATCCCAGAGACTCTGTGATCTTTGAATAGTTCTGGTTGAGTAACCCTTCTCTAAAATGCTCAAGACTGGAGGCGTGCTCAGTCTTGAACGTTTAAATTACATATATGTATATTAGAATAGCCTTTCCCGGTTGAACACCCTAAACCAAAAGCCTCCAAACTCAAGAGTTTATGGAAGGTGAGAGTTCTGCATTTGGCTTGAAGGCACATGCCTGCCTATTGTCCTGGCACCTGAGGATCTCTTGAGCCCAGGAGTTTGAAGCAATCTGGGTAATCCCATTTTAGAACACTTCTTTAAGATTTTAGATTATTGCTCTCTGGATTAGAGCTGCCTGGTGTGTAAGTTCAGGTAGGAAAGACTTCCTGGGGCTAGGAATGTGTCTCAGTAGCAGAGCAACTGCTGCATATGCTGGGTCCCAGGTTCAGTGACAAGTCTTCAGAAAGTAAATCCCATAGTACACTTTTGTTGCATAAGAATCATTCATTTTGTCGGCCGTGGCAGCCATCTTCCAGTAACTCGCCAAAATGACAATCACAAAGGGAAAGAGCCGAGGCACTCGGTATATGTTCTCCAGGCCTTTTAGGAAACATGACGTTGTTCCTTTGGCCACATACATGCGAATCTACAAGAAGGGTGATGTAGTAGAGATCAAGGGAATGGGCATTGTTCAAAAAGGAATGCCCCGTAAGTACTACCACGGCAAAACCGGAAGAGTCTACAATGTCACCCAGCACGCCGTGGGCATCATTGTAAACAAGCAAGTTAAGGGCAAGATTCTGGCGGAGAGGATCAGTGTGCGGATTGAGCACATCAAGCACTCGAAGAGCAGAGACAGCTTCCTGAGGCGGGTGAAGGAGACTGAGCAGAAGAAAAAGGAAGCCAAGGAGAACGGCACCTGGGTTCAACTGAAGCGTCAGCCTGCGCCACCCAGAGAAGCAGGCTGTGTGAGGACTAACGGAAAAGAGCCAGAGCTGCTGGAGCCAATTCCATATGAATTCATGGCCTAATGTGCAAAAAGAAATAAAGTACCAGGACTGAAAAAAAAAAAAAAAAAGAATCATTCATTTTGAAGAACCCATATTAAAAGAATCCTATGCTGTTTGTGTAATATCATAGCATTCTTGTGTTAATTCATTTTCTCAGTTACCCACAGAGGGCCTCCATTCCTCACAGGGGGCATCCATTCCCCACAGAGGGACTCCATTCCTTACAGAGGGTCTCCATTCCACACAGAGGGCCTCAATTCCTCACAGTGGGCGGCCATTCCCCACAGAGGGCCTCTATTGCTCACAGAGGGCCTCCATTCCTTACAGGGGGCTTCCATTCCCCACATAGGTGGCCATTCCCCACAGTGTGTCTCCATTCCTCACAGGGGGGCCTCCATTCCTCACAGAGGGCCTCCATTTCCCACAGGGGGCCTCCATTCCTCACAGAGGGCCTCCATTCCCCACAGAGGACCTCCATTCCCCACAGAGGGCCTCCATTCCCCACAGTGGGCAAACATTCCCCACATTGGGCCTCCATTCCCCAAGAGGGCCTCCATTCCTCACAGTGGGTGGCCATTCACCACAGAGGTCCTCCATTCCCCACAGAGGGCCTCCATTTCCCACAGTGGGCCTCCATTCCTCACAGAGACATCCATTCCCCACAGAGGGCCTCCATTTCCCACAGGGGGCCTCCATTCTGCACAGAGTGCCTCCACTCCCCACATTGGGCCTCCATTCCTCACAGAGGGCCTCCATTCCCCACAGAGGGTCTCCATTCCCCATAGTGAGCCATCTTCTTGGTCCATTTAAACCCTTCAAGCTGCCTGGGTGTAAATGTTTCAAGCAGTGTCTATGTGGTCCAGGCCTTGCAGTGCATCTACATGTCATTGTAAAATACGGAATTTTCCAAAGGCTCTCTTTTATTCTCAAACATAAAACTCTGTTGTCTCAGTTTTCACAAGGACTCACCTCATCAGCAAACACAGAGTTTGATCTCACCCTCCAAGTCTCAGGCCTAGGCTCCAATCCAGGCTCCAGCCCATGCTGTGGCCACTCACTCAGGGGGACTGTTCTGCATTTGATTCAGGTGAATGGACACAGGCACACACCGCCTGGTTTCAGTCCCTGAATCTCAGGTTACTTTGAAGTGGTGGTTAGATCCCTGTAGTACATGCTTTGTGGGAGCAGCTTGTTTTTCCTATACCCGTGTGGCCTGGAGTTCCCAAAGGCTTTGCTGACAGTCATCTGAGGACTCCGCCATGTTTCCATTAACCCCACCCGTCACCTGAGAGCTCACTTGGCTGCGATGGCAGAACTTCTTCATCTTTCCCACACACCAGCCTGACTTCCTTTCGCTGGCCAGGTGCCAAGAGGAAGACCTTCGGCCTATGTCTGCTAGATCCGCCGTAACAAATGACCGCAGAATAAATGGCTTAAACCCGGAGAGTTTACCCTTTCCCATCTCTCCAGGCCAGCAGCTCTCATTTGTTAGTGGAATTTTGTTTTTCTTAGAAATGTATTTGTGTGTGTGTGTGTGTGTGTGTGTGTGTGTGTGTGTGTGTGTATAGTGCACACATATGTGTGGAGCAGATGTCACAGGAGTGCTTGGGGTGACCTCCTCTGTTGCTGACATCTGCTTATACCTTAGGGGCAGGGTCTCTCTTATCCTGGGCCTGTGATTTGTCAGTTAGAATGAAGATCAATCAGCTGCTGCAGTCCTCCTGTCTGTCACGTGGCTGTTGGGACCCGAACTTGCACAGCAAGTCCTCTCCATTGCTACCTATCTCTCCAGCCCCATGGTTTGGAGGTAGTCTGACCTGAAACTTACTATGTGGTTCAGTCTGATCCTAAACTCACAGCAATCCTCCTGTCTCAGATTCCCAAGTACTAAGATTAGAGGCATAGTCATTATTCCCAACTCCTTATTTTCCTTTAACAGGTGCACATATGGGTACATATAAAACAAATTTGTCTTTCTTTGTTTTTATTCATTAATTTACTTTAGACTTGGGATGTGGTCCTCCAATCATCCTCTGGAGTGTTAGAATTGTAGGCGTGACCCCTATACGCTGCTTAAAACACGTTTCTAAAGGTGTAAGAGGCAGCGGAGCTTGGGGGTTTTAATTAATGACTGTAGATATTCACTTGTGCGGCTCTGCATGGTCCCCTAAAGTTGGATGATCCATTCTTTTATGTTTCTGTCAGAAGGCTGATTTGGGGTGTGGTGATGTCCTACGGTCTTGGGTCAGGGGCAGGGTATTTACTGTCTGGCCCACCTAGAGGACAAGGCGGGGAGCTCCTTGGCTACTCAGTAGCACTGTCGGGACAGATGCAGATCTTCCTGCCATTTTGCTCGTGTTTGCTTGCCAAACCTTAGTCAGAAATAGCTTCCTTCAATGTCTGTGGCATGCTCTGCTTGGCTGGTTCCTGGCAGCTGTGTGTCTGCCTTGACATTTACACTTTTTGTGTGAGTTAATTTGCCTTGCGGGACACAAAGGAAATCCTTAGAGTGCATTTCCTTTGTGATGGAAATCAAGTTCCCGGGACAGAAAGGACTGAACAGAAGACTTGAGGGGGATGGAGAAGCTGCAGAGGCGTGTTCCATGCTTTGTGTGCAAGAGGGGCTCGCAGATGAACTGCTGCCTGCTGGGGGAGCCTTGGTTTGATTCCAGCCGTGCAAAATCAGGAGCAGTGGGGAGGTGGAAGGAAGGACTGGGCCTCTGGCTGGCTGATCCTCACTTATGGCGCCCTAGGGTGTACTGAGGTGCTGCCAGCTTCCTGTACAAAAGCTTGTCTACTTGCCTCAGATGGTGAACCAGTAAGAAACCCAAACAGATACTCCCCCTCCCCCAAGTCCACCGTGGTGAACCAGTGAGTTTTACTGGGGTTACTTACAGGAGCAGGAAATGATCCAGATTTGCTTCTATGGGGGGAACCACTAACCCGTGTGGTTAGTGCATCTCGCTGGCATGAAAACCTTACTAGGAATGACTGTGGAACGTGGAATTGAGCCTCCCAGACTTTGTATGTGAGAAGGAAGGCTGGGTAGTGTGGAGAAGGCACTCAGGGTTCTACTTTCAGATCAGCAGGCAGTAGGAAATGAACTGGTTTGAGTTTCTAAGACCTCAGAGCCTACCCTCTAGGGACATGCTTCCTTTGACAAGGCCACACCTCCTAACAGTGCCACTCCCGAGGGCCAAGCATTCACACACACACACACACACACACACACACACACACACACACACACACGAGTCTGTGGGGACCATACCTATCTAAAGGAGTCTAGGGTCCCACGTGATGTGCTCTAAGTTCCCTTTACACTTCGGGAACCTAATACCATAAAGTAAGCATCTGACGGGACACCTGGAAGGAAAGCACCCGGCAACCCTCTTCGACATGTTATTTTCCCTTTGGTTTTGGCACATTGATGTCTGCAGTTACTTGGGGTTTAGAACCCGTCGTGGATCCATCGCCTTCCTCAGGCTGTGGCAGAGGGGGAGAAGTGCTTATCTGGCTCACAGTTAAAGCCCAGTCCATCATGGCGGCTGTCACGTGGCCATGCTTTGATGTTTCAGTTTACCCCATCGAGACGCTTCCTCATAGACATGCCCCGAGGTTTGTCTCTTGGGTGATTTCAGATCCTCTGCACTGTACCGGCAGGGTTCGTGGATCTTTAGGAGTGTTGGTCATGGCCTGGTAACTTGCCTTGAAACCCTGACCTCCAGGCAGGGCCTGACCACTGCCGCCTTGAAACCCACACCTTCTTAACCTTGAGCTGACTGCTCCCATTGACTTATAGACGTGCAAAAGGTTCATTGGCTGCTCATAGGCAGTTCATGAGGCAGGCACTGAGTACACGAGGACCCTCCCTGAGGCTGTGTGAGTGGTTGGTTAACAGCTACTGGAGGCTGGAGAGCCTCTTCTGTAGTGGTACAGCTGCCTTAAGTTGTCCGCGCCCTTGCACGTAGCCCTCATCCCTGATTCCTAAGTAACTCAGTTAAGCTCACTGATTTACTGCTTTAGGCTCGGAATGAGTCAGTCTGCACAGTTTTGTGCACATGTCCTTGGGGAACATTCTCCAGCTTTTCTAATTAGCTCAGGTGCAGATCACTTGGGTGTAAGTGTCACCTCCTGCACAGGAAAGAAATATGGAGAAGATTCCCGTTTGGGCACAATACAATGTAGCCACCCCAGGGGCTCTGTGCAGGGATTCTTCAATCATCTGTGTTCTAGTCGTGAAGTCCCTTGAGGCCACAGGCCCCCAGCCCACAGATGGCTTGTCTCCTGGATGGCCAAAGCATGCCAGGAAGATTTCAGAATTGTTGGTGCCAGCATGCTCGCTTTCAGAGACAGAGCTGAGAGTCCCTGTCTTAGCGGCTTCCTTGCCGTTGTGGTGGATGGAGCTTCGGTGCTAGAACTGACCCTTGGGCTCTACCCTCAGCACCAGAGCTATGGTCTTGAGCAATGTCTAGCAAGGGGAAGTAGAGAGGAACCAAGGACGATTATGAGAGGTGCTGGGTGTGCCACAGGAGTGTGCATTGTGTCAAGGGCAAGGGCAGAGGAGGCTGTGGTTTGGTTTCAGTTCACCTACAAGTGAGGCATCAGTGAATGTTTTGGGGTCCTCCATGCCTGGCTTGCTTGAGGCCCCCTAGGAATTCTTTTTGACCCAAATTAACCTTAGAGGCGTGCAGTGAGCCAAGAGCCTGGGAGGCATTTGTGGCAGCTGACCCTCTGTTCTCTTTCTTCTGATGGGGCCTTAGAGGTCCACAGGTGGACCAGGAAAGCCCAGGAAAGCAGGTTCCCCGAGATGGTAGCTTCTTGTTTGCAGAGGACATTGCAAGGAGAAACATCAGGAAGGCGCCAGGGCAGGTATATAAACAGGACCAGTAAGGGAAAGGGGCGGCCCCAGGGCCCCCTATAAAACACCAAGTGTATGAAACTATTACTTTCCCTTTCTCTGAGGCCTGGTCTCTTTCTCAGCCATTCAACTCTTCTCCCAGGGAATGGACTTTGCAACCCCCAGAAAACTGCCATCATCACATTGCCTGCCGTCTGTCCATCCGTCCATCAGTCCTTCCATCCATCCATCCATCCATCCGTCTGTCCGTCCGTCCATCCACCCATCCACCCCTCCTCTCACCAGCACCTGCACAGTCCCTTTCCTGGAGATTCTTGGTTCCCAGCAGCTGGTTTGGCTTATGGCTCACTTTCCACAGGGTTCCCCCTTACCTTGGGGAGGGGGACTCCTTGCAGCCCTTAGTCTACAGAAAAGATCCTGGGGTGCATGAAGAGTGCCCTAGCCCTCCGCTGTGCTGGGCCCTCCTGCTCAGCCTAGCTGTGAAGGTGGAAGGGCGTTGTTCTCCTTCGTCAAAGGCCCAGGGTGTTCTGGCAGGAGCTGTTTTGGTTGTGTGGCCAGCCCGTGTGCACCAGATATTTCCTCCACAGATGGCGTCGAGCTTCAGCTGTTTCCCTCTGCCCTTGACTCTGAGGCAGTGCACAGCCACCGAGCCACAGCTTGAATGCTGAGTGCCTTTATTTGCTGCCTGAAGCTGGAGTGTAGATCACTTATTGCCGTGCCCCTGGGTGCTTGTTCACTTGGACGTCTCATGCACACCTGTGCAGGGCCTCTGCAGGAAGGAGATCCTGGAGAGGGCCACCGTGCTTTTCCAGTTGTCTGTCTCCCCACCTCTCAGCAGAGCCAGGGTTCAGCAGCACCTTGGTGTTGAGAACAGTAGCTGGACAGAGGTAAAGGAGTGGTGTGGTCATGCAGGCCAGAGGTTTTCAGTTTAAGGAGCATGTCGGGGAGGGTGGATTTGTAGGCAGAGCTGGTTCAGGCCAACACTCCCCGTGAGCAACCTCTTTGGCTGTAGCTGTGGAGGAGGGGAGGGCCTGTCTCCACAGGCTCCTGCCCTGTGGGATTGGCCCCAGCTGGCATGCTATTTTGGTTGTAGAGACAGGTCACTGGGGGCATCTGTAGCGCCGCTGTTTCCAACGGAACCACTCCCTCCTAGAGGGGAAAGGAATGCTTAACCCCGAGGGCTAAGCAAGGAGGCTCAGAATTTAGCCTTCCGAGGCTACACCACAAGAAGGAATTGGGACGGGGTCTTTAATGGAGCTGCCTGCAAGGTGAGCAGGGAGCTCCGGGGACGCCGCTTTCCTGATGCTGAGGTGGCTTCTACTGACACAAGAGTCTCTGTTAGCCATGCTCCTGTAGTAGCCCCTCACCCATGTCGCTATCACCCTCCCACCCCCACCCCCCATAAAAGTGAATAGGTTGCCAAACTAGGCTCGTGTTGTTGCTGGAAGTGAACAGCTTGTTCCTGTCTTCCCAAGAGAAGTTATGTGATGAGGCAGGTCCTTGGGACCACCTAGTCCCTGTATCCTCCTTGTGACTGTTCTGGTCACTGCTTCTCCATGCTCCTTACCATAACGAACTGGCAGCAACTTCTGAAACCTGATCCAGGGTCACAGTGACAGTAAGCACTACACAATTCATCATGAAAGATGACTCTCCTCTCAGGAGAGACAGGCTGATGAGACAGAAGCACACTGAGGACATTGGAAGGGAAGTTGGGGGTCCCAGGTGAACTGTCGTCTTAGTGGGAGGCTTGATTGATGGGAATAGCTGGAGAGAGGAATCCCCATTCTGCCTGCTGAGTCCTGGGAGATGGGGGGGGGGGCGGTGTTCTGCTCCTGAGGCCTTTGCTTCCAGGTTTCCTGGGAAACCTTGTGTGTTGTGACTCTATTGTAGCAGGAGGTTACATCAAGCATTGACCTGTTTATGGTCTACTTAAATAACTGCTAGGATGTTGGCTCCCTGTGAAATCACTAGAGGCTTCTCAGACAGCATTCCTTCCTTAAGTGACAGGTGGCAACAATGTTGCTTTAGTCGCTAGAGGCTGCTCAGACAGCATCCCTTTCTTCAGTGACAGGTGGCAACAATGTTGCTTTATAGGCACAGCGGCCACTGTCACACTGAAAAAAATGAGCAACCTCTTCGTGGAAACTCTTCAGCATTGCTCACCTTTCTGCCAGTTTGTCAGTGCTGACCAGCTGTCCCACGACAGCATTCTTGTTTCTATGGGAACATGCTTTCAGTGACTGACCCTCTTTGGTTTTGGGGGGCGGGGTGAGTGTGAATCCAGTGGGATGTGGTCCCTGAGAGTGGTCTACTCTTTGCCATTCAGCTTCCTTGCTCTTCCTCCCTCAGGCTCTGTACTGTCCTGGTCCACGAGCAAGTGTCTATTAAGGTCTCTGTCTGTGTCTGGGCGAGGTGATCTCTACCCACGGCTGACCTCTGTGCACATGGTACACATTCATATGTGCAGGCAAACCACCTATAAAACATAGATACGTTTTAATACATCAGACAATGCTGTTGTCATGATTATTTATAATACTGTGCAGCTGTCACACTCTGGGGAAACACTCACTCCCCATCTCTCCCGCCAGCCGCAGGAGTTCCTGGTGGACCATGCCTCCCGCCAGCTGCAGGAGTTACTGGTGGACTCGTGTGTCTATGATTTGCTCCCAGTGGATCTATGCGGTGTCCTTTGGTATCTGCCTCTCTTCTCTGAGCCTCGTTCAAGGCCCTCCACCTTGTCACTGTTTGAAAGCTAACTATGAAACACTGAGCTGGTTTTACAACAATCTAATGCAGACATAACTTGTCTTCAGACTAGAATGGCTGGGATAAATTTGTATTCGGAATAACTAACATTTAATTTCCAGTTCATTCGGATGACACTACACAGGGACACCCTAAAGTCACTCAAAATCAAAATATGAGGAAAAACTGATTTTTAAGAGTAGAATCTTCTATGTTGTTTGAAAATAATTGTGGTGTGAATATATCCAAGCACAATACATGGTTGTATAAAATATGTCACAACAAAGCCAACTGACCTACATGTCCTACATACTAGTATGATATACAAAGAATGAATTTTAAAAACAGTCCTGACCATAATTCAACATTTTCTATCAGTTCGAAATTACATGCAGAAACCTCCGTGGTATCTTCTGGCTCCCTCTTCCTGTTCTTAGGGAAGGTGAGAAGACATGTTCAGCAGAATAAAAGCCGTGTGGAAGCAGAAATGTCTTAGAAGTCCTCAGGCTGCCGTGGTTCCTAGGCCATCAGAGGCAGCGTGGTCGCTGAGGGTGAGCTCAGCGAGGGACATCAGTTCCCCTTGCACGTAGTGGGCCTCTTTGTCATGGACACTTGACACTTACCCCGTGCCTATCCCCTTCCCCAGCCCTCCTCAGACTCTTGAGGTTTCTCTTATGAGTGGAGTCAATGCGTTCCCTTTGTGACTGACCTGCCTTTTCACTGCCCCCCCACCCCCCAGATCTTTGAGGTTCATCTGTGTTGTAGATTCATGGATTGGGATCTCCTTTTTAAAGGCTATGTAATGCGCCATATGTCTGTACTGCTGGGCTCTGAGGTCACCTCTTGGCTGTGGGACTCAACCACAGTGAACGTGGACGGGCAGATAAGGCCTGAAGAGTCTTTCTTTTGTGTGTATATTCAGAGAGAGATTGTAGGATTCTGGGACAGATTCATCTGTGCAGTCTAGAGCTTGCTTTTTTTCCCCAGGGCAGCAGGAATTTTGAGCTGGGCAAATCCTATTATTAGAGGGGGCCCTCTTACCCCTCATTCTCCTCCCTTTCCACATCCATGTAAAAGAAACACTGCTCTAGAAAAGTCTCTTCCTGCTAGAGGACTTTTACCATTTGGGGGGCTTCTCTGCCATTGCCCAAATTACTCCTACAGCAAGCCCGGAGCTTGGCTGCACTTCATCTCTCGGCACAGGTTCCTGCGTTGCTCAGGAGGCTGTAGGTCTTGTGATCTTCCCTCCACTCAGGCCTCAGGGACTGTAGAGGCTGTGTCAGAGGGGGTTCCAGAGGAAGGGGACAGAGAGAGGCGTGGCAGCTTCGCCAATGGAGAATGGATGAAAATGTCTGTTTTGAGCAGTGTGTTGGTTAGAATATTCCTCCATTGGAGATGAGGCGGTAAGAAACTTCCGTGCTGCCACCAAGACTATCCGTCCATCTCTGTGTGTTAGTGAGTAGCCCCTGCCGGTGTTGCTCTGAGGTTTAGTGTTTGCCTTCTTTCTCTCGTGTGTTTGCCCATTAAGCACCAGGCCTTCCATGAAGACAGAAGCATTAAATGTGAGAGACAGGGACTTTGTCTCATGGGGTGATGGAGGCTGGGGTGGGCACAGATTTCTAGTGAACTGGAGATCCTAGGACCCAGGGGTTCTAGTTCACTTCCATATGGCAGGCAGCTCCAGAACTGGGGAAGACAGGATGAAATGCTGAGCTGTTCACGAAGCTGGAGCTCTAGGCTGAGCTGTGACTCAGGAGTATGCCCCATGTCACCTATCTTCCCCACACCACATCCCTGGATGGCGCCCTCAACGCGGGCGGGTCTCACTCTCTCCAGATACAGAGCCTGCCAGGATGCAGGGTAAACACTCAGAAGCACATCAGCGTGTCTCTAGGGACTCCTTAACCTGTCGCACCAGTGTTTAAAATTAAGAATCTCGGGTGACGCTCATAAAACGTGGCTTGCTCAGGTTCCTAGCCACTTGCAGGGCAGCCACCGAGTGCCTGCTCTCTGGAGTATGTCTGGTATGGTAGCATTTGTCTGTTTCTTCTTTAGCCCTTTTGCTATTGAACCACTGGAACAAGCTGCCCCTTAGGCCGAGGTGCCTGTCTCTCGCCAAGGGATGAAGGCTTATCCAGCTCCTAATGCTATTACAAAGGGCAAGTGAGTCATAGCCAGGATTGTCAGACCCAGGGTCCTCATTGTGTGCTGCCTCTTCCCTACCTCATATTGGGCGGGTGCAGGGACTGTGGCAGGAGCTTGCTGCTGATTGAGTCCGTGGCTTGGAAGAGGAAAATGCTACGCCTGGCAGGGAAGGGTGTCTGGGACCTGGGATTGTCCTTCAGAGTGGATGGAAAGCACTTCCTTCACGACAGATGGAGAGGCAGCGGATTGGAGCATGGCTCCCATACCTGGTGGCCCTGCTGCTGCCTAGGTTCTGGTCCCCTTCTCTGACACACGCCCTGAAGGCTGAGTTGCCCAGCTGAGATGTCTGATTCCAAGTTTGTCTTCCTTGCAGGCAGTTTTAGTGAATAACATCACCACAAACGAGAAGCTCATTCAAGAACTGCAAGGTAAGCGTCACCCCCCACCGCCTCCAGCCCAGCAACTGGCCTCAAGGGAGAGCCAGCCTGGCTGGACTCCCACAAGGGTCTCAGGTGGCTCTGTCACTGTAATCTTGTGTTAGATGTTATTGAGCCATCGTCAATGTATTCTTTACTCACCTGTCCTTATATTACTGTGTACACTGCGAGTTATGATGGACATAGTTTATGGATCTTTAAGAAATGCTGGGATGGGGTGTGCTGAGGGTGGGGCACTTGTGTAGTGTTTGCAAGATCTTAGGTCCAGCCCCCACCAGCAAACACGTGATGGAACTGGAGGAGTCCTCAGTACTCCGAGACTCTGGGCAGCAACACGTGGAAAGTCCCACCCCTGACCTCAGGCCAAGGTCAGAAGACACAAACTTATTTCAAACTTTGTATATAGAGTTTTCTTCAAGCTGTGTGCGCAAGGCACACACGGGGTCTGGTAAGATGTCACAGCAGGAAAAGGCACTTGCTGCTAAACCCGATGACCTGAGATTGATCCCAGAATCCACACAGTTCAAGGAGAGACTTGACACCCACAAGTTGACCCCTGACCTCTACACTTGGTGGTGCAAGCATACACACACATAAAAAAACGAGTCATTAAAATGAGCTCTAGTAGACATTTTTGATAGGGTCAAGGTGCAGGCTTCTGTGGGAGAGTTTCGGGTACTAGTGGGGTGCTGGCACAGTGGGGCTGCCCCCTTCCTCTCTGCTTCCTTCTGTGCCAGGTATGCTGGCTCATGGCTCCGTTGTGTTCTCGTTTTTGTTTTTTTGAGACAGAGCTTCTCTGTGTAGCCTTAGCTGTCCTGAAACTCGCTCTGTAGACCAGACTAGCTTCAAAATCACAGAGCCTGCCTCTGCCTCCCCAGTGCTAGGATTGAAGACACGCAGCGCCACTACCAGAGTAGATTCTTGAGTGTCTGAGTGACATGATGGTCACACAGAGACCACTGAGATGACTTGTCCTTTTGGCTTAGACCAGTTGAAGGCACTGCAGAGGAGTTATGGCATCCTGCAGCAGGACATCTTCCAGTTCCAGAAGAACCAGACCAGCCTGGAGAAGAAGTTCTCCTATGACCTGTGAGTGGGGCCCACGGGGAGGTGGGTGACACCTTGTCATGTGGAGCATGTGAGGAGGGACTCAGGTCCTTTAGAGACCAGTGTCTTATTTGATTGCACCCTATATAAGTATAAGTCAGCAGGGCTCATTATACAGAGTAAGAAGTAAAGGTACATTTGTGTACATGCATACATATGCTCACTCGGAAACACCAATGCACACGCACACGCGCACGCGCAGGCCTCAGCAGGGCGTGGACTGTCACTATACCATAACATTTATGTGTCATAAACTAAAGCACAGTTGTACTGCTTTGGCAATCCGAACACTTTAAAAATGTCAGGTGTGAACTGGAGGCGTGGCTCAGTGGTTAAGAGCACTGGCTGCTCCTGCAGAGTACCCCGGTTCAGTTCTCAGCACCCACATGGTAGCTAGCGAACGTCTGTCACTCCATTTCCAAGTGACCTGATACCCATTTTAGACCTCTGTGGGCTCCTATACACACATGGTGCGCATGCGTACACTCAGGCATGTATATACACACACATATAAAAATAAGTATTTTTCTCAATGTCAAGCATGAGCTAAAAAATGCCTAGAACATTTTGGCAAGATGTTGATAGGCTCTTGCTGGATGTTGGTGTGGTGGCCTTGAGAATTTTCTACTCTCACTGTAAAATGTGGAAAATGAAGCTTTAAAGGGTAGGCCACGCCCAGCGGGAAGACGGCAGAGGCCAGATCGCAGGGTGGAGCCTTAGGTCGCCATCTGTTTAGTTTTCCTGCGGTTTAGAGACCAGCGATCCAGGCAAGCTTGTGGAATCACAGCGCAGCCCTTGAGCCGCTGCCCTTTCCCACACTGACCTCTAGGCCATGCTTGTCTGCAGGACTGCTGTCGCTTGCTTGTTTGTATTTTCTCACGTACTTACCTCATACACACCCAATTCGTAGAGCCACGAGGTGTTTGGTCGTTTAAAAGGTACTTGGGGGCTGGTGAGATGGCTCAGTGGGTAAGAGCACTCGACTGCTCTTCCAAANGTCCGGAGTTCAAATCCCAGCAACCACATGGTGGCCCATAACCATCCGTAACAAGATCTGACACCCTCTTCTGGAGTGTCTGAAGACAGCTACAGTGTACTTACATATAATAAATAAATAAATAAATCTTTAAAAAAAAAAAAGGTACTTGGGCCTTTACCCTTCTACAAGGCAGCATGGGGCTAGCTTGTCACTAGATGTACATTGCTAAGTTCCTTGATTTCCTCTGTTTTATTTTGCAATGGGTCTCCCTGGGCAGCCTCAAGTTTGCATAGCTCAGCCTGGCTGGAACTCATCATCTTTCTCCTACCCAAGTGCTGGGATCACTGTACGATACTGCCTAACGGCTTCCTGAAAGTTAAGCAGGCTGTGCAGTCCCCACCGGTTGGGAATGGTTGCCTCATGCATACCAGCCTCATAGCATCCCCGTGTTCTTCTGAAACACCAGCGACTTGTCTTATTTCTTCCTGGCTACTTCACACCCAATACTGCAGAAAGCGTGACTTCTGGAACACATTCATGTGTTGCGCAGTAACTGGGTGTCACTGGGCACTGCACCAGTGGGCAGGGTCTCTGTATGAACACTGGGGTGGCTGCCATCTCACTTGTCCTGGCTTTTCTCCAGGCCATAATACATACATTGTTATGTATTGCATGCATGGCCGTTGGCTGTTGTGACTGTAACTGCAGATGACACAAGCAGACATTCAGC
Organism: Mus pahari; assembly: GCF_900095145.1. Classification (NCBI taxonomy): domain Eukaryota; kingdom Metazoa; phylum Chordata; class Mammalia; order Rodentia; family Muridae; genus Mus; species Mus pahari. The sequence continues at coordinate 62,336,382 of NC_034605.1, read as the reverse complement.
ATCAGGAGACATGATTGATTGGACTATGAAACTGTGCTGACCTCGTGCCTGTCCCTTCAGAGACTGGGCAGTGTCTAGAGATGGTTTACTCGGACTTGAGGGAGAGCACTACTGGGATCTGGTGAATAGAGACTAAGGCAGTGTCAAATGTTCACACTGCCAAGACAGCTTCTCACAACCCATTTGTGTCTAGCCCCAGTCATTCACAGTGAGCCTCGGAAACTGAGCTGGTGAGGTTGGAACATTGCATACTGACCAGTGTGAAATGCCGTAGTCTTACTGGCCTGTGCAGCCAGCACTTCCCCCAGTTCAGTAGCCTCACTTGGTAGGTGTTGACAAATTGGAAGTCAGCCATGGGCCAAGGGAGACACCTGTGTTTCAGCACGGGCAGTGGCTGTGGCGCTGCCCTGGGTTGTGTTGCCTTTTTTTTTTTTTTTTTTTTTTTTTTTTTTTTTTTTTTTTTTGTTTTCTTGAGTGGCCCGGGTTCTCACACAGCTCAGTGAGTGTTTTTCCTCTT
>NC_034605.1:62301670-62335774 GCF_900095145.1 Mus pahari | reverse complement strand
TTCTCTGTGTAGCCCTGGCTGTCCTGGAACTCACTTTGTAGACCAGGCTGGCCTCAAACTCAGAAATTCGCCTGCCTCTGCCTCCCGAGTGCTGGGATTAAAGGTGTGCGCCATCACGCCCGGCGTATTGCATTTTGAAATGGGTCTTTCTGTGTAGCCCAAACTAGCCTCAAGTTTGTATAGCTCAGACTAGCTGGAACTCATGATCTTCCTCCCACCCGAGCATTCAGGTCATTTACATTACTTCCTAATGGCTTCCACAGAGACACTTGTTTCTAAGAGGTGAGCAGCTTCGATGGGTAGGTCTTCCTGGCTAACAGTGTCTGCCTTACGGGTTGTGCTTAAGGACCCGGCTGCAGATGCAGAAAGCACTCCGAAGTAATGGCCTGATGGAAGCTAGAGATAGCTGGCCTTACGTGTCTCTGAACTAGAGACAAGATGTTAACACATTGTTAGCAAATCTGTAATGTGCATAAAATGGTACACTGATCGCCCTTCCAGGCATGCATGCCTGCACAGACCTCCCTCTGTCTATCTCCAGGAACGCTGAGGTAGCCACAAGTGGATGGAAAGGCTTTCTCCCCTCTACTCGCACAAGTTAGTATCTTTCTGGAATCAGCAGGCATCCCACGCGGCTGTTCTTCCTGGCACACACAACTGTTCTTCAATGCACTCATCAACACAGCCTTCCTCGCTTTTTTGATCTCTGAGCACTCTGGCTCATCTTTACACTATGAGGGAGCAGCTGGCAAATGCTGGGGTAGGAATGTTGCAGTGATAGCCCTGGTCCTTTGTGATACTGTCACTGTGGCCAAAATCTTCACTGTCCCTAGTGCCATTCATGGCCTAGGGTTGTGCATCACTAGAGTTTAGCCAGTTAATCCCTGAGAACCTGCTTTGAGCACACACATGAAAGAGCCAGCCGGGGACCTCCCAGGAGTTAGCGCTGACCTAGTGTACCTTGTCTCAGGATCTAGGCCTTACACTGAGCCATCTGATCATTTCCCCTGCTGCTTTTGAGATGGAACGTGGGGGCACAGGGCAGATACCGCTGCATTCCTGAGAGGTGGAGGGAAGTCCTCCCTATTTACTTACGCAGAATCGAAAGCAAGTGAAGGTGGAAATTCCTCTTTGTAGGCATAAAGGTTCAGGAGTTCATGACCTGCTGTTCATTTCTCAGATAGTTAAGTTTCTTCACTTGCCGTGTCCCAGCCCCTTTATGTTTGTCTACCACCTGCGGCTTGACTGATCCTGGCAAGTTTTTCATTGACGTTTTTTGCTTATTCCTTATCTGTCCAAGTTTCCCGCTATCATACGATTGATTGCCTTCCGTGTGTGGAATGTCATGATCCAATGATGCTTTGCACTGCCAGAGGAGATGTTCCAAGTTACGGACTGGGGCTCCTGAGTGCTTCTAACTTCGGCAGGCTGCCCCGTGTGGCCCCTGCCGTCTTCTGGAAACTTGAGTCTGTCAGCTCTAGCTATAGCAGGCAACAGAGCACCTCTTAGCTCCCCCATTTTCTAAGTGGTTCCAGCTCTGCCTCTGCCCTTTGATGGAATGTTCTCACATTCCAGGTGGAAGGCGGTGCAAGCCTGCAGTACACACCTCAGTTGAAGGCCTTTGACAGCTAGCTGTCCTCCAGTCAGTCTTGATGCTGTCCAGAGTTCATTCACATGCCACAGGTTTAAGTTCCTAAGACTGCTCCACAGGCCACTCACAAGTCCTGAGTGACCCCCAGCCAGCCACACACTAGAGAGTTTACAAATTCAAGGCTACCCAATGTATGCCTTGGTAATTCACCACAGCCACTCACAGAGCAGAGTTTCTGCTCTCTTTACTATCAGAGTTTCATTACAAAGGGTGTCATAGGAGGACAGCCACCAATAGTTATAAGGCAAGGTCTGCGGAGCCAGAACTTACATTTCTTATGGAATCAGGGAATCCACAATTCTGTATTTTTACCAGCCAAGAAGCTATCAGAGCTCAAGGTCCAGAGGTGGTAGCTGAGGTTGGTATGTAGGCAATGATTGATGACATCATTGGCCATATGCTTGAGCCCCAGCACCCCACCCCATAAGCCATCTTATCAACATCACTACATGTCTGGTCCAAGGAGCTCATGGATGAAGATACTCTGAACACCAGGAAATCACAAGGGTTTTAGGAACTTGTATTGTTAGCCAGTGGTTTTGATATAGAGAGAAGCGGGGAGGGGTTAATGTTTAACGAAACATGAACGAGTCTAAAGTATGGTTACCAGCAGGTTTCTTCTGTCATTGAATACTTGCAGATGGATACCTGCCCTGGTAGTTCTCCTTCAGACCTCCCTCATCCTGGGTGGGAAAGGGTTGTTCTGTCTCCTGCTGCAGGGGACAGAATGTGGGCGTGGGATCAGGGAGTGCGTGCTTGGTGCATCCACCACACAGCCTCCCATTCGCCTTCACCAGGAGCCAGTGTATCAGCCAGATGAATGAGGTGAAGGAACAGTGTGACGAGCGGATAGAGGAGGTCATCAGAAAGCGAAACGAAGCACCGGTTTCCAGAGATGAGGCTGAAACGAACAACCAGCGTCAGCAGGTAACTTGGGTCGGCTCTGGCCTGGGCATCCAGGAGGTGCTCTCGCCTCTCCTTACCATCTTGTCCTGTTTATTTGGTTCTCAGTGGTACAACAGAGCAAAGCCTGGTGCCAGGATGCCCACACCCAATCTTGTATGCTGGCCCCAAGCTCAGAGCGTTGTCCTTTAAAGTCTCAGCCCCTGTGGAAGAAGTTTGATGCTGTCTGGCTTGAGCACACTAATGAGCACACTAGGTCACAATGTTAAATACTGTGGCCAAGGTCAGCCTGGTCGATATTGCATGTACGAATATTCCCACTTTCTTCTGATAATTAGAGCATTATCTTTTCTTTTTCTTTTTCTTTCTTTTTCTTTCTTTTTTTTCCCAAAGAATGAGTTTTTGCTTTCACTGATTTTTTTCTGTTGATTGTTTTTCATTTTAATTAAGTTATAAGCTAATTCTTTTCTTCTACTTACTTTGATTTTGGATTTAATTGACTAATTTGTTCCATAGCTTTTGAAGGTATACAGGATACAGGATTCTTAGATACAGATCTTCCTTTCTCAGGCATGCATTTAGTGCTACAAATATCATTTTGAAAAGCATTGCTTTTACTGCAGCCTATACATGCCAGCAAATTGTCATTTATATTTACCAAGACATTTTTATTTTATTTATTTATATTTTAACTTTTTGAGGCAGAGTCTCATATAGATCTATCTGTATGATCAGACAGTCTATATACATCTGTCTGTCCTGGAACTCACTATGTAGACCAGGCTAGCCTCAAACTCACAGAGATCCATCGGCCTCTGCCTCCCAATGGCTGGGGTTAAAGGCATGATCAAATTATTTTTAAAATAAGACTTACTTTAAGCCATGTGTTATTTAAAAGTATGGATCTTACGCTCCACTCATTTATAGATTTCCCAGTTATCTTTCTGCTTCCAATTCCTTGTTTAATTTTATTGTAATAGAAGAGCAGACACAGCATGGTTCCTGGTGTAAATTTGCTAGGATGCAGTTTTAGCCTAGAATGTGGTCTGTGTATGTGAACATCCCTTGTGAGGCAGATATTTTCCTTTTGGCTTTCTCAGAAATTTCAATTTTCCTAGAGTTTGATCCTGCTTGATGTTATCTGAACACCCACAATCTATAGTTTGCTGTTTGACATGAATTTAGAAGATTTTTTTAAAAAAATAATTATTTTATGTATATATGAATACACTGTAGCTGTCTTCAGACACACCAGAAGAGGGCATCAGATCCCATTACAGATGGTTGTGTACCACCATGTGGTTGCTGGGAATTGAACTCATGACCTCTGGAAGAGCAGTCAGTGCTCTTACCCACTGAGCCATCTCTCAACCCATGCCCCCTCCCAGGGATTCTTAAATCTTCATTAGCTAGACATCTCTTGACTTTTGTCTTATCCAGGTCTGATATTACACATGTGTGACACTCTGAAGTTGTCTCAAGATGAGGGCTGCCATATATGGCCACCCTCCTACTGTGAACATGAGGGATCCAGGGAGGCCACATGGGGTCTTCTCTGTAGTTGGCCCATGTCCTTGGGATTTTGTTACATTGTTTGCAGACTTTGTTGTTTTTCACTCTTGTAGGTTTCAATTTTATCTCTACTTGGGAAACTGTCCCTCCTCCATAGCCAATCTACACACAAGCACACCAAAAGCTTTATGTATGTGCAGAATCTTTCTCCCGTTATTTCTCTCTGTCTCATTTCTGTTTTTCATATCTGCTTCACACACTGGGGCTTCCTGTTCTACGTCCATGGCCTGGTGAGTTTGCTGTCACTGTGTGGCTGGTCTTGATGGTTCCCTTCCTGTCTCCAGATTGGTTTCTGCCTTACAGGATGCCCTTTTCTTGGCCATGAGATAGGATATGGTGGGTAAAAGGAACTGTTGTTAAGTAGGCTATCTATCATTGATGGGAGACCTAATTCTTTAGAGCTAGAAGTAGATCTTAGCCTGTATTTTAGATTAAGTTCCCTGCTTCTAAAACCCAAATGGCAGAAATGGATAGTCCCCTTCCTTCACCTCAGTTAGCTTCTCAGAGTAACCCAAGGAGAATGAACATCACTGTTCGGACATCTTGGAGTGTGTTAATTTCCGTACATCTTATGACTTTTCTCAAGTTCCATTCCATGTAACAGGAGAATGTATTCTGTGTGGTACAGAATACATGTAAGGTGTCATGGACAGGGTGGGCATGTGGCGTGCCAGGCTGAGTGCTGTAGATACCTGGCTAGGTAAGTTGATTTGTTGGATGGTTACATTTTCCCTGCCTTACTTCCTGTAGGACCTGGACTTACCCACAAGTCTCCTGATCTGTGCAACGTGACAGGGCATGACCGGGAAGATGCTGTTTGAGTTCAGGGGTTCTTACTTATTGAGGGTCCCACAAGCTACTCTTTTAGTCCTGCCTGTGCTTGTTTCAACTCCAGGCCCTCAAGCCTCAGCCCAAGCTTCAGGAAGAAGTCCCATTAGAGGAACAGATGCCACAAGAGAAAGGGGATGTGTCTAGAAACAAGTCCCAGATACCAGCCCCCAATTCAGGGAGTTCGAAGCCACACGTGCAGAACGGTAAGAGGTAGACACTGGTTTATGTTCTCCAAAATCAAGCAGCAGTGTATGGTCTCAGGCAGTACAGACACCAAGGGCCAAGTGCGGCTGGAAGCAGCAGAGAAGGGGTGGATGGCTGGCTGGTGTACTATCTTTTGGGTTTCTGGAACGGGGACTACAGGCTGTCTAACTAACAGCTTGTCCTTGTCAGCTATGTAAGTACAGGTACAGAAGTTGCCTTAATCTAGGGTAGCAGGGGCATCATGGAACTGAAGGGCAGAGACGGACTCCTTCCTAGATGGCTCGTGTGCCTTGGGTTGAAATGACTGAGAGCCTAGCACTGCCCTTGGGGTGTCAGGATACCCAAATCCATGTTATTTTCTAATTTTTTGTTTGTTGATTTTTGTTTAGTCTTAAGACATGGATCTCACTATAATGTAGCTCTAGTTATCTTGAAACTATGTAGACCAAGCTGGCCTCGAACTCACTGAAATCTACCTGTCTCTGCTGAGTGCTAGGACTAAAGGCATTCACTACCACACCAGGCACTTCCTTGTTGTTTAATCTGAAGGTGACCTGCAGCCCCAAAGCCTCTGGTCTGTAGTGGAGATCAAAACACAAGTTCCCAGCTGTCCTGAAGCCACTCTTTTTGGCGATGTTAGGAATCCAGGGCTGACACTTTTTTGTTTTGCTTTTTGAGATAAGCTCTTGTGTGTAGCCCTGGTTGACCTCGAACTCACTGTGCAGCTAAGGCCTTGAGTTGACTTTGCTGCCTTCATCCCCTAAATCCTGGAATCACGGGTATCCTGCAGGCATTCCTTGCACTTAATGTTACCATTTTCTTCTTCTGTTTTGTCTTGAGGCAGTCTCCCAGGCTGGCCTCAAACTCACCATGTCGCCAAAGATGGCTTCTGAACTGATCTTCCTGCCTCGTGAACTGATCTACCTAAGTGACAGGATGATAGGTGTGTATTCCACGCTCAGTCCTTTTATTTTTGTTTTAGTTTGAATGGTCCTACAGCCAGGCATGGTGGTGCATACTTTTAATCCCAGTTCTCACTGTGGAGGCAGAAATAGGAGGATCTTTGAGTTCAAGGCCAGCCTGGTATACAAAGCAAGTTCCTGGATAGCCACCAAGAGATGCACAGAGAAACCCCATCATGAAAAAAAAGAAACAAAACCATAACACACACACAGACACACACATGACTCCCAAAGATTGCTCTTGCAATCACACCTATGTTCTGTGTGCAGAGGAAACCAATGAGATTCAGGCTGTTGGTGAGGAGCGCAGTCTGCGACTGACAAAGGCATCCGTCCAAGGGCAGGAGGCGGCGGATGGCACACGGGTAGGAGCCGAGAAACTCGATCAGCATACACAGGCACCAGCTGGCCTATTGGCCAGGCCTGAGGAGGATTCTCAGTACCCTGAGCGGGAGCAGCTTGTCATCCGTGATAGTCAGGAGCAGCAGCATGCAGCAGAGGAAGGTGGGTGGCTCTGTGTCCCCAGGCTCCTGCTTGTTAGCACATCTTCAATTTCACCAAGTGGCCCTGTTCACTCCTTTGTATGTTTATTCATTATCGAGAGAACAATGTTAACATCAATGGGACTTCCAGGGTGTGTGGCATGCTGAGATGGAAGCTTGGCAGGTTAAATGTTGCCCCCGGGCAGGCATCACCTGTTTCCAACCAGCTTCTGTGCTTATGTCTTGGAAGTACTGAAGGAAGACAGGACGATGGATGTTACCACATCTGAGGAACAGTAACTTGTGAATTCCACCTTCCTTTCCCTCTTCTTTAGAAAGAGGATCTTGATTCAGCTAAGTATCTCATGTGTATCCTGTTGCCTTAAGGACACAGGGACTCTCCATGCCTTGGAGCCAGGAGCACCCATGGTCCCCATGTTCCCAGCTGGATCCAGTAACAGAGTTGAGGCAATGTGTCTAATTCTTTCGGTCTTGGAACAGGGTTATCTGTTGTTTTAGATAAGGGTGCACTTTATCAGCCTGCCACTGAGTGCCACTGCTCAGAACCCTGCTCCACACCTACAGCAAAAAGATGCTCCCGAGGGGAGGGAGGGACCCCACTCTGGTGGCACTCAAGTGTCTAACTACTGGACATGAAGTGTCACAGCAAAACACGGACAAGAGCTACCAGGCCTATACCTGCTTCCACATGCACTAGTGATGATCTCATCTGGATTATAAACAGACAGAGCTGCCCCGTGCAGCTTCCACATCACAGCTGAAGCAGAGCAGATTTTCCCGGCCTCCCCATGTACATACTCTTTAGACGTTTGGGAGAATCCTGTGGTCTCGTCTTCATTCTGTGATCTTTCCTGGTTGCTCTTTCTGCAGAGGACATGGTTGTGACCAATCTAATTCTGTCTGTGACATGGAGGCACAGTAGTCACCCCCGTCCCTCTCTTGGAGTCACTGAGAAGCCACTGCTTGCCATTCCCCACCACTAGCCTATTTCCTCAAACAGGGGTGCTTTTCCTGATTGTCCTCAAAAAGGCATTTAGTTTCTTCATTTTCAGACTGAATCATGGCTTATTTAGGATTTTGTGTGTGTGTGTTTATTTGTTTGTTTTAGGAATAAAGCCCGCAGCTTTTGTGTGCCAGAGTTCAGTCAGAGCTGACTTTTATACCCTCAGTGTTGAAGGGGCGCATTTCTGGGTATTCTCCATGGCATTTGTATTGGGAGTGAGCGCCATCAGTCAGGCCACTTTCTGAGATACAGATTGGGTGACAGTCTGTATTAGTGCTGGTGTTCCAGTGACATCAAGAATAAAATGAAGCTATGTCTGTCTGGTGTGCTGGTTTTACAGGGGGAGGCCAGAAGAACCTAGGAGATGAATACGACATGGATGAAAACGAAGCAGAATCCGAGAGGGAGAAGCAGGCAGCCCTTGCAGGGAATGACAGAAATATAAATGGTAAGAACAGTGGGGTGTGGGAGTAGTCACCTTCCTAGAACACTCTAAGTAGTTGTCTGTTCAGGGAAATTGTTCTTTACAAGACCTGCCAAGTGGGGTAGTGGTAAGCAGGGTTCGAGCAAAGGTGCCCCAGAAATCACAGGGCTTGCTTTTAGTGATTCAAGGTGTTCCCAACAAGATGCCCGGGGTACCCTAGAGTTGTTGATCCAGTCATTAGATGCCTCTAAACTAGCTGTCTGCTGTGTGAGCCTTCTCGAGACGCTCAGGCGGGATCTTTGACAAGCCTCCTTTCTGTTCGAACTCCCTGAGCACACATCAGCAGCAGCAGCGCTTCACTCTGCCTTTCTGGGCTGCATACAGCATAGTCAGTGTCAAACAATCTTTGTGGGTTCTATGCATCTGCTTTTTAATCCATGACCTATGGACGGCTAGCTTCTTGCTTTCTGTGGTGCCGCAGCTAAGCACTAGTTTTCTTCAGGGTTTTCCAGGCTGAGATCTGCATGCCTAACTTCTGGACACGCTCCTCGGTTATCTTATAAAGCACTGTGAATTGTAAGCACGCAGCTGCCCATAGCTAGACGCGTTGTGTCCTGTCTTGTTGTCCTACTTGTTCAGGACTAGTGCTGCCCTTTCAAGGAGGCCACACAGCCAGCCCAGTGCGGGCTGTGCTATCTCACCACTCAGCTCTGTCCTGTAGCAATTAGCTGTACCCATGGTTTCTTTTGTTCTCTAGATGGGAATGAAATTCTAAGTGGCAGTGATGCTGTGGAAGGTGAAGTTTGCTTTATGACAACTGTAGAAACTGCCAGGAAGTGAGACCTGCCTGTCCACACTATTTCCCCAACATGCTTAATACTAAAATATTGTTTTTGCATTTTAGTTCTTAATGCTGACGCTCAGAAGAGAGGCATAATAAATATGCATGATGGGAGTGAAAGGCAGAACCACATTCTAAATCAAGTAGGCATTCATATTCCTCAACAAGCCTGAAGAAAGATCCTACGGAGATTCACTGTGACTCACCTGTGGAATGGATCAAGCGAAACGAACGTCGGCCAATTATTGTGGGGTTTAATCAGTACATTTTGCAAAGGAAAAAAAAATGGGACCATCTCAGACAGTTTGGGGGTACTTTTAAAGTGTCTACAAGACATGTCAAAATTGATCAAGCTTTGATTAACAGATATTTCTTAAGCAGGTCAACACCAAAAAGAGAAATGAGGTTGTCCTGTCTAGCCAGCAGCACCTTGTCATCCTGCAGTGTAGGACAGGAGACTGAGGGCAGTTGCTGGCGACAACGGCTCCCTTCTCGTGCTGCTGCTTGCCAGTTTCTGTCACGGGTACTAAGCAGCTCGTCACTCCTGCACACTTGATTCAACCATCAATGGCCTAGAGCTCTTACCGTCAGCAGAAACACCACTAGTCAGTTCTATACAAGCCTCAACACAAAGCTGTTCTGTGCATTAAGTAAAAGACAGCCACTACACCTGGTTTACTTCAGGATTTGGAAGGCTGAGGCAGGAAGACTGCTGCAAGTTCTGAGCCAGTTTAGCGACACAGTGATTGCTAAGCGAGGATGAGCAAGAATGAAAGTCCCGTCTCACATGTCAGTGAGAGCTGTTGCTTTAAAAGACTGGTTTAAATAACCATTATTCTTTTGATGTACAGAACACTATGAAGTTACTCACAATGTGAGCACCTATGGTCTGTGTTTGGGCAAAGAGTTTCTAGTAAGTCACTCATCTCATCAAGAAAGGCAATGCCTGCACTGTGCTCTGGACAACGGCTGCATGGGCAGAGGAGTCCATGAGGACGGGTTGGCTGCTAGAGCATACTCAGGTTACAAGCTGGATACCTACACAAAGGCAAGAGCAACACACAAGCTGTTATTCCCGAGTTTATATACTGTTTGACAAACACACATGGTGAATGTTAGCTTTGAAAGACTCATAGTTCGTTGATGGTAATGCGTCATAAGTTCTTGATTCTGATCAGCAGGTTCTAACCGATTGCAGACTGACTGCAGTCACACTGAGGACTCCTTCCAGAAACAATCTGAGGAGTGGGGCAGTTCACAGGGTTGATCTGACTCTACAAAGTGCTGGTTAAGTAGGAAGCAGCAGCACTAGAGGCACAGGGCAGCACCGAAGATCCCTGTAGTGAAGTGGATGCCTGGTGGTCCAGCTGTCCATGCCTCCTTTCAAGCACACATTTAAACCCTGTGGCAAGCATGGCAGACGTGGGTTGTCTTTCACTGCAGAGCCACCCAGTTCCTATGTACTACCCCATGTTTAGATGGGTACTGTCTAATGTCACAAGCCATTTTCCTTTACACTCTAACTTGCAGAGCCTCAGATGGAGTGTTTTTACCATACAGCTTTTCTACTCCTAGGTCCCAAGCTCAAGGGGACTTTGTATTTCCTAGTGCTTGTTTTCTATCTTAATCTGGTTTGGGTTTAAAGTGTAGATATTGCTGATTTCCTTTTTAACAAGTAAAATAGGTAAGGACCACATTCTGCCCTCTGGGTTCTAAAACTCCAGGGCACCAATAGCCATGCAGGACAGCTGAGCCATGCCACCTCGGTACTGTCCAGGAAGTAACCGACATCCTGTCTTCACATCTTGATCAAGTTCAGTCAGGTATGCTTCAGTGTTTCTAGGAAATGGAAGGTGCCACAGGGTTGGGCTGGCATAGCTTTGTGAGAGCTATCCAGCCAGTAAGTGTGAGTCCCTGGGTCGCATCCTCAGCACCACCGAACATTGTCACATTAGAATTAGGCCACTGGAATCTTAAGAGTCATTTTTGCTGTAAGCCAAATGAACTAGCAATAGTCAGGCCAAACCACAAAGCCAGATTGAATTTCAGGGTGGCTCACTCTGCTACCAGCACTGCCCCCTTCAGAGTACAAAAGGGAAACCCCACTGGCATAGACAGTTGTCACAGCACACCAGTGACGAGACCAGCAAATCAAGGACAGGGCCTCTTGATGGTGGATCAAGAACAAAACCTGCATCTCAGTGCACTTAAGACTTCAACTGGAACAAAGGGACACACCACGTTCAAACAAGACCAGAAGCTCAGCGGCCTGCACACTTCTACCTGCTGACACCAGCAGCAGACACTGCAGTGTGATGTGGTTTTCCTTCAACTGCATGACTACAGACCCTTACAAACCTGTGTCACAACACAGTCACAATCCTCATGTACTTTAGCAATCTTCTTACCTCAAAGTCAATTTGTAATTTGACCAGAATCGTAAATCCTTAATAAATCTTGTGTTTTGAAACTTCAGTTTTTAGGGTTGTTTGGTGTTTAAGACAAAATCTCATGTACCCAAGGCTGGCCGCAAACATTGTACATAGCTGAGGGTTACTGAAGCTTGACCCTGCTACCTCAGAGATGGGAGTAGAGGCTTACAGCTACAGACTCTGGGTAATGCTGGCACCGCCTGTTGGAAGGTGGCGCTCTGTGGTTCTCCACAGAGCAGCCCTAGAGCAGCACCAGTGCTTTTTTTTTTTTTTTGTCAAGAAATTTATTAACCTTTACAAACACTATTTCACTCAATCATTCATTAAAAAAAAAATGTTTACAATTAAGTCTGTAATAAAACCACGTAATGTTCACCAATGCATTCCAGCCCAGTCACACCCATGGAGTATAATAAACCACTTTAAAACAGCAGTTTTCATCCTCGCCAGGTAAGGGTGTTAAACTGAAAAGTCTTCCTTGAAACAAGCTGTCTGTCATTCAAGAAATCTATTTTATGTCACCGTATGTGGCAGACTGATGTCTTCCCTAGAGTGGACATGGTCATCTTTGCAGTCTCTTTCAAACCAGTTTCACAACAGGAAAATATTTGTGAACAGAGAAGTCGAATTCGGGAGGAACCTAAAAAACAAGCCAGAAAGTCAATGGCTCCATCTGCATGGTTAGACTTCCTGGGTTTCAGAAATAGAGCAGTCCAACAGACTGGTGTGACAGCAGCAGTCAGAGGAGAGAAACAAGGAGGAGGTCTCCTGTCAGGGATCACCAGAAAATACCTAGGCCAGCTGATTGTTCCGAGAAAGTTAAAGGAAAATGGACTTCAGACAGTGCTCCACCAGATCAGGACAGCAACACAGTTCAGCTTTAGGGTAACAAGTGAAAAGGTAAAGCACAAAGCTGCATCAGAGCTGGCCTGTGACAAGTCAGATCTTCCATATCAACACCACATCAGCGTTTAAGTCTTGGGGCCGGGGAAATGGCTGAGCTGGTACAGGGCTTGCAGTGCAAGTGGCACAAGCATTCGAGCCTGAGGCCTGATTCCCAGCACCCGTGTTAACAGCTGAACATGATAGCACATGCCTAGAACTCTGGTGCTGGGGAAGTGGAGGCAGGCAGGTCTTGGGGGCTTGCTGGGCAGTCAGTTTAGCTGAATTGGGGAGCTCCAGGTCCAGGGAGCCCTGTTTCAGACACTAGTCAAGACTGAGTGAAAAAGTACCCATTCAGGGGATACGCCCAATACCCCCGAAATGGCCCTGCTTCTATGCATGTGCATGTGTACACATGGCTCCTAACTACCTGTGCTGACCCCCATAGTTGGATGTGTATGAATGCTTGGCCATAGGCACTATTAGGAGGGGATAGCCTTGTTGGAGGAAGTGTGTCAGTGTGGAGGTGGGCTCAAGTCTTTAAGCTCAAGTCTGGACAGTGTGACAGTCTCTCCTTGCTCTCTCAGATCCAAATGTAGATCTCCCAGCTCCAGCACCATCTCTGCCTACACACTGCCATGTTTCCTGGCACAATGGCAACTGTAAGCTAGCCCCAAACTGTTTTCCTATATAAGAGTTGCTGTGGTCATGGTGTCTCTTCACAGCAATAAACCCTAACTAAGACACTACTGAAGTCGCTACCTCCCTAAAGCAGGTGACATTTAAATACCTTCTCCCCGCAAATCTACTTTGCACGTCTTCTTTTAAACTCTATTCTGTTTAATTTGTAAGTGGTGTAGGCTCTGTCCTGCTGGGGAGGCTCCAGTTCTCATGCCTGATCAGGTCAGCCCAGGAGGTAGTCATCTTCCCGGCCCCCCATTTCTGAGCTCTTGACTCTGCTCCATGCTTCCTTAACTGTCCTAAGGCAGTCAGTGATTATATGGGAGTGAGAGAAAAGAAAGTTGTGATTTTAAGTCTCCAACCGTCTGGAGGAAAAGTAGTGGCTGAGCCTCTTCTAGGATGACTAGAGGGTAGGTATCCTTTGTTGTGACAGTACACAGGAGCTCTGCACTCCTCCTAAAACACACTCACCTTTGACTCTTTTTTGTGTCCTCCTGCTAAGAGCTTCATAACCACAAAGTTGGGCTTGGCAACCTTTAGGATTCTACTGACCTGAAACAAGAAGAGCACTCAGCACCACAGCAGGAAGCTAAGTTTGCAGAGGAGTGCCTCTGCTGCTGCCTGCCGCTGCACTGCAGCCATGCACAGGGGTGTTCAGGGAACCACAGCAAAGCTTTCTTCAGGGACCTGCTCCTATCAGTCCTTAGACAACTTTGCTCACCTCCATAAAACTGCTTTGAGGACTGAGTCAGTGCATGCAGCCTTCTGCTGCACATACAGCCTAGGTCCACAGACAGGAAACAGCCCAGCTCTGCACTTCTTGATGCATACCCCTTAGAGGAGCATGGCTGTATGTGAAGCTTAGAAAGACTCCTGACGGGCAGTGAGTCCATGGAGTATTAACTGTTATCTCTAGTCTAGACACTGAACACAGGATGGACCACAGGAAAGGCAAGGCTTCCCTTAGGTAACCTGAAGCTCCCACTGCTGCATTCCTGACCACTGTGGAGATACACAAGGGCAGGATGGAATGGTTCCTAAATCCCAGGACAGATGGCCACCTGCCTTGAGCAGCAGCTCCATTTAAACATCTAACAGGAATGGGAGACAGAAGTTCAGACTGGAGACGCTGAGCAAGGGGTCTGCCTGCCATGGGTAAGGGCAGCCTGGTAGTAAGTAGTTCCAGGCCAGTCTAAGCTACAGGATGAGACCTTGTCTCAAAATATAAAAATAATAATGATGATAATTTGACATGTCAGAAGCCACACTGTGACCCATACAGATCAATTCATTCAGCTGCTCAGGCCAAAACCCTTCCAGTCATCCCTGTCTCCTCCCACATCCTCCATCAGGGCTGATTACCCACAGCACCGCTCACTGGACCACTGCTCCAGCTCCCTCCCACCTTTGCTGCACCGGTCAGTTTTAGCAAAACAGCAGAATGGTCCTTTGTCACAAGTCAGAGCTGTCTGTCCTCTGCTCACACTCCAACAGCTCCTCCCTCACTATCCACTCCAGCCACATGAGTCCCAAGTCCCTGGGGCTGTCCAAACACTAGAGGGACAGACAGGTCTGTTCTGCATGTGGGTCCTCCCTGTATGCAAGGGTCCATCTCTGAATGCCTACGTGACCTACTTCACCTTCTAGAACTTACTAAAATGGGTTATTTAAAATGGTTGGAATTCTACACTCTGTACAATACATAACATGACTCCTCCTGACCCTCCCCTAAGCCCATACCAGCTATTTTCTGCTGGGGAAATAGGTGCTTGACAAGACTTTGAATAAATGAAGGAAATGTCTTTTGTTATTGAACCCCCCTCAAATTTTCATAACTACCATTTTTATTAGCCAGAAGATATATTTTTTTTCTTTTTGAGACAGAGTCTTAGTATGTAGCCCTGGCTGGCCGTGAACTCAGAGAGATCCTTCTGCCTCTGCGATCATGCCCCACTAGATTATTATTTTTACATCTCTTTCCTGCTCTCTTCTCCAAGGCATTCACTGTCCCCTTAGAGCCTAAGGTACTATCATTAATTTTCTTTTAATGGAAGTGACTTGTTTACATAATACCCAGTCTTTTCAGACAACCTTCAATGAAATGGGAGCATACCATTCAGTTTAAACCCTTGCTATCTGAATCTCCTTGACCTTGTTGGTGACTGAATTATAGTTGTGCTGTTTGCAATGAAGACCTGCGATGCTGAGTACTCATCTTCGTTCATCTTTTACGTTGTGTGTGTGCACATGTGTTTATCTGCAGTGCTAGGACACCCCAGGCTGCGTGAGACAGCACTACTTGGTTCTGACAGATGATGCTAAATCACATGGCACTGAGTGTTGCATCAAGAGTTCCCTCAGTGACTTAGACAGGTCAAGAGTAACTCCTAACAGAGTAGATGTAGCTCAGTTACTCTGGAGATAGTGCACACTATCAAACCATCAAATGCTTAAACCATGTTTGCTATCAGAGTTTGTTCTTGTGGATCAGTCTTTTAATGCAAAAGCCTTTTACTTCAAAATGGTCAAGTATGGAATATTCTACAACAACTGGATATATAGTTTTTCATATTTAAAACTTAAAATGGAAGCTGGGTATTATAATTATGACCTAACCCTAACACCAGGGAGGCAGAGGGCAAGAGGATTACCAGGAGTTAGGAGGCCAGCCTGGACAAAGGAATAAGGCCCTATGGTGGAGGAAAGGGACCTGGTTAAGCTGGCAGACCTACCTGAAATTATTGCAATTTGACAGCCTGTCTGGTTGACTCACTATAGCTGACACCCCCCAGTGGCAGGATGGATGCTTCCCCAAGGACGGACAGTGAATCCACTCTTACGTACCTCACGGTCTGGATTGGGGATATTTTCAAGGATCATTTTTGCCTGCTGAAAGTGTTTACTAGCTGCCACATACAGCTCTGGAGACTGAGGAGGAGGGCTGTATTTATTGAGGTCAGACATTTCCTAAAAAGAAGGAACGATTTATCACAATGTTTAATATGAACCTTCTGACTACCCATCCATACAGACTCTTAAGCAAATGCTGAGAACATCTGTGCCCATGTGACATGAAGTTCTTAACCCACATACTCCAAATCTCAATTATCTCCTTATCATCTCCTTAGCAGCTGTCCCACAGCCTGCAGGATGGGTGGCACCACCATGGCCTTAGGCAGCAAGCTCACCTTGAACTGCAGGTAGTGCACTGGTGGTGGCGTCATCACGCTGTTAAACGGTGCAAACCTGTGCTCGTACCGGACCTGCTCACTGTCAAGCTCAAACTTAGGCTTGCGCACTTTGCCATCCATGTCAAACGCGACCATCGTCTAAAGGAGAAGGGAATACGAAAGCAACAACAAGGGTGATGATGGGCACCAGCAACTAACATATGTAAAACGTCATCTTGAAAACCAGAAAAGTCAAGAGTAAAGCAGACTCTCATCCTTCTCACCCATTCTAACTGATGCACCATGATTTATACAACCAGACTTCTCACCCGTTCTAACTGATGCACCATGATTTATACAACCAGACTTTTCACCCGTTCTAACTGATGCACCATGATTTATACAACCAGACTTTTCACCCGTTCTAACTGATGCACCATGATTTATACAAACCACCTTCGAGCCCCCAACTGGTTATCTAATGCCAAGTGGTCAGCCCTAAAATCGTATACATGTAAGCACACACAAGTAACATATGGACTGACCAGGTTGTAGTTATTTATTTAGGAATATACACACATATACGTATTGTGTGTGTGTAACAAAGAGACCATGAATTGGAAAGAGAGCAAGGGGGATACATGGGAGGAGTTAGAGGAAGAAAATGATACATTAATTATAATCTTTTTGATGTATCATTAATTAAAACTCCCAGGGGATTAATGACCCCATTGGGATCACACACACTCTTCCACATCTCAGGCTTCTGTCACTGCTTTGAGACTTTAAGTAAGATATTGAAGGAGCAAGTACCACATAATTACATAGGACAGGGTCTTTTCCAATGTCCCCTCTTGGTTCACCTAACTTCAGGTGAGTCACCTGAAGTTAGGTAAACCAAGTACAACTTAAAAATTAATACCCAGAACCTTGCAAAAATGCCTGGTATTGCTCAGGCCAGCCATACTAGAGTCCACTCCTACATATTACAATCCTAGGAATGCTAGAACCAACTACTCATGAGGCAAGGTGTCAACTACTTGAGGAACACGAAGATGGGAAAGGTGACTGTCAAACTGACTTGGACCAGGACAGATGGATGACAGTAGAATCTGGTGAGAATCAAGGCAAGAGGGATTTTAAAGATTTATTTATTTTATGTATATGAGTACACTGTAGCTATACAGATGGTTGTGAACCTTCATGTGGTTGTTGGGAATTGAATTTTTAAGACCTCTGCTCGCCATTTGCTCCGGATGAACCCACTCAGTCCCTGCTTGCTCTAGCCCAAAGATTTATTTATTATTATATATAAGTACACTGTAGTTGTCTTCAGATGTGACAGAAAAGGGCGTCAGATCTCATTACAGATGGTTGTGAGCCACCATCTGTAAAGCCAGCATGTGGTTGCTGGAATTTGAACTCAGGACCTCCAGAAGAGCAGTCAGTGCTCTTGACCACTGAGCCATCTCTCCAGCCCAAGAGGGAATTTTAAACATTCTGTACAAATGGCAGTTCCACAGAAGACTCAATTCTTGCCACTTACCTTGAACATCCCAGCACACATGTTCTGATAGGCCTGGCTCATTGTGATCTCTCGGCTCAACGGACGAACTGTAATTAGAGAAAAGAAACTTTTATACTTTCCCCCTCCCTCCCACATTACTTCTTGCCAAAATTCTTTAGTACCAGATCTTTGAAGAACACAGTTGCCTAACTTTTCAGCTCACTTCAGTTATATTATCTGTAGATTTTGGTCATAAAGTTTACATTAGAGAAACAAGAAGAAAAACTAATTTTAAAAATGTCCTGCTCTTTTTTTTTTTTTTTTTAAGGGAATCAGGAGGAGTTGATCTGGGGGAGAGGGGGGAGGGGGGAGGACAGGGAGGAGCAGAGGGAGGAGAAACTGCTGTAGGGATATCTGAGAGAAGTTTTTGTTTTTTTTTAACCCCCCCCCCCACACCCTGTTTATTTACTGAACATAAACTTCATTTTGCATCTCTGATGTAAACTTTTAGACCAAAATAATACAAGTGAAGTGAGCTGACAAGTTAGGCAACCGTGTTCTTCAAGGAGCACACTAACGACTTTGGCAAGAAGTAATGTAGAGCCTTTGAAACATCTGCTTCCTATAGCTCTGTGATTACCTGTCCACACCCACCATGACAGGATAACTCCAGATGGACTCCTGCTTGCTCTCTCTCCCACCTAGTCTGCTTGTACAACTGAGGACAACTTGCCTCCTGCTCTAAGACCCTCTGGTGCCTGGAGGTGCAGAAGAACTGAGAATGCTGCTGGGATCCAGTCTCTCTTCCAGTTAATGATAGCGAGTGAGAAAGAAGCCCTGCAGACACATGCAGCCATTTTGGCTCACAAGCTCTTCACAGACTTGTCTGTCAGTCCACACAGCCAGATGTGATGGTGCACAACTGTCATCCCAACACCGGGCAGCCTGCTAACCTAAGACACTGTCAGAACAGGACTGAGGTGGTCTACAGCACCTTTCTTTTTCTTCTTTGTCTTTTTGCTGCTGCGGCCTTTCTGCTGTTCCTCCATGATCCTTTCTTCTGCCATCTGAGAGCCGTCAGCCCGGCTCAGGGTTGACATCAGCCATGCATACAGGAACTCAGAGAGGTACCTTAATGGTCACAAAGTATCAATTAATGACAGAGCTACAGGAGACAGCTTTGCCAACACAAGTATTAGTAATAATGGACAGGTTTTATTATTTTATCCTGACAAGAGGGACTGAAGCCATGGCCTCAGAGACGAACACAAGCAAATACTCTAATGTGCCCTCAACCCCACACGGACAGTTTGTAATGCTTTCAAATTTGGAAAAAAAAAAAAAAATTTTTTTTTTTTTTTTGCAGTTTGGTAAAAGCAGATCTTATATAAAACGAGCATTGACCATGATCGCTCCCTTTTCCCATTTTACAACTTTTCAAAAAGATTTCTGAATAATTATCTACATACATACGAATTAGAATACCCTTCATTTTTTTCACTGTCAGGACACAATTCACTCCAATCTATTAAGTAAATATTTTCTTTGCAACAAAAATGAAAGAAACTGATTTAGAAAGTGTCAGAAATTATTAGTATTATATAACAATCATTCTAAAGCTTAAAAACATCTAGGCTTATTTATTTAAATTTATTCAAAATATAAGATATTCTAGTTGAACGATAAAAAAAATTTAACCTGACAATGCATTCTAAACCAGAAAAGCAGTTCAAATCTAGGAGATGGGACACACAGTTTTCAGTAGAACCAGGAATAAGGAAAATTAATAAAACCAAATTAAATTAATAAAACCAAATTAATAAAAACCAAAGATCCATAAGATGTTTATCATCTCTTATTATACCTATTTTAGAACGCCTATTTCCAAAACTGCCCTGAAAGATGCCAGGTAGGCTACAATATGAAAGCACATATAAGACATTACATTTGAATGTATTGTTATTATATTATTATTATTATTCACACTGTGTGAGGGTGTCAGATGGTGATGAGTCCAGAGAGCACACATGCAGCCTACAGGACAGGTCTGTGTAGTCAGGTTTCCCTCCCCACATTTCATGTGGGTTGAGCTCAGGTCATCAGGCTTGTGTGGAAAATGCTCTGACCTGCTGAGCCATCAGCGAGCGGCCCACGGACACTAGTTAAAGCTGCCTTTGAAATTGTGTTTTGACGCTGCAGCGTCACAGCTCCTGAAGGAGGCAAATGGGGTCCACCACTTCATAGAGGAGTGCGGAGCATCAAGAGGCACCCGGTGGCTCTTAGGAGGACACGCAGTATCACTTTACAGAATACAAAGGGATCCCCACTGACTGCCGTACAGCCAGAAGGTCAGTGCAAAGTTCCACAGTGAGCTAACAGGTGATACTTACCCACACTATCTGAGGACAGACGGTGAAGGAGAGGGCTGATAGGGCCCTTCCGAACACCAGCTGCTCGTTTTTATTAAGGGCTTCAATAGTCTTTCCTCTCTCAGGGCAGTGATTAAGTTAAATAATTTAACTATAAGTTTAAAAAGCAAACAATAACAAAGTGTAACATATCAAATTTTGACATTTAATGAAGAAACTTTAAAATTGTTTCGACCCCTTGACAGATGAAGATAATTCAAGATTATCATTGTGCTGATCAACACTTGCTTGTTGTGTATTTTCTACTTGTTTTTCATGTCTAAGATAGCCTCAAACAGCCTCTTCATAGAATTCCCCATCTTTCCCTCCACTGAAGGGGAATCTGCAGATCATCTCCCAGTGATTATCCTGCAGTCATGGCGTCTACAAGAAAGCGCATTCCACCAAGTGCACCACACCATGCACTAGTGCTGCATAAGTCAGCAAACTGCACTCTCTTTTCTCCAGTTGCAAATAGAAGATGTCGAATTAACCCATTTATTTTTATTATACAAATATTCAAACAACAGGAAGAACATTTGTGTAATGTTACAGCACTAAAGATGTATACGTTGACCTAGCTCTAATTCTCAAAAGATTTTACCAACTGTGCCACAACTAAAGTAAAAATACACTAAGGGAAAATATTCCAGGGGCCAGTGAGATGGCTGTGCTGGTCAAAGAGCCTGCCAGAAAGATTGACCACACGACTGCAATCCCCAGAGCCTATTTTTATAAAGTCAAATGCAGTCCCTCGAGTGTCTAACACCAGTGTTCCTACAGTGAGACAGTACAGAGGAAAGTAACCCGGGGCTTGTAGGCCAGCTGGCATGGAGACCGTGCCTTAGCACGGTGAAAGGAAAGCGTGTATGATTAGAAATTGCATGCACACACAGAGTAACCCAGACTGTACACTTTATAGATGCACACAACATCTCTGCTTTCCCCATCACTGCTAGCAGCAACAGTTCTCACCAGTAGATGTAGTAGTACTCATGCATGCTGTACAGCTCCAGCTCAAAGCCACTGAGCAGATACTGGATCATAATTCGAAGGTTATGGTAAAGAACCCAGGTTCCTAGACAGGCCAGATGTTGTCTCTGAGGCTCCTGTTTCAACAACATAGTATGAAGCGCTGCATCGACCTTCTCTGCCTGTCAAAACAATTGTGACATTAGGGTTACATTAGGGTTACATTAGGGTCACATTAGGGTTACATTAGGGTCGATTACTTAGACAGTGAGAGAATTTGAAAAATGAGCAGAAGATGTAAATCTCACACTCCAAACAAAGTCTTCCCTTCAAATGCATCTCTGGTGAGGTTTGCAAAGGTCTTACCCTGCAATATTTAATATTTACCCAAATTATTCCTCAAAATAAACATCCACTTTAACGCAAGTTAGTTTATCCAGACAAGGAGGTGGGACAAGCTTGTAACCACGTAGCACCATCCGTCTACTCCAGAGACTGAAGCAGGAGAATCATGTGAGCCCGCCCAATGGCTAAAAATAAGCCTGAGGAAACAGGCCCTGTCTTCAAACAGACAAGCCTCAACTTGTGACCTCAGGTCTGTGTTGGTAGTAATGGGAGCCACTGCTGGTCATGAGTCACCTTTCAACTGTTTCATGTCGGGTAACTTGTCATGAAACCATAGTTCTCTACACAAGTCACAATTTATCTTGATGACCAAAAACATGATTTAAGATGCTTATAAAGTATATTCTCCCATTTCTTCAAGAACATGCTTCCTCTGGACTATAAAACTGTTAAATTTTAAGTGGAAAAGTTATATGAAGAGTAAAAAATTAATCCTCAAATCACTGTTTTGAAGAATTGCTTTTCAAAAGTTAAAGGATAAAAAAAGTATCCTGTGAGACCCAGGATGGCCTCAATGCATGATCTTTCTGTGTCACACTGCCAGGTTCTATAGGTACGCACTCTCACAGAGCTTGCTATTTTTGAAACCTATGTCTTGATGAATTTTACAAAAAGACATCTGGCTCTTACCTCATCTTGCAAGGTAGCAAACTCCTCAAGAATGTGACCAAGTTTGTCTCTCTGCCGAGCCCTGTTATGGCCATGGATCTGAACAAGACTACAAAATGGCTGTAACACACAGACAACTTAGTAACTGTCAATGTGAACTTCCTTTATCCTAAAGACACAATATGCCAAATTCTTAAATCTTGTTAAATGCATGTAAGACATGCACAATTACACTGTTGACATTTCTTACACGGGTGCCCATTTTTAAAGACTTCAATATCAGAATTTATAAAGAGGTGGGAAAAGGAAGCTTTTTGTGAAATATGGCAAAAGTATACTCCTTCAATAATTGTCCTGCATTTCCTTTTCTACTTATTTTAAACTAAAATTACAATGCTAATGTTTCTGTGGTAGTCGAGTCAAGGCTGCTACCTCTGGCTCTTCTATTCCTAAGGACCTAAAACACGGCTTCCTGTAAAATATGGAACACTACACTAATCCGACAACAGACACGAATGGTGAGCAGCCTGCATTTAGGAAATGTGACTACCTTCTCTGAAGCATAACAAAGCTTGTATCGGTGACCTCTGACAGGCTGTCTTTGGACCAGCAACTGTTTTAGAAGAGTTCACAGGTACAGGGTGGGCATCTCTCATCTGAAAACTCAAATAACTAGATGATAGGTAGATAGATAGATAGATAGATAGATAGATAGATAGATAGATAGATAGATAAATGTATAAATAAATCAAGACAGAGTCTGATGCAGCTCAAGGTGGACTTGAACTCACTATGTAGCTGAGGGTGACTGATCCTGAAGTTGTGATTCCCCTGCCCGTTTCCTGAGTGTTAGGACAAAAGGCATGTATAACCAAGTCCAGTTTTCAAAAAAAATTTCTGAAAATTAAAACGCCAATACTTGAGAATATGCTAGATTTCAGGTTTTGAAATAGGGATACCCAACTCACAAATTATACACAAATATTCCAAAACCTGAAACATTTTTAGTCCAGGCACCTCACATTCCACCTAAGTGATGCTCAGATGCTCAGTCAGTGCTAGTACCTCATTCTTTAAGAGGTAATTTTCAGAAAGTAAAGCAATATACCCGTGATAATAAAATATTACAAAAATAAAATCCAGTCTCCTTAGTCTTCCACAATACAATACTGCCTTCACCCTCACACTTACACACACATGTATGCACACAAGCACACATGCAATAGAATTAGCCCCTAGAGAACTTCTTAATTGATTATTCTAAGAGAAGTGTTTATATAATGAAGTGAGAGAGATATTTATATAAATAAGAAAGACTAGTGACTTAATCTATAAGTCTGTATATTTCCCCAAATTTAAAAAAGAAAAGTTTGCAACTTTATTTAAACTAACAGTCTTAATTTACACAGAAACCTTTCATTACAGCAGTACCAAAATAAACATATAGGAATGTTACAAAAACATTTTTTAAGGTCAAAAGTGAAGTTTGTATGTCCATTTATAAAGCTTAATAGGGAGCAAGGGCTTTCCCAGCCAGGAGTTATAGTGTTTCACTTCAGTCCCCATAGACAGTGTAGTTATCTGACCCTGCAAAGAGTACAGGGCATAACATCACTCAGTCAAGCAGTGAGAAGAGACAGGAATGTTAACATAGTCACAAGATAGGACTAAGAGATGGGGAGTATAAATGAATACAAAGAACTGTGCAGCATAATTTGCCAAGTACCCATCACAACAACCCAAGCTGAGTTCTTACCCGAACACAGTGAGTAACGAAGGAGTCGATACAGTCCTTAGCCTGGTGATTATTATATAGGCAACACCTGCAAGATAAGATTCTTATTACTAACATCTTTTATGTAGCTTATGCAAAAGAAGCAGTGATTACTACAGAAGCTACTGACAGAGAAAACACAACCAAACCCATGGCTAGTTTGAGGAATACCAGCACGATGCTAATCATTTCATACTCCTGTGTTTTGCACACACGTGTATGCACACAAATGTAGTCAGAATAGGATGTCCAAAGCTCATGTCTCCCTGGCCTTCCGTCTCTTATTCTACAATATTATCCTCTTAGAATCTACAGAGTCCTAAATCAAGATGCAGCCTCATTTGCAACCAGAAATTGTCCATGCACCAGCACCCCATGTTTCTTGGACTTGTCTACTGTCGTTGAGAAGTTCTGTCCTTCCTCCTCATCTAACTGCCCCTTCCTCGGAGTCTTTAAGAACCTTCCACCTAGTCCTGGAGTAGGTACAGAGGCTGAAAGATACCAGGATTTTAAAGACAAACCCCAGAGAGATCAGTGACAGGGGACCTAAGAGGACCAAGGAGAAGCAGAAGAGACTTCCCCTGGTGCCTTTGACAGAGATGAGCAATCTCAGATGTCTCAGCAAAAAGGAGAACCTGATCACACAGCAGAGAAGGGCAGGTGGCCCAGAGAGAGCAAAGGAGAACACAGGAACAAGGGCTAGAAACAAAAAAAAAGAAAGAAGGGAGGGAGGGAAGGAGGGAGGAGAAGCTAGAAGCCGATGTCTTTAACTGACAAATAACAAGATTAGAATGCAAACCCTCTCTGGCTCTTTAAATCTAAGTCGCTGAAAGAAAGATGTTCACAATCAGCCTTAAGGAATGACAGAAAGCACTCCCTGACAACAGCAGAGCCTGAGGTGACATGGATGTCACAAAGAGTATCTGTAGGTGATCCAAAGACCTAGGGCATCAGCCATGTGTGCTGCTGGTTTATGCAAACTTGACACAGCTGGAGTCATTTTGAAAGATGACCTTTTCCAGGTCACTGTGGGTGATGCCACCCTGGACTGGTGGGTCCTGGGTGCTGTAAGACAGCAGGCTCAGCAAGCCAGGGGGAGCAAGGCAGTGAGCAGCGTTCTCCAAGTCCTCAATCTGCACAGCTCCTGCCTTGTTCTACCCTGGTTTTCCTTAAGTGACAGAGTGTGACATGAGAGTTGCAAGCTGAAATAAACCCTTCACTCCCCAAGTTACTTTGGTCATAGTGTTGATCAAAGCAACAGAAACTCTAATGAAGTTGATGTAAAAGGAGAAAAGTGAAACAACTGCTAAACAAGCAATAATAAGGAAAAATGATACGATTTGGCGACTTAACGGTGAGTTCTAGAGAAGACTGGCTAAAAACCATGTGACTATTCTGGTAAAACTCCTGAAATCTTGAAAAGAAACCCTAGTGAGCCAGATGAAAGTTTTAAATCACTTACAAAGAAAAAAGAGAGAGAGAATTAAAACAGCATGGGGTGGGATAGAACCCAGGGCCTTGTGTATGTGAGACACCAGGTCTACCATGACAAGACATGGACAAGTAAGTAAGTTCAAGGACAGCCTAGTCTACATACTGAAATGCCATTACAAGCACACACAAGTCCTGAGTTCAATTCCCAGCAACCACATGGTGGCTCACAACCATCTGTAATGGGAGCCAATGCCCTCTTCTAGTGTGTCTGACAGTGTACTCACATACATGAAAACAAATAAACAACCCCCCTACTGCTTCCAATGTACTTATGCAATGTGATTCACAAGGCCCAAGCCTAAGACCCTTTCAGCAGTTCGGTTCATTAGGAAACGCTACCTGTGCAGGGGCCGTCTCAACCACCTAAGTGCATCATTACCTCGAAATGAAGAAGACAGCAGAGGGCTAACTTCCTGTGTCTGTCTTCACTGGATAGCCCGACAGCCTGATGACTAGTTACTTCTCAAAGACCCCATTCCCCTAAGTAGCCTCACATACAAGAACCAGCTCTGGTTCTTGAAGAGTCACAAGATACAAACACTTTGTCCTAAACAGCAGCATTCTCATGTAGAGAAAGGAGTGTATTAGACTTCCAAATTAGGAAAGAAAAAGGGAAATTAGTAAGCACTATCAACCCAGGAAAACTAAGAGGAGAATAAAGAAAATAAACAGTAAGTAAGAGGAATTAGTAAAACGCCATGCCTAAATAAAAAAGTAACACACACACCCCAGCTGAGCAAAGCACCGGAGCACATCTCTACAGAACCAGCCTGCCTCCATCTCAGGCTTAAAGCCACCTTACGGTGAAGATCAACCATGCTCACTCCTGGCTAACTCTTACATTTATGTTCCCCTCCTGTAGCGCCACCAAACCCTGCACTGGAAACCCTCTCCCCCGACACAGGTGAAACCATGTCACACACCTTTAATCCCATCGCTCACAAGCAGAGGTAGAGGGATTGCTGTGAATTCAAGGCCAGACTGGTCTACAAAGTGGGATCCAGGACAGCTAGATCTATAGAGAAACCCTACCTTGAAAAAGCAAAGCAAAGCAACAAAACAAAACAAAACAAAACCAAATTAAACCAAACCATGTCTTCCTCCACGTCTGGGGCTGCTCTTTAAATCCTGACACAGGGTAAGACAGTGGATGGCAGGTACTGCATGCACCTTCCTAAACTAAAGCTTGTTTTGACGACGGTTAAGCAGGGCTGGTGGTACTGAGTGTGGAACGGTGGTGCACTGCACACTAAGTTGCTGCCCTGCTCGTCAGGGTGGACAGGGATAGAGCAGGCATGATGACACATGACAGGATTTAATAAGAACATTTTGGTAGATAAATCTCACTCAAAAGTATTACACACACACACACACACACACACACACACACACCCATGAATCTGTAGTTACATACAGTTTGGAATCAGGCACATCTAGGGAGAGAGAAACGAAATAACCCAATTCAACTGAATAGATGCACAGCAACTGAATTCTAAGAACAGGAATTTTTTCTTATGTATGTTACATACATGAAAATCAGTTACACACTCAACCATACAATAAATAAAAGTAAACAGTAGACTTTACAAGCAAGATCTGATCGTAATTTGGCAAATTTATGAACAAGCGACCAATAATTGTTCAGTATTTACCTTAAACTTAAATACTTAAAAAGATGACCTTTGAACAGTTTTAAAATCCCTGCTCAACTTCCCAGCCCAGATCTCTAACACAGATCCTTGAAAACAGAAGCTGGAGTCCTCTCTTAAGAGGGAAGAGAGCAGAGATGAGGGCAGCAGCAGGAGACGCACAGGAGCCAGCGAGGGAAAGGGACAAACATGGAATTCTGCACACTCGTCAGACAGGATTCAACAGCTAAAGATGAGAATGCTTCTTAAGGAATGTGTAGAAGGAAGATTTAGCAGAGAGGAAAGAAAACCTATGGACTGGCAGACCTGTTTACCACCACAAAGAAAAGCAAAAAAGACAAGCTGTCTTCTACCAAAGGCAGTTTTAATGTGGCAAAGCATCTAAGGAAAAGTATCTGCACGTGCACTACAACCTTAATTTCCTATCATCTACAGTGTTTAAATATGGAGGACAACCACTCACATTTACTAGGTGTTTACTGCATGCCAGCCTCAGTTGTAGTGCTTACATTGAGTCTGTGCAGCTTGTGTTCTAATTGGAGAGAGCAGCATAATATAACAAAGCAGAAAACTATGAGAGAGACAGGGACTGAAGGCGGGCTTGAACTGGAGCAAGGTGCTCAAGGCAGCATTCACAAGGGAGACACCGCACACACTAGGTCGTGGTTGCAGGGCACCATGACTCCCATCCTTCACCAGCAAGAGAGAAAAACAACACCCCCCCCCATCGCCACCCCCACACTCCCAAAACAATGGGAAAGCCAGTCTGACTGAGGCAAACAGACCAGCAAGGGCAGTACGTAAGATGAGGCTATGGATGCAGGGACAGGCAAGGGTCAGACCAGAGCACATCAGGCTGTCTAGGTGGAGTCACCAAGACCACTGCTTGTACAGTGAACATGAGGGGGTTACAGCTGTTATCTACAGTTTCCCAGGACAAACTCTCAGGGTCCTTTATCCCCCCAGGAGGACATCCTGAGTTTGTAGCCTACACTGTCTACAGAGCTTCCTACAGCACGGAGCAGACACACAGTGGAGTATACGGCCCGGCCCCGAGCTTCTTCCTTTTCATGTCCCGCTGGCCTGTAACACTGCTGGCTTTTCCTGGCAACATCTCTGTACTGACTAGTTTTGTGTCAACTTGACACAGCTGGAGTTATCACAGAGAAAGGAGCTTCAGTTGGGGAAATGCCTCCATGAGATCCAGCTGTAAGGCATTTTCTCAATTAGTGATCAAGGGGGAGGGCCCCTTGTGGGTGGTGCTATCTCTGGGTTGGTAGTCTTGGGTTCTATAAGAGAGCAGGCTGAGCAAGCCAGGGGAAGCAAGCCAGTAAGGAACATCCCTCCATGGCTTCTGCATCAGCTCCTGCTCTCTGACCTGCTTAAGTTCCAGTCCTGCATCCTTTGGTGATCAACAGCAGTATGGAAGTGTAAGCCGAATAAACCCTTTCCTCCCCAACTTGCTTCTTGGTCATGATGTTTGTGCAGGAACAGAAACCCTGACTAAGACAATCTCTAAATACATTTACATGACTACTGATCTCAAGATCTAGTTCCAAGAAACTCAACATAGAAAACTTCCACACTTTTATGTGTCTTGTGTTAAACTTATTCAACAAATCAAGGTGACAAAATTAAAGTACTAGTCAATATTTCATGTATGAAAATACATTTCATATGCTTATGCTTTTACAAATGCTGGTTCTCTGTATGAAATGAAGACTCAGTGCTTTCCTCTCTGTTGGGATAAAAAAGCCCCAATCCTCTCTCAAAACAGCTCAGATGATGGCTGCATGTCCTCACCCAGCCTCTATGGCAAGGAAGTATCTGAAGGAAACTGACACATGTATATGGGGACTGGTCCTAAGAGGTCTTCATCTATAAGAGGTGCAGAGTAGCTGGACATTCACGAGACACACACCTAACACGTCTGGGAACACTTACTTGGGGGAGAGCACCGGAGGACTGACGAAGGACCGAAGAGCATCTTTCACCATGTCTTGCATGAGATGAGTTCCAAAGACCTTTTTGTTATCCACGAGGAAAGTGGTCTTAAAACAAGCATTAGACAAATTAGTGCACTACTACTATTGCCATATGCATCCATCAGCACTGACACACACATAAACAGTAAATACTACAGAATATACAGGACATAAAATGAAAAAACAGAGAGTCACTTTATTTTACAAATCAGTTTGTAAATCCTTACATCTTTTAAATTTTTATGTTATGTGTCTGAATGTATGTCTGTGCACCACACACATGCTTGGATGTCTATGGCGGACAGAACAGGGAGCCAGATCTTCTGGGATAGTTATAGATGGTTGAAAGCTGCCATGTGGGTACTGGGAGTCCAACTCAGGCCTGCTGGAAGAGCAGCAAGGGCTCTGAACCACTGAGCCATCTCTCCAGCCCACATTAATCTTTATTCAAGGTACATTTTGATACAGATTAAATAGCACATAAAAGTGTAAATACCCTAAGTAAGGAAGGACAATGTTGAGCTGAAGTAGTGGAATCATAACAGACCTCTGATACAAACTGCCCCTATTACTACTCAGTTCTTTGGTGACATTGGCCTCTCAGTAAAAGTTTATATATTGGAAGCCTATATACAAGCAGATTCATTTAACTGGCTGCAGCGACTTATCAATCAGTTGCCAACACCGCAGTGCAGTGTGAGACAGCCCTCGACCTCTCCTCATCCTTTGTCCCCTTCAAGGCTGGTTTGCTCCCCGAGTTCCTTCCTCATCCTTTCCACATACAGCTTAGATTCTTGACAGCTACACCAGCTCACACTGTCATTCTGAATGATATTACTATCAATTTACAGAGCAGTTTGGGGAATCGTAACAACTTAAAAACATCAATTCTTTCAGTTTATAAAAAAGGTTTATGTCTCCAATTATCTGGAATGTTTTCCACTGCTAACCTGCATTTTCAGAAGACAGATCCTAAAAAAGGTTATTATGTATATGCCCAGGTTTTACATTTTTATGTTATTACACATAGTACATTTAACTTATTAAAAAAAAAAAAAATTCTGTCTCCTGAGAGGCTTCATCCAGTAGCATATAGAAACAGATGCAGAGACCCACCCATAGTCAAGTATCAAGCCAAGAGTGGGGAATAAAAGTAAGCTAGCTGGAGGGGTCAAAGACCTAACAAGACCTACAGAGTCAACTAACCTGGGTCTATGGGTGCTGACAGAAATTGAACCACCAACCAAAAAGCACACAGTGCTGGACCTAGGTCCCCTACACATTTGTAGCAGATGTACAGCTTAGTCTTCATGTGGGTCTGCTATCAAATGGAGGCCGTCTCTGATTTGGTTACCTGCCATTGGATCCCCTGCCCCTAACTGGACTACCTGGTTCGGCCTCAGTGGGAGAGGATGCCTACTGTGCCCGGATGTTCCAGGGTGGTGGTATCCAAGGGGGTCTTCCCCATCTCTGAGAAGAGGAGCAGGTAATGGGACTTTTAAGGATGAGACTAGGAGGAGGGCGGTTCAGAACACGACGGGGGTTGGCGACAATTGGGTTGAAAGTAAATTAAAAAGATTCTTTGAGGAAAGACACATGACCCAAGTCAGAGGACAGCTGCGTGGTTCTCGGCATGGAATGGGTGGGTGTCCAGGTGTGCCTGACAAACATTATCACCCACTGAGCCATCTATACTGATTTTTCATTGTTTACTGTAGGTATCTGGAAATAACTTTTTATATAGATTTATTAATCCATCCACTCTTTCTCGCCAAGTTCTTTGTAGACTCCTTGGCACTCTGCATGGAAAGTCTGCTGTCTTTATGTAAGCCAGCCTTTCATCCACACACAGTAGCCCTTGTACACCGACTGACACTGCAGGTAACAGTAAGGTGAAGGGATGAGCGATGGAGTGCTTGGCCTCGCTGCCTCCCCAGTCTCACAAGGAATGCAGCTCTCTTTATGGAAAGCGTGCTGCTACCTGTAGGATTTCTGTACAGACCTTTTACTAACAATGTTATCTTCTACTTCTGGTTCTGGGTTTTAAAATCATAAATTTTTATTTATTTTTTATTTTTTTGAGACAGGGTTTCTCTGTGTAGCCCTGGCTGTCCTGGAACTCACTTTGTAGACCAGGCTGGCCTCGAACTCAGAAATCCGCCTGCCTCTGCCTCCAAAGTGCTGGGATTAAAGGCGTGCGCCACCACCACCTGGCTTAAAATCATAAATTAATATTGAATCCTATCACACTTTTCTTAATTTACTGAGATTTCCAATTGGATGGTAAAGTATGTGAACTTTCACATGCTGGGTCCCACTGGCTTTCCCAGGACTAACCCCACTGGACATGATGTAATTATACTTCTATATACTAATGGCTTCAATTTGCTATGGCTTGCTTTCTGTTATGAGGATACTGTTCAGTAGTTCCCTATGCTGACTTACTATTGGCCTTAAATCCTAAGTGTTCTGTCTTTTCTAGTTTCTGAACTGGCTTAGAACCTTCCTTGTTGGAAGGTTTCCGACTATTAATTCAATGTATTTAACAGATTCAGGGCTGTTCAGGAGTCTGTCTTTAAAGCAGTACGTTCATTTAATCCAGGAACTTTTCTAGTTCTATACAATACCCTCACATGATTCCTGTAATTATCCATACCTTCCTGTTGTCTCTAACCAGGCCTTCAGGTACACCAACTCTCTCTACTGTTTGGTTCATATCTTACTGATTTCTGCTCTGACCTTGGCTATTTCCTTTCCTTTCCCACTCAATGTGCCCTTTTATTTCTTAAGTTGGAGGCTTACATGACTAATAATCTGTCTTGGTTTGAGTATGCTTCTGTGTATGTATGTGGGAGGTAAGCACATGCAGGTGGAGGCCAACCTCAGCTGTTGCTAGCTGACCAGCAACCCCCGCCTCTCACTTGGCTTCTGGGGATCCAGGTCTAGTCCTCACGTGTGTGCAGCAAGCACTTTACTAACTGAGCCACATTCCCTGGCCCAGCACCACTTTTCAACTGTAAGCAGTGCTCAATACTGAAGCTAAGGCCTTTAGTTGTATAAAACACATTTTTGTGTAATTTTATTTTCTCCTCCCCTTTTCTACATTCTTTTTTGAGTACACATTGATGCATGGTATGGATGTGTATGGGTACACATGTATCCATACATATGCACACTTGTGAGCATATGAGTGGAGGCCCAAGGTTGATAGCAGGAATCACACTGGATCACTTGTTCTTCCACATTATTCAGTGAGGCAGGCAGGGTCCCTCAATCAAGCCCAGAGCTCATCAATGTGGCTAGCCTCGCTCCACAGTTTGTTCTGGGGATTCCCTCCTTCCACCTTCCAAGGCTGGAATTATAGGCAGGACAGGACACCCACTCAGTAATCCTGTGAGCTCAAAGGAGATAAGCTCTGGCCTTCAGACACTTGTAGCAAGTGCTTTAACCATAGAGCCATGTGTCCAGCCAAGTTTATTTGATTCAAAATGTTTCTAATTTCCCTGAAAAAAACCTGTGATGTGGGCATTACTTAAATGTGTTAATTTTCCCATATTTAAAGTCTTTTTTCCTCCTAGTTATTTTCCTCTTCTTGAATCCTACTTGATTCTAAACACGGTTAGATAGTTATCTTGTACAATCTCAATTGCTAGAGAGCTTCTGAGGTTCACTTTGTGGCCCCGCAGAACACTGGTCAGTATTCCAGTGAGTGAAGGGACACAACCCAGTAGTGCAGTACTCACATCAAGTGCAGGCTACAACAAAATGGAATCCGGTAGTTAGCACTCTGCAACACCTTTAAGAGCATCTCCTTTTTGTTCATCAATAAAATAGTGGAACTTACTTGTAACAGAGATCTTGAAAGAACACATGGTGATTGTTCACTAAATTCACAGAAAAAATCCTAATAGATACACAGAGAAAAAGCAGTATCATTAATAGATTAAACAAAAGCCAGAGATGTTTGCATATAAAGTATATATTTTTGGAAATAATATTCTACTACTGTTAAAATACAATAAAGAATTACAGGTCAGTTATATAGAAAATGTCTAATTATACCAAGCAGTTAAACTTTTTCAAGAACCAAACAAAACAAAATAATATTCACAGCACATTAAATTTGCACACCAAGAAAATAACAACATCTGAGGACAGAACTTGAGCTCTTAGTCAAAATAAGCAAGCATGCACGTGAGCTGGAGATAGAGTGTGGAAGTTAGGAGGACACACTGCTCTTGTTGAGGATCAGCCATGGTTCCCAGAACCCACGGGAGGCAGCTCATAACCTCAGCTGCTTCTTACTCTAGTTCTAGAGGGATTTGGCACCTCTGGCCTCCAAGGACACATATGTTCATGTGCCCACACCCACACAAACACAAGCACATAACTTAAAATAATGGAAGCACATCTTAAAAAGGAAAAAAGGAAGAAGGAAGGAAGGAAGGGTGAATTAGTAGCCAAGTAACTAGATTTATATTAGATGAAGATCGAGAAATACCGGCTCATATAAGAGGGGAAAGACAAGAAAATATACAAAAATATTTCCACTTCAAATTGAGAAATGGGGCTGGTGAGATGGCTCAGTGGTTAAGAGCGCCGACTGCTCTTCCAAAGGTCCTGAGTTCAAATCCCAGCAACCACATGGTGGCTCACAACCATCCGTAACGAAATCTGATGCCCTCTTCTGGAGTGTCTGAAGTCAGCTACAGTGTACTTACATATAGTAAATAAATAAATAAATATTTTAAAAAGAAAAAAAAAGATTGAGAAACACTGGCAAATTTATTAGCTTATTTTTCTGAACCTACCAATTTTTCTATGCATGAAATTTAGTATCTGAAATTGTTACAAATTAATTAAGAATACGGCCTGCCGCTGGGTCTTATGTAGGCATTTTCTCAGTTGAGGTTCCTTCCTTTCAGATGACTAGCCAGGACACCATGTGCATAATCTGTTTCAGTGAATAGTCTACCACAGTCCGCCTTCTGTGTACTGAGAGTCCATAGTAGATGTATACCCTTAAACCTTATAAAACTGACATGGAGTGGGTTGGCCTAAGGCTGCTGGTATTCTAGTGCTAATTTACATCCTCCAAAATTGTTTGCCCCCAAGACAAGAGAGTCCTCTTGTTAGACACAAAGGGACTCTGCCCCCAATTCTGCTTGGTATATAAAAATGTCGGCAGCCAATAGCTAGGGAGAAAAGACACGGGCAGGATTTAGGTTTCCTGGGCTAGAGA
>NC_034605.1:62299853-62301140 GCF_900095145.1 Mus pahari | reverse complement strand
AGTGCTGGGATTAAAGGCGTGCGCCACCACGCCCGGCGAATATTGTTTTTAAGTATTATTTACAACCTTGACAGACACTCATGAAACACCCTGTTCTGAGGCTGGATGTCATTCACTCTCCTCATCTCACAGAATGGATAGTCACCAGGGAATATTTAAAATGTTTCAAGTTTTTCAAGTTATAAATAATATAACAAATATACTCTTGTG
Organism: Mus pahari; assembly: GCF_900095145.1. NCBI lineage: Eukaryota > Metazoa > Chordata > Mammalia > Rodentia > Muridae > Mus > Mus pahari. Next base: position 62,300,930 of record NC_034605.1, on the reverse strand, counting down.
TATGTGTGTATGCATGTCCGTCGAGGTGTGTACAAGTTTACACATAGATATGAATGTATGTGAAAGCCAGAGGAATGTTGAGGGTCCTCTTTGATGGCCCTCCACCTTATGTTTTGAAATCGGGTTTCTCACTGAGCCTAGAGTGTACCTTCCAATCTGGCTTATCTTCCTTACATGTAAGCACATCTGCCACCTGGCACTTTACTCAAACCTCAACCAAGACAGGTTTGCTTCCCAGTAGACAGACTGTTAGCCCTTTCCCTCCCCCGCCAGTCACCTCACTGCCTGGAGTTTATCAGGTGTGCATTCACCCTCCTTCCTCCCTTTCTTCCTCCACTCTCAACAGTCCCACAGCTCAAGCCTGGCCCTCAGCTCCCTCTCCTGAGGCAAGCCAAAGCACCCGGGGTGGAGTCCAGGAAAACCAATGGCTGCTCTGCTGCACTAGAGTGTCTCTAAGAGTGAGAGTCACACTGGATACAAGCACAGACGGTGTAATGATGGATCCAAGTTAAACTGATAATCACTGTTCCAATGTGTATGGAAAGAGCCATAATATATGAAAAACAAAAAGCTAGGAATACCGTGAGCATTAAGCCAAAGTATTAAGAAAAATTATATGATTTATGCATACAACAATATTGTAGAAATGTATGGGAACCAAGTGCTTGTATAATAATAGTCTCAAAACAAGCCTTTCTTTTGTTTAGTACTATCTGCTATGCTTTGCCTTGAGATAGGATCTCATTACAAAGCCCAGGCTAGCCTATAACTCAAGCTTCTTCTGCTTTGGCCTTCCTGGTGCTGGGATTTCAGCTCCTTACCCCTGAGTTTGGGTCTGCTCTTCCTACAGGTTACCAAGTCTGAGGGCTTCCCATTATACAGATGTTTGCACTCAGCAAAGAAAGGCAAAACCTTTGACCTAAATGTAATTTGATACAAATAAACTAAAAAAAAAAAAAAAAAAAAAAAAAATGAAATGAATAGTCGTTCAGGATATTAAGTAGGATCTGTCTTTAATAATGTAGAGATGCACATACTTACCAAGATAAAAATACAAATTTTCTTTCTTTAGAACAA
>NC_034605.1:62295256-62299848 GCF_900095145.1 Mus pahari | reverse complement strand
TTTGGGTCTGCTCTTCCTACAGGTTACCAAGTCTGAGGGCTTCCCATTATACAGATGTTTGCACTCAGCAAAGAAAGGCAAAACCTCTGACCTAAACGTAATTTGACTCAAATAAAATAAAAAAAAAAAAAAAAAAAAAAAAAAAAAAAAAAAAAGAAAAGTCATTCAGGTTTATAGCTAGGATATGTCTTTAATAATGTAGAGATGCACATACTTACCAAGATAAAAATACAAATTTTCTTTCTTTAGAACAATAAACAAGTTACCAAGCACCATGATCCCATATCCATATGCAAGAACACTAAAAGCTATCAGGGCAGCACAAGCTGAAGGCTCAGCTACTCGGGAGACTGGGGCAGAAGGCACACATTCAAGGCCTCCCTGAGCTACAGAGTCAGTCGACATCAGCCTGAGCAACTTAATTAATGACAGCCTATTTCAAAATAAAAAAAAGTTTCAAAGGGATGGGAACACAGCATGGTAGGAGAGGACAAGCATACTCGAGGCCCAGAGTCAATGCCCCTATGATGTTTAAAAAGAAAGATGCTTTTCTATGTGTACACACACACACACTTACAGAAAATATTTTGAAGGCAGAATCCAGTTATCAAAACCTATTCCTAATCTTTGGGTGATGTACTAATATTGTAAGTTTAGCTTCTTAACTTCTAAGAATGTATCAAATCCTTCTGAGAATTAACTATTCTGTGCTGCCCGTCTGTCCCTCGAGCGAGCGAGTGGCAAGCTATCCTATTACCACACCAAAGCTCCAGCACACCATTTCATACTCACCAGGATACAGTGTAAGTTTGGTAAGTTCACGACTTCACAGACAGTTTTTATTCTGTCTATTAATCTTGAGAAATAGTTGACCATTTCTTCTCTTTTAATTATTTTTGCATAGCGAGGGAAGGTGGGTGGAAGTAATCTCTGGTTAACAAGGGGCTCAAAACCCATCATAATTGGATGGTCTGAAGAACAGAAAGAGGAAAGCAACATTTCCAATTTTTTTTTTTTTTTGGATTTTAAAATGAAAACTATTAAATATATAAATATATATACCCCAATTTTTAAAGGCATTTCCAAATCCTAATCACAAAAATCTAGTAAATTTTAAAACTTACAGTGGGACTTGCCTGGGTTGAAAGATGGGTCAGATCTGCACCCCGAGAGGAGAGCTGGCTGCATGACTACTAATGAATAACTAGCTAAACCAGTTCTAAATGCAGAGACCTCCTAAATAGTGGGAGACTTTCTGGAGTACCATAGCGTATGTGATCTGCATCACTGAGCCTTCCTGCAAGAGTCAGGACAAACACAGCTGCTGACCACCCACACTGAACACAGAGTCTAAGGGAAAGCTGTCTGCTCTGGAGAGCACAGAGAAGCCAAAAGCCTGCGGACAGACAGGAGCAATCATCTCCTGAGTCACTGTCCACTCCCACTGCCTACACCGCTGCTTTGCAGTAAGCCCCCATTCCTTACACTACACCATGTGACTCAGCTTAACTATGTTCATGGAGATGATCACAGGGGAGACTAGAGGACCCCAGAGTAGAACCATGGTTACATTATCACTGTCACACTAGTGTACACGCCAGCTCTTTCCCAACATGGAAACTGAAATGAGACAGTCCTCAAGAAGCAATAGATCCAAATCTGTGCTCATCAACAAATAAGCTACACCCTTACAGTCTCACATGTCAGCCTGACCTACGGCATACCCCGAGGAGCATTCTGCTGCTCTAGATCTACCTCCATCCTTGCAGATGCCCCCCCCCAGGCCTGGGCTTTCCGCCCAGCAGTTCCTTGTAGGAATCATTCTTGTATGTGTCCAACACAGCTGCTGGTTTTTTTGTTTTTTTGTTTTTTTTTTGAGTCAGGGTTTCTCTGTGTAGCCCTGGCTGTCCTGGAACTCACTCTGTAGACCAGGCTGGCCTCGAACTCAGAAATCCACCTGCCTCTGCTTCCCCTCTGCTGGGATTAAAGGCGTGCGCCACCAAACCCGGCACAGCTGCTGGATCTTGGAAGAAAATCCTTACCCACAAGCTTTCCTCTTACCTCACACCCGTGCAGTGGACACCATCCCCAAAGGCACATTCCAGTCACTGCCTTTCTCCTGACACTACCCTCTCAGGAAAGAGGACTTAACCTCAGCACCCTGAAGACAGCTCTCCTGCCTCATTTTGGTGCCTCAGCTACCTATGTGAGTAGCTGTCTTCACACACCAGAAGAGGGCATCGGATCCCCATTGCAGATGGTTGTGAGCCACCATGTGGTTGCTGGGAATTGAACTCAGGACCTCTGGAAGCGTAGTCAGTGCTCTTAACTGCTGAGCCATCTCTCCAGCCCCAGTTAACAACTATTAAGGATTTTAATTCCTACTGCCTATTGATGAACCTGCTCCCCTGGCTTCACTCCAACATTATGTATGACTATTCCTTTATTAAGTTAATCCTATGCACTGCCATCTCAATTTTCTATGGAAAATACAGCCTGTTTACTATCATAAGTTTTTAAATATATTTTATTTACGTGTATGGATGTGTGTCAGCATGAATTTATGTGAACCATATGCATTCAGGAGCCCACAGTGGTCAGAAAACAACAGATCTCCTGGAACTGGAGGTATAGGCAGCTGTGAGCCACCACGTAGGGTGCTGGGAATCGAACCCAGATCCTCTGCAAGAGCAGTCAGCACTCTTACCCCCTAGCCATCTCTCTAATCCCCCACATATCCCAAAGTTTTGTTGACGCTTTTTTGTACCCTCCACTGTCCTAAGGAACACTGCGTGAGTTCAGGGTTTCCTGGACTCAGTAGGAAATGCTGACAGCTGTCTGACCCTGAGAGCTGCTTTATGTGCATCCCTGCCTTGTCTGCTACATGCCTATGTGCTATGTGTGCGCGCTGCCCTTGTCCAGAAGAGGGGTATCAGCTCCAAGACTAGTTACAGGGAGTTGTGAGCTGCCATGCCAGGAATGGGAGGGCCCTCTGAAAAGCTGCCAGTGCTCTTAACTCTGAGCTATCTCTATCTCTTCCATCCTATGAGAGCTGTTCTACAGACCCATCAGTAGGGAGACTATACACGTAAATCCCATTCCTGAATACATTTACTGTCTTTCCAATTTTATGTGGAAAAACCAGAAAGGCTTTGTTCCCATTTATAATTCACTCAGGGATATCATTATCCCATACACATTTGTACTGTTTAAAAATAATTCTGACAGGCAGTTGTAGTGCACACTCTTAATCCCAGCATCTACGGAGGGAGACAGACAGACACATATCTGGTCTGCAAAGTGAGTTCCAGGATAGCTAGGACTACACAGAGAAACCAAGTCTCAAAAAACACAAACCAAACAAAAACTACCTCCTGCAAAAAAAACAAAAGCAAAAACAAAATCAGAGCTATGGGTAGTTTTCCCCTCAATATTCAAGACTACAAACACCATGTCATGCATTTTAGGGATCATTTGCACTGCTGTACACTCTAAATGCTGAGCCAGCAGGCGTGTACCATTCCAGTTGAAGCATACTTTACATGTAAGATAGATTGCCACCAACATGCCAAGCACTCTTCCCTATGGCTATTTAGAATCCCTGGACAGCTCCCGTGTAGCGTGAAGAAAGGCACTTGTGAATAAGGGAGCCTCAGCAATGCTAGCCTGCCTCATGGCGTGAGGAACTCTGCAGTGAAGGAAGGTGATGATAAACAACAGAGTTACTGCTGGCATCACAGCACAAACACAAGACAGGCACACATACAGAGCCCAGCATGAGGTACAAGAGATGGGCAAGATCTCAGCAGATTACATCTGCAAAGAAGGCTAAAAGCACTCTTAATATTGGGCGGAAACATCCCCAAGTCCAGACAGACTGACTTAAATCAAAGTCAGAGCTGACTGTATTACATTTGGACAGAAAATAAGAAAATACGAGTAAGCAAAGCTGCAGAATTACCTCCTTTGGTAGTGCCATTCTGAGCCTGGATGCCGTGGTGCAATGAGGTGTGAATGGCAGAAAGAAGGTCTGCCGCCTGGACCATCAGTTTCTGAGCCTCTGCAACAGCACTGGTCTAGCAAACAAATCACCAAAACACTTACACACTTTCACTGAAAGATATACACACAAGAGGAGATCCTACAACAGCACTAAGATCCAACGCATGCACGGATCCTCGAAAACTGTTCACTTAGTGCAGCACTGCAGGATGCTCAAATCCTCAACAGGAGACAAAGGTTCCCCTCAAATCTGTATCTTATTTGATATGTTAAAAAAAAAAAAATAGCTGGGTGTGGTGACACACGCCTTTAATCCCAGCACTTGGGAGGCAGAGGCAGGAAATCTGTGAGTTTGAGTCCAGCCTGGTCTATAGAATAATGAGCTCCAGGCCAGAGAAACCTAGAAAGAAAGAAAGAAAGAAAGAAAGAAAGAAAGAAAGAAAGAAAGAAAGAAAGAAAGAAAGGAAAAGAAAAGAAAAGAAAAGAAAAGAAAAGAAAAGAAAAGAAAAGAAAAGAAAAGAAAGGAAAGAAAGGAAAGAAAGGAAAGAAAAGAAAGAAAAGAAAGAAAGAAAGAAAGGAAAGAAAGGAAA
>NC_034605.1:62291745-62295249 GCF_900095145.1 Mus pahari | reverse complement strand
AAGAAAGAAAGAAAGAAAGAAAGAAAGAAAGAAAGAAAGAAAATAAGAAAGAAAGAAAGAAAGAAAGAAAGAAAGAAAGAAAGAAAGAAAGAAAGAAAGAAAGACAGACAGACAGACCTAATGGAAAAAAAAATTGAACATACAGTCAAATATAAAAAGGGAAAAATTCCAATAATCTACAGTTACTCACACATATGGGGGAAGAGGGAATCCAAGAAAAAAGAATTACTTGAAACAGTTTTTAATGTATCCACAAGAGACCTCAGTGTGTTATAGAATAGCCTGTAAAGCTATAATTGCATTTCACAAGAGCATTAGTATGGCTGTTGTGTGAGCACACAGAGAAGCGCGAGGACAGGAAGGGCACGCCGTCTCCCACTGACCCCAGCCCAGCAATTCTCTCACCTCTTTCTTAGTAAAGGCTATGAGCACTGTCAGCAGCACTCGCGTGAACTTCACTCTGCTGAATGCTGCCAGGCACTGCTGGTGCTGGGAAGAAAGGGAGTGTGGTAAGAAGCAGGACCTGTAAAAGGCGCTCACTAGCCAACAGGCCTCTGCTCAGCCTTTAAAATGCCCACAAAACAAGCTACCAAAACAAAGCCTACTCTCTTGAAACAGAGCAGCAGCCATGCTGTACTCAGACCACAGACTGTCTTTAATCTAAGGTCAGAACTTAGACTGTTACCTCAACAAACAAGTAGTTAGCAGTTACACAAGTGAAGAGGGTCAGTAACTTTGATAATATGGAAAAGTTTGATGTTTTCTAATGTTTGAAACAAAATCTACAAGCGATCATTTTGTTTCCAGATCCTGTCTCCTAGGAACACTTAAGCTTTGAAGTCAGATATTCACAAGATCTGTATTACTATTCTCTCTATAAAAATACAAGTCCTTTGCAACAACCAGTTGCTAAAGAAACACCTAAAGGGACTTCTATGAATTACAATGCAGCTCAAAGAGCACTGAGAGACGGCTTCTCTGACATTAGCTACAGAAAAGACAGGCAATTACTTCTAGTTCAACTTCTGGATCTCTCTCTTCTCCTTGTCGACTTCGAGTACTCTAAAATTAAAAAATAAAGTAAATTTAGACAAATACAGCCCAGAGAAGTAAAGAAAGAACTAAGTTATGAAAAAAAGCTGACAAAAAAAAGTGTCTAGTATTGTTCTTTTTCCCATGAATGTTTTATGCATGCATGTTATAAATTAGAAAGATCATGAAACAGGTTTTAAAACAACAAAAGTAAAACAATAAAATAACAGAAGCAAAGTATCTGACTCATAATATTTCTGCTACATTTAAAACCAATTTACAATAAAAATCACTACCACTGGGGCTGGAGAGATGGCTTAGAGATTAGGGTACTAACTGTTCTTCCAGAACACTGGGATTCAAATCCCAATACCCACATGGCTGCTCACAACTGTCTGTGACTCTAAGATCTGACATTCTCACATAGACATGCACGCAGGCAAACCACCAATGCACATAAAATAAAGGTAAAAAAATTTTAAAAAAATCTGAAAGAAAAAAAGTCACTATTACCATTAAAAACTCCCATTTTTTAAAAACCAGCCTGGCTGAGCCTGCTGGTGGATGCCTATAAACCCTGCACCAAGGAGGCAAGGCGAGCAGGCTCAAGTGAGTTCAAGCACAGCCTGGTCTACACAGTGACTTCCAGGCCTGCCAGAGCTCCACAAACCTGGTCTGAAAAACAAAACGCAAGCCCTGAAGCAAGGAAGGAGACACACCTTTACCCGCCTCTGCAGATCATCCTCCACATCCTTCAGCATTCCTAGAACAAGAGCAGTACTTTTAAAACAAATCAAAACGCAAAACGTCAAAGTTACTGTTGTGAATAGTTTATACCTGTAACGCGAAGATCTGTCACACTGTTGGCCATTTTAAATCCATATGTCATTGACTGGAAATCTTCCTACACAAAAAAGGAGTGATTATGATCTTCAACAGCAGCACCGTATCCCCCAACAAACTCACCATCTAGAAGAAATGGAGAGCTACCCAGCGTGTCTCAGTACTGCATTAACAAACTCACCATCTAGAAGAAATGGAGAGCTACCCAGCATGTCTCAGTACTGCATTGTACGGCTAAACTGTCCTCCTGTGAGCAAGCACAGCATTAGACACCCTGACACCAGCGCTATTTTCTGTGTGTGCCTTCAGCTGCCTGATGGTGGTCTAGAGGTTAAGCATTCTCAAGCAGAACTACTCAAAGAGACAGTAAAGTACATCTCATATCCACGGTTAAACAAACAAACAAAAAAGATGGCACAGATCTCCAGGCCTCCTAACAAAATGTTTAATTACTTCACTGATAATTAAGGCATTTGTCTCAGTTTGAAGAATGAATTTAACATTATCTGGTAGAGTACTTCCCCTGCATTATAAGTTCTACAAATACAGAGAGAAGCCTGAGTGACAGGTAGTTACAGAGATAATTATACCCACGGCAGAATTCTGGGATGCTTAGTAAAAACAATGAGCACTGAAGTTATGCCAGCTAGTGTACCTCAGAGAAAGAAGAGAACACTCCATCAGGAGGCAAAGAGAAAGCCCAACCCATGTTCCTGCCCTGTAAAACTGGGTAGTGCATGACACACGTGACAGGGCAGCTTCCCCTCCAGGTTAGTGTCCACCCTCTCTACCTTTCCGTGGCTCTCCACTCCCCAAGCTTCACAGATGTACAGAAAGAACCCCTGATGTTCACGTGCCTAACATTTACCAGGCGGGCCTCCTACCTCCACCTTCCCATCAAATGCACACGAAAACCTGCATGCTGACTTCCAAGTTTAGCCCAATCACTTCTCACCTTCACAGCTCTCTCTAGTTGATCAGATGAATCCTCCACTTGCCACAACTTGTCACCTATTTCTCCACTCCCCCACCCCAAGAGACTGACGCTGGTGAGGGCAGGCATAACACACTATATAGTCCTGGTTGGCTTAGAACTCAGTGATCTGCTTGCCTCTGCTTCCTGAGTGCTGGGCTAAAAGTCATGTGCCTCTGTCCATAGACTAGTCCTTGCTATAATACATTCAACTACCAAATGTCAGAGGAACTTCTATAGAAGTCAGAACACAGACACACCACTTGCCCATTTGAAAGCCCTTACTTAAGTGGTTCCATTAGCTCACAGTAACTTTGTACTTGCTGATACCATCTCCGAAATCTGTAAAACTATCATCAAGGCTCATCCCTTACTATATACTAGCCCTAGTGTCAGTTCCTCAGCCGGTAGTCTTTCTCCTGCATCCTGTACCCTACCCCAACAAAGACAAGATTTCTCTGTGTAGCCTGTAGCCTGTGTAGCTACCCTGGAACTCCCTCTGTAGACCAACAGTGTATAGGCCTCAAACTCAGAGCTCCACCTGTCTCTGCCTCCCTGGTACTGGGATTAAAGGGGCGTACCCCCACTGTCCAGTGCTGGGATTAAAGGAGTGTACCCCCACTGTCCAGTGCTGGGATTAAAGGAGTGTACCCCCA
>NC_034605.1:62262632-62291064 GCF_900095145.1 Mus pahari | reverse complement strand
GCGTACCCCCACTGTCCAGTGCTGGGATTAAAGGGGCGTACCCCCACTGTCCAGTGCTGGGATTAAAGGGGCGTACCCCCAACGACCAGTGCTAGGAATAAAGAGGTGCACCCCCCATGTGCAGCTCTTGCTTCTTCACAGCACATTTGCTTGACCCACAGATTTCTCGTCACAGAGCTTATCACCACATGACATTCTGTTTGCACTACTACTTATACATTAACTGCTTTGTCCACAGACTATATCCATGAGATATGTTTAATTCATTGCTTCAGCTTCGGGCTTAGCACAAAGGGACTTAGGGTTCAATATGTGTTGATAAATGTCTTTTGCTGGTTGGTTTTCGTCAACTTGCCACAAAGCTAGATTTCTGTAGGAAGAAAATGCCTCCATCAGGCTGGCCTGTAGGAAGACTGTGGGAGAGTGCCTTGGTTAATGGCTGATGTGGGAGGGCTCAGCTGCCTTTGTGGTGCCATCCCTGGGATATAGAAAAGTAGGCTGAGCAAGCCATGGAAAGCAAGGCGGCAGCAGCACTCCTCCCTCCATGCCTTCGCATTAGCTCGTTTCCAGGCTCCTGTCTTCCTTGAGTTCCTCCCCTAGAGCCCCTCGGTGCTGACTAGTTTATTGTCAACTCTGCACACTACAGTTACTTGGGAAGACAGACCCTCAATTAAGAAAATGCCTCCATAAGATATGCCTGTGGGCAAGACTGCACTGCATTTTCTGACTTAGTCACTGATGTGGGAAGGCCCAGCCTACTGTTGGGCATGTGGTGGTGGTCCTGGGTTTAAGAAAGCAGGATGAACATACCAGAAGGAGCAAACCAGTGCTAGGGCAGCGCTCCCCCAGGGCCCCACACCAGTGAGCACCAGTGAGCAGTGCTCCCCAGGGCCCTGCACCAGTGGCCACCAGTGAGCAGTGCTCTCCAGGGCCCTGCACCAGTGACCACCAGTGAGCAGTGCTCTCCAGGGCCCTGCACCAGTGACCACCAGTGAGCAGCGCTCCCCAGGACCCCGCACCAGTGACTACCAGTGAGCAGCGCTCCCCCAGGGCCCCGCACCAGTGAGCACCAGTGAGCAGCGCTCCCCCAGGGCCTCGCACCAGTGAGCACCAGTGAGCAGCGCTCCCCCAGGGCCCCCCGCACCAGTGAGCACCAGTGAGCAGCGCTCCCCCAGGGCCCCGCACCAGTGAGCACCAGTGAGCAGCGCTCCCCCAGGGCCCAGCACCAGTGAGCAGTGCTCCCCAGGGCCCTGCACCAGTGACCACCAGTGAGCAGTGCTCTCCCAGGGCCCCCGCACCAGTGAGCAGCACTCCCCCAGGGCCCCCACCCCACCCCTGCAGCAGTGAGCAGCTCTCCCCCAGGGCCCCGCATCAGTCACCACCTCCAGGTTCCTCCAGAACACAGCAGGCTCTGTGTAACCATGGATACATCATTCACCAGAATCTGACCTCTGTCAAACCATGTGAGCATCATTCACAAGAACTGATTCTGAGTCACTGCCGCACTGACTCCATGGAAGACACATATACAAATTGCAGCCACTAAAATGTTTTGAAAGCTTTGTGAGCTTATGAACAAAAATCAGTGAACCCAAAAAAGCTACACACTCACTATACCCACAATCCAGGCAGGGACTGAGGCAGCCTGAGCAAAGACCATGACAGAAGAAACAGGATCTACCCCACAGGGTGGAGTGTTACACAGGAAGCATAAGGCATTTAGTCTCTTAGTCTCTTTGCTTCTCCTTCCTCTCTGGTCTCCCTTGCCTCTGAGGTCTTTGATCACCACACTGATGTCACAGTTTCACAAGACAGGCTCAGTCTAATTAGGTTTATTGAATCATGGATTAAATAAAGAAAAAAGTACCAGAGAAAGTGGAAACAGATATATCATAACAATCTGAAGGTAAAAATACAAACAAACCAACTGCCGGGCATGGTGGCACACACCTTTAATCCCAGCACTTGGGAGGCAGAGGCAGGCGGATTTCTGAGTTCGAGGCCAGCCTGGTCTACAAAGTGAGTTCCAGGACAGCCAGGGCTATACAGAGAAACCCTGTCTCGAAAAATCAAAAAAAAAAACCAACAGATTTGGGCAGAACATGAGGGTCAGACATGCTAAAGGTTGGAAGACCTGAGATACAGCATAAAGAGCACCTGTGTGCTGAGTTAGGAGACGGAGGTGCTAAGCATCTCCTCTGATGAAGACAAGGGTTAGAGTCCGCAGACAGACATGAGAGGACACTTGGGAGTAGAAAAGGCCCCAAAACCTCAGTCCTAAATGGGATGTCTTCATCAGGCTGGCCTTCAGCACATAGGGCACTACTGTTAAGATCAATGGGGATGGAAGACGCTAAGGAAAGGGTCCTTCCAGACACAAGACTGACACACACATGACCTCACAGACACCGTGGCAGCATGCACAGGCCCTGCATAGGACAGTACTAGGAGAGGGAAGAGGACACAAGGCCCCATCCTTGACCCCAAACCCGAGACAACTGACAGCCTGCAAAGGAAAAATTAGTTTTCTCCAGCAGAATCTGATTAGGTATACAAACTACATTAAGTGTTTTTGGAGATGTTTGGTCTCACAATGCTTTGCTTGGGCCATTTTTAAAAACAAAACAAAAAAAACCTTTGTCTTTTGTTTAGTATGTTTTCTGATTTTGTGTTTGTTTGCTTTGTTCTATTATTGGTTTTTGTTTTGTTGTTGTTGCTGCTGTCTGTTTGTTTGTTTGTTTGTTTTTGGTTTTTAATTGGACTGTTTGTTTTCCAAAGAAAGAGAAAAGAAGGCTTACCATTGGATGGGTGGGTGCAGGGCAGGATCAGGGAGCAGATGATGGGGAGACCCTGATCAGAATACACCATATGGAAAATAAACTATCTCCAATTATGAAATGGCTCATGAATACATTCTTTAGAGAGCAGATGATGGAGGGGAGACCCTGATCAGAATACACCGTATGGAAAATAAACTATCTCCAATTATGAAATGGCTCATAAATACATTCTTTAGAGATAGAGGAGAACACAAGTGAAAGCAAGGTGTCAGGATCAGCAGAAGGTGGAAGGCAGAAGAAAGGCGCAGAGTCGTGGTCGTGCTTACAGAGAAGATAGGAAAGTCTTGGCAATCTGCAGAAAGTGAGGCTGAAGAGGCAGGGAAATGCCGTGATCTCTAAGCAGTATCAGGGGCTCACATGATGCTCACAGTCACGAACTGGAAGCAGAAATTGCTAGTAGAAACTTGTTTTCCTTCATTCACTTTATTAAAGTAAATTTAAGTAAAAAGGGCAAGAGAGTAATAACAGTAAAACTTTGATAGGATCAAGGAATCAGTCCTGAATGAAAATCAAAGGCCGTAAGCTGTCTAAGTCAGCAGGTATGGCAGCATCAGAAGAGAGGCTCGCACTAACAGCTCTAACAACCAGCACGTGACCCTGTCCAAGGAGTGTGGGCCAACAAGCAAAGCCGTAGCTTCTGAAATCTGTAAAAAGCAGCCTGCATCCGGAATCACCACAGCACACATGACATCTACACTGTCTAACCTGTCCTCCATCACAGTCCGATTATCAGGCACCACGTGAAAGAACACTTCATACCATGCAAAGCCTCAGGGAGTTTCATCCCAAAGTAGAGATGTTTCCCTCAGCAAGCAATAAACTAACCACAACTGTAACCGACTTTTGGCTTTAGCTTCCTCACAGTTGGAACATGGAGGTAGGCGCCACCAAAGGCAGCAATGTTCACCCCCAACAGCAGTTTGCTGAATAGCCCAGGCTGGTCCTTTCTGCTTCTGTGTTCTGAGGTTGAACTGCAGACACGTACCACACATGGCAAAGGCAATTTTTAAAATAACTATTCCTTAGTTATACATGTGGACCCAAGCACACATCACGAGTCATTCATCTACAGCACAGTAAGATGGTCGGTGAGCTTCTAGATTTCTTTACCTCTTCAAAAACAGCAGCTTTATTTACTTTTTCCCTTGCAATGTCACAGATCTTCAAGATTCCCAGAGCAAAAGCTTTCATAGCAGGATCTTCTATGAAGTCAGGATTATGAATGTAAAGGCACGTAAACACTGTCTGTGCCAAGGAATGGCCTTCGAGCCATGTGATCTGTTGAGAGAGAGTGGTATACAGGATTGGCAAAGTCTAATCTTTAGCCAGTGAGGCCTAGACCCATATAAGTACAATTAATCATAAGATTGAAAAGATCATTAAAAAGGAGGTCACAAAAGTCAGGACTAAGAACTTGCTTTCACTAGGTAAAATTTCCAAGAAGCCCATATAGGTCAAGCGAGTCTCAAAATGCTCTGCAACAAGAAACATGAAGCTAGTGCTCGACAGGTTGCATACTTCAGATTTTCAAACTACAGTGCTCCATCTATACACTGTAAGTGCCTAGCCATCTATGAGAAGCATTCTTAAGTCTAATATTCCACTCTCCATCATCTTAATGTCTAATCAAAGTAGAGAGAGTATGTAGCATTCACGAGCAAACAATCCCACACTGAAACCTACTGCCAGCAACCCTTCTTGGCCTTTCCCACTCCTTTAGGACTAGTGCATTGCTAAAAGGTAATAGAGACTCTGTGCCTGTCAGCACTGGAGCCTTAGGCGATATAATAAAGCGCTGGGACCTCAGATATGAACAGTCCATGTCAACAGCTGGTGCACAGGTGCTGCTGACATCCCATTACCATTGTATGCCCAATGATAACAAATCTTACAAAAAGTGACATTATTTTTTTTTTACAATTAAACAACACTGCCTGGAAATGACACCCATCCAGCCCAGCTAAGTCACTAGAAGACTTTGTAGCAGGGGACAGCCTGACAATCTCTCCTGGAACAGCAACCACATCTGCAGGGCCAGTCCACACTTCCCTGTGCTTCATCTGTGCTCACCTCATGGAGCCTGAAGTACAATTTCTCTTGATAACTTGAAAACAAAACAGAGTAATTAATCTGGGTAATGGCTGGAAGAATCTTCTCCTCACTGACACAAAGCTCCCCGTTAGCACAGCATGCTGAATACGGCAGTGCAGTCAGAGGATGAGGTGTGGTTTCCTGAGGCTTACTAACCTATGAACTGTATGTCTGCTTTCTGAGGGCTGGTGCTGCACTATTTTATAGTCCCCATGGTACACACAACTTAAATTCAAAGAATCAGGTAGGCCACAGTTTAATTAATCAACAGTCTTATTTTATTTCTTACCAAACAGCAGAAACAGGTATCCATTATTCCTATCAGTTCAGGCAGGCTGAGGTCTTTAATTTTAATGGTGCCATCCTGAAAAGGAGAGTACAAATAACAGGAAATTCAAGAAAGAGAGCTGTATGTACAGCTGTGTTGTCAAGTTTAAAATTAGGTATTAAAAATAATAATCCAAAAAAACACTAACATATCTATCTGAAAAAACAAAACACCAACTTAATGTTTTGTTCTTAGGAAGTGAATCCTGTTTCTTGTTCTGGCTACAGTAGTCATCTGAAGCCCAGGGTGACTGGGGACCCTGGTCCTACCTCTTCACCCTCGTGCTTACAGCCTGTACTACTGTATCACTGAGACATGTGTACTTGTCAAGTTTACTCTAGTACATAATTGAAGAAACCATATATCTTAAGTAAGTCTTCACTAATCTATGATGAAAGATTAAATCTTGATTAAAAATATCAAAGTCTAATTTGAAACAATAAAGGTCGTTAAGATAAAAAGGCCAAGCTTCCCATATATAGTGTTCTCAAGTCTATAAAATAAAAGGCCAGCACTTGTGGAGTCAGGAGAAAGAGGATTTCAAGGTCCTAATGAGTGATAAAGCAAGGTCAGTTCCAATGTGGACTACAAGAGACTGTGTCTCAAGGAAGGAAGAAGAGGGAGGTCACATTGGTAAGCATTCTAAAGCCCAGTTGAAATCACACGGCCCAGGTTGGAATGACAGGCATATGCTACCTACTGGCTCAAAATCAGTTCTGTTTATTTATTTCATTTTCTTTGTTTTTGTCTTCTGTTGTTTGAAACAGCCTCACTCTGCAGCTTGGACCTCACAGCTATTCACACCTCACAGCTATTCACACCTCACAGGTGTTCTCCTACCCCAGCATCTCAATATATAATGGCAGAAATGTAATCTGAGTTAAACATCCTGAATATAAACTCAAATACCTTCAAAATGAAATCAAAGAATACACAAATGGACAAACTTAGAGCAAGTTTATAACAAGGACTTCACATCATTAATTGAGACGGATAACTAAATATTAAAACAAAACCAAGGTCTCATGAATGCCAGCATGATCTCAAAGTCACTATATAGCTGAGGCTGGTCTGCTGATCCTCCTGCCTCACTCCCAAGTGCTGGGACAATAGGAATATTCTATCATGCCTGCTTTAGATGCTAATTCTTATGTCTGAGAAGCTTGTAAAAATACAGTTGAACAGCCTTCGTAATTTTGGTATTAAGCACATTTTAACATTAAATATAGGTATTTCTTAAAAGCCAGAGACACACAAAAAATACAATAACTACCTTGATAGCTTGTTCAAAATTGAGAACTTTTCTATTCACTTGGTTCCCGATCATACCGGCGTCCATCTTGGGATCCATCATTTCAATAGCAGACATGGCTTCAAAAAGACCAAACCTACAAACACATGAGCCCATATCTCTGCAGTTATACAGACATTATCACGGGGCTTTTAGCAACTACAGTAGTCCATGTATTTACTTCTATTACATGTATCATTTGCTAAAACTTGTTTCAATTAATCATCAGCACAAAAATTCACTAACTCATTATACAAATTATCTTAATGCTCTTTGGAGGAAAAATTTTAAATTACCCTTATACTTCCTTCAACAGCACATGGATCAGTCACTTTTGGAGGAAAGTGTTCGATTCCTGTCAAATGTCATTCCTTAAATAATTTTGACTTTCAGAATGTTGTGTGTAACTTTTTTCACTTTCCATATATGTTTCTTGTATGTATTAGTGCTTGTATATCCATACATGTTTATGCACATTCATGTGTATGCACATTTGTATATGCTTGCATGGCTGCATGTGCAAGAGTGATCCTGAGAGACATCTCTCCTTGGCCTGGACCTTAGTCAGCAACCCCAGTGATGCTCCTGTCTCTGCCTCCCCATTTTGAGATTAGATTCATGCAGGGATTTTACAGGTCCTCATGTTTACAAAGCAAACACTTCATCAGCTGAGCCATCTTCCCTCTTCCAGCTCCATTTTCTCATAGCTTAATGGTAATTGATTTACATAGTCCAAGATTTTAGCAATTACATAATGCAAAACAATCTAGACTGTCTGGCTGCTGACCACGGACAAAGATAGCTATCACCCAATGAAAACTCATTAAAAAGAACTGAGGTTTGCCTCAAGAGATGGCAGAGGAAAAAGAGATGAAGTAAACTGATCAGACTGGTAAGTAGCACGTGTCTCTAAACCATCCCTCTACAGGCCACAGAGGCTTTGGCAGCACATATACTACAAAGCAGCAGAGCCTTCAGGACAGGGGATGTAACGCAGAGGCAAAGAACTTGCGTTCAATTCCAAGTTCTAAAGGAACAAAATAAACTTCATAAAGACAAATTTCCACCATGATGCAAATGTTACATTCAGTTTAAGATGTGGTAGCAAGCTGGTCAGTGGCAGTGCACACCTTTAATTCTAGCACTCCAGAGGTGGGGGGGCAGAGGCAGGCGGATCTCTGAGATCTATCTACAGGGTAAGTTCTAGAACTAGAGCTACGCAGAGTAAATCTGCCTTCAAAAACAAAACAAAAACAAAACAAAACAAAAGACACTCTGGCAACCTGCTTACAGTCCAGCAAAGACAACACTCATGCTGACAGCGCCTGAAAGTACTGACCAAAATGGTAGGATCTCAAGTCAAACAGGAAAGCACTCAAGAATGCAAGAGTTGCTGGGCGTGGTGGCGCACGCCTTTAATCCCAGCACTCGGGAGGCAGAGGCAGGCGGATTTCTGAGTTCGAGGCCAGCCTGGTCTACAAAGTGAGTTCCAGGACAGCCAGGGCTATACAGAGAAACCCTGTCTTGAAAAAAACAAAAAACAAAACAAAACAAAACAAAAGAATGCAAGAGTTTTGTCAACAAAAACAATATAGAACAATATGGCTTCATCAACTACCAAACAATGCTATGAGAATGGATAAATATATTCTAGAATACAAAGACTAGGGGGAAGCTCTATGAACAGGTTCTATGGGAAATAAAGCAAACGAAGGAATTTCACACTCAATTGGAAACTACCAGTCAATGCTTTTGAGAAAAACCACTCATCTCATGGGAAAATCTAAATGTTTAAATAGATCAAAGTTCTAAACCTGTAAAACAAGCAAATAAAACCTTTCCTTTCATAATCTACAAAGCTATAAAGAAAAAGCAACTGTAGAAACAGCCTAAGTTCTCAACATAGACCAGCAACTTGTCTGACCTTGGAAGCTGTTGGAAATTCTAACTCTGGCCTCAAGCTTACTCACTTAAATATGAAATTTTGGGGGCTGGTGAGATGGCTCAGTGGGTGAGAGCACCTGACTGCTCTTCCGAAGGTCCAGAGTTCAAATCCCAGCAACCACATGGTGGCTCACAACCACCCATAACAAGACCTGACGCCCTCTTCTGGAGTGTCTGAAGACAGCTACAGTGTACTTACATATAATAAATAAATAAATCTTTTAAAATAAATAAATAAATATGAAATTTTGGATCCAGCCAGGGATTTTTTAAAGCTTTCTAGATGATTCTTAACACACTAAGGCTTTAAGAGCAAATTTCCACCTCTCCTCATTCCTCCAGCAAATACTGTCTAAATTTATTCACTTGCTAATTCAAGATTTTGTTGTTCTAACCAGGAAGGAGCCTGGCCACAGCGTGTCGGCAGCAACATAGCGAGGGATAAATATAGGCCAGGATTTCCTATCCTGTGCTTCACTTGGAGATCGTCAACTTTATTCCACACCAGCACTCAGTCACTGATAAATCTACCATACTAGACATACAACTGTAGCTTTCTTCAAAAATCCCATGTTCAGCATGGCCATCTTCATGAGAAGTGTCCTAACAGTTTGACATTTCATATCGTAACCAAGTCAGTGACTCAAGATAGCTCACCCAAACTGAAATAGAAATTGTATTTATAACTCATTTGAAATATAAATTTACTCGGACTTCAAAGAATATTCTACCTGAGAAAAAAAGATTAAAGTTTTCTACTACTACTACACAAATACTCACAGCTTATCATGAAGCAGTTCTCCCAACTTCAGCTCTAAAAGAATCAGAGAGAAAAGTTACTTTAATAGTGCAATGAAGTTTAAGTTTCCAGACTAAAAGGAAACATGCTTGGATTACTTTAAAAATCATTTTCTAAGGATTGGCTAGATACTCAATTACCACAGTGATGCTTTCAATTATGCTTGCATTATGAAATGGGTCAAAAAAAAGAAAAGAAAAAAGAAAAACCTCACAGGACTGAAAACTAACAAGCAAATTAAGATGGTTATCTTAATATTCCAGTAAGAATTAAAATTTTTAAAGTCATTTTTCGGAGCTGGTAAGATGGCTCAGCAGTTAAAAAGCACTGACTGCTCTTCCAGAGGTCACAAGTTCAAATCCCAGCAACCATATGGCAGCTCACAACCAACCATAATGAGAAACAAACGAACAACAACAACAAAAAAAAACCCAGGGCGGGTGAGATGGCTCAGTGGGTAAGAGCACCTGACTGCTCTTCCGAAGGTCCAGAGTTCAAATCCCAGCAACCACATGGTGGCTCATAACCATCGGTAACAAGATCTGACGCCCTCTTCTGGAGTGTCTGAAGACAGCTACAGTGTACTTACAAATAATAAATAAATAAATCTTTAAAAAAAAAAAAAAAAAAAAACCCTATGGGCCAGAGCAAGCAAGGGCTGGAGCGAGCGGGCCCAGAGCAAAAGGGAGAAGGGAAGGGGGAAAATCATTTTTAAAGTTACTAGCATATTTCACTGCAAGATGTGAACTTTCCCACAGAAACAACTGCTCCCTCTCTGGTTTCTAAACCACACAGGGTCATCATCTAACCTCTGTTGTTACAGGAACAATGTCAAAATCACATTTAAAGGCTCAGTTTTACATAAATGTTCAAAACACTTTGAGTAAACTGCCAATCCACACAGTGTCCGTGGGCTGGAGATGAAGGTCAGTGGTAAAGCAATGGCCTAGCACACACTAGGGCTTCACCCCAGTACAAAGGGAGGGAGGGAGGGGAAGATGGGATCAGAGAGGCAAATGGGGGTTTTCTGGGGGACAACAGACAAAATCTTCAAATTCAAATGTTTAAAATGAACCAGAGATAGCCTAAATCCAACCTTCATAAAGCATCCCAAACCAGTGAAACCGCAAGGTAAGACTTGAACAAGAATTTAATTGAAAGTGCCAAGACAGAAGCACCACATCACACATAAACACAGCCCCACCCCCACACCAAAAAACAAAAAACAAAAACAAAAACAAAAAAAAAACAGGCTCATCAAATGAGGCTTTAAGAGCCAGGAGATCTGGGAAAGATGAATTTCAAGATCTGAACAAAAGCCACCAGCCCAAATTACTATTGCCTGCAAAGCTATCTGTCATAAAGGAAGGAGAAATAAAAAACAGGCTGAAGGGATTTATAACAACCCAGACAACTTTACAAAAGATACCTGAAGGAATCCTTTAGGCTGGAGAGAAAAACAGCTATTTACAAAGCCAGAGAAGAATAACCATGCTAGAATAATAGTGAAGAAAGAGAAGAGGAATAAACACAACAAAATCAACAAAATAACGCAAATAAATTCAGCTTTCAATAACAGCTCTGAAAGGTAACAGAGACCATAGTTTACACTGAAATGTCTTAGCTACTGTTGTATTTCTGTGAAGAGAGACTGTTCTAGATAGGGTTACTATTGCTTTGAAGAAACACCATGACTAGCCAGGTGTGGTGGCGCACGCCTTTAATCCCAGCACTCGGGAGGCAGAGGCAGGCGGATTTCTGAGCTCAAGACCAGCCTGGTCCACAAAATGAGTTCCAGGACAGCCAGAGAAACCCTGTCTCAAAAAAACCAAAAAAAAAAAAAAAAAAGGAACACCACGACTAAAAGTAACTTGGGGAGTAAGAGGTTTATTTCATTCACAGTAAGGGCAGTGAGGGCAGGAACCTGGAGGCAGGAGCTGATGCAGAGGCTGTGGAGGAATGCTGCTCACCGGCTTGCTCCTCATGTCTTGCTTAGTCTGTTTTCTTATGGAGCCCAGGACCACATGCCCAGGAGTGGCCCCACCCACAATGGCCTGGACTCTTGCCCATCGATCACTAATTAAGAAAATGCCCTATAGCCTTCCCAAAGCCTGATCTCATGAAGGCATTTTCTCAATTGAGGTTCCCTCTCTGCTGGCTCTAGATTGTGTTGTGTAAATATTAAACTAGTTATCAGACACCATGACCAAGGTCACTTATGAAAGGAAACATTTAATTGGGAGCTTGCTTTTAGTTCCAGGGAGGTAGAATCCATTTCCATCAGGGCAGCATGGAAGCATAGCAGCAGGTAGCAAGGCACTGCATGGAGCAGTAGCTGAGAACTTACATTTTATTCAAAAGTTGAAGGCAGAGAAAGTGAGCAAGATTGGGGGTCATTCAGAACAGCTGAGAGCTGGCACTGTTAGAGGCCATTGGTGAAGGTGTAGTTTCAGTTGCAGTTGAGGGCCCAGGACTGAAGGGGTCGTGCAAAGGAGTTGAGCCTGTAAGAGGCTACTGGGGATTTCTAGTTGAAGGGAAGCCCCCGGCGTAATGGAGATGTCAGTACAATGGCATGAGCACCAAGAACCGCAGTGGAGTGGATCAACCTGAGCTTAGAGTGACGCCAGCCCTTTGGAGGAGCCCAGAAGATCACGTGTGGGTCTCAGGCACTGAAGCTGTGGCACTGAAGTTGCCTTGGAGACCCCAAGATGTTCAAGATGCCACAGCCATCTGCTGAGGAAGACTGCTAAAAGGGAGTGGAACCAGCCCAGGAGAAAGCAGTTTGTTGTAGGCAACACAGATGAAAAAAAGAGTTGGAGATCTGAAGACTGCTTTGACATCAGTCATAGAGAGGCAGAGTATGGAGTCTGCACAGCTGGTTCCTGTCTTGCTTTTAAATGATTGGATGAATCTCAGAAGACACTTTGAACTTTAGACTTTTAACGTTATTGAGACTGCTATAGACTATGGGGACTTTTGAAGTTGGACTAAATGTATTTTCCATTATGCTATGTTTAGGTATGGCCCCCATAGACTCATGTGTTTGAACAAGCCTATGGGGGACAAGGAGTGGAATATTATGGTTTGTATATGCTTGGCCAGGGGAGTGGCACTATTAGAAGGAGTAGGTGTGTCACTATGGGTGTGAGCTATAAAATCCTCATCCTAGCTGCCTGGAATCCAGTCTTCTCCTAGTGGTCTTCAGATGAAGACAAAGAACTTTCAGCTCCTCCTGCACCATGCTTGCCAGGATGCTACCATGTTCCCGCTTTGATGATAATGAACAAAAACCCTCTGAACCTGAAAGCAGTCCCAACTAAATGTTGTTCTTATAAGCGTTGCCTTGGTCATGGTGTCTGGTCACAGCAGTAAAACCCTAACTAAGACAATCTGGCTTACAGGTTACATCCTATCATGGAGGGAAGGCATGGTAGGAACTCAAGGCAGGAACTTGGAGGAATGGAAGCACAGACAGTGGAGGGAGGCGCCCTTCTTACTGGCTTGCTTCCTGTCCTACTCAGGTACTTCTCTTATACAGCCCAGGCCCACCTGCCTAGAGATGGAACTGCCCTTCATGACCTGGGCCCTCGTGCATCAATTAGTAAGTTGGTTGACAAAACCAACCAGCACATCTACTGAAAGGAATTACTGTGAAAGCAACATTTCTGAAAGTTATCTATAATGCAATCCTCGCTGAATTCCCAATGTCAATCTAATGTTCATATGGAAACGTAAAAGACCACCAACAGACAAAACAAGTCTCATCCAAAAGACCACAAAAGACCACTGCTCCCTCTAGGTGGAACAACACTAGGAACTGACCAGTACCCCCAGAGCTCATGTCTCTAGCTGCATATAGACCAGAAGATGGCCTAGTTGGCCATCATTGGGAAGAGAGGCCCCTTGGTCTTGCAAACTTTATGTGCCCCATACAGGGGAATGCCAGGGCCAAGAAGTGGGAGTGAGTGGGCAGGGGAGCAGGGTATAGGGGTCATTTGGGATAGCATTTGAAATGTAAATGAAGAGAATATCTAATAAAATAATTTTTAAAAAATTAAATATATAGAAGTAGGAATCAGACCAGAGATTGCATGAGATAAACATGACATAGGGTTAAGTGAGTACAGTGAAAGATGTGGGAAAGGGATTACAAAAGACAGGGATTTTTACAAATGTAGGATATGATATTGTCTTGACTGAAGTAATATATTTATGCAGGTAACTGTTTGTAAAAAAGGCCCATCCTGATGGGCTACTATCCATGACCCGGTACTCATAATATATATTTACATTAAAAAAAAAAAAGACCCTTGCTAGAGCTCCACAGTACCTGACCTTCAACCCTACCACAGAGCCACAGTGGAAAAGACAGCGCACAAGTGGCAAAATCTGGCAGGCAGACCAAGAAAACAGAGCAGAGACCCAGAAATAACCAACACGGCTGCAGCTGTGGCTTCCTAATGTTTGAACAATGGTGTCAAAGCACACACTGGAAAAAGGCAACTTTTGCAGTTATGATATTGGCATTTATTTGCAGAAGAATGAAATTAGATGCTTATCTCTCATCTAGTACAAATCCCACTTTGAAGTAGATTGAAGAGCTTACTGTAAAACGCATAACACTAAAACTGCTAGGGGCAGACCCCAGATATAGGCAAGGCAAGGACTTTCTGCCTAGCACAAGAACCGCACAAAAGAGCCCCAGAATGGGCAAAGAAACCATTGACAGAGGGAACACAGCCGACGAAAGGAGAGAAAACCCTTGCTTATTGTTCTTCAGACAGGAGCTAATATCTAGAAATAAGGAACTCCAAGAATTAAAGACCGAAAGAATAAAGTGTCAAACAAGAAGTGGGCTGAGGAACTGAACAGACCCTTCTCAACAGGAACCTGAGTCGTCAATATCAATCAGTACAAGAAACGATCAGCACCCTTGATCACCAAGGAAAAGGAATTAAAACTACTCTGCAACTGCACTTCGCCCTAGTCAGACTGACTGTGAGCAACAAGGCGAATGATGGCAAGTCTCCCTGCCAATGGAGTGCACCAGGGGCCCTGAACTCACTGTGGGTGGAAACCGCAGAGTGTGCTGGGAATCAGCCAGAGATGTTCATAAATACAAATAAAGCAATCTAGAACCATCACACTACCCTTCTGCATGAACGTGGGCATAAAACCAGAAGGTCTTATCTCACTAGAGCTACCTCACGCCCACGTTCACTGCTGCTCCAGTCACAACAGCAAGGGAATGGCAGCAGCCTAGAAGTCCACCAACAGAGGAACAAATAATGAAAATGTGAGAGAGACACACTGGAATTGCCTCAGCCATAATGAAAAATGAAATCTGTAGGAAACTGGATAAAAGTAGAAAATAAATTATGTGAGTAACTCAGGCTCAGAAAGACAAATTCCGTGAGTTACCTGACCTAATTCCGTGTATTTATGTGGAAGCAGGTGGAGATCATGGACTAGTAAAGAACCCATGAAAGGGCAGAAAGAAGCTCTGAAGAAAAGAGGTGTGAAGGACGGCAGCACTCAAGTGACAGGACAATACAAAAAGAGAAGAATATGAGGGACAGTAAGGAGAAGGGGGAGAGAGGGAGAGGAGTGACAAAGAGAATCAACCAAAATAAATAGATATGAAAATGTGATGAGAAACTTGTTATCTATGTGCTAATTTTAAATTATAAACATCAAGAAAAATGCATTCGAAATCTCAGGCTCAAAACCTTTCCCACTGCCCAAAAAAAAGCTCAAACCAACAATCCAACAGCACTCAAGATTCTCACCTAATAACTGTGCCAAGCTGAGTTATTCAGGATCACCAAAACGCAATTCTCAGTGAGCCTGGCTTAAATGGTTTACCTCAATCTAAGGTCATGTCCTCACCTTCACTTACAGAAATGATACTTTTCCTTTAAGACACAACTTCGCCCTTCCTCACTTAAGGCTCATGACGCCAGCCCTCCAATAGAGATGACTTTAAGAAAAGGACACAGTGACAGGTGTGAACCATTTAATCACCCAAACATCGGAGCATAAAACCCGCCACATAACAGCGCCCTCCTGGTAGACACGAGCCGTAGACTTAGAGGGGGACTCAGCCCAGGGTGCTTCTGATGTCTCCCGCAGACAAACCTGAAGTGGACTTGCAGTTTGAACCATCAAAGGGACAGAAGGCACACGGTTTCTGGCCCGGCTGGCTTCCTTTCCACCTTGTGCTGCACCTAGTCTTCACTCCTCTCCTTCAAAGCAGTATTCAAAACCACCTGACTACTACCAAAGCACATGGATCAGGAAGAAATGTGTAACCGTCCGAGCTTCCCACTCTCCCTTATCCGCCCCACCTTACCCAGTTGCTCGGCTCACTTTCCCTACCCCAGCACCACACATCCTATGCCTTAACTCACTACCCGGCCTTGAACCCATCCTCTCAGTCCGAGCTCTCACTGCTGGCTCCTTCGTCCCGTCCTCCAGCCTCTCCCTTAGACGGGCACACTCCTGTGTGTCATTTCTCTAACACTTGCTGCTGGGGAGGGGAGAGCGTTTCTTACAGAGGGAAGTCTACACTGCTCACAAGTCTTGCACTTCTCAGCTTCAAGTGATCCTGACTCAAACACCCAAGTAGCTAAGACTACTAATGGCACTACTAGTACATGCCACTAAACCTAGTTATTACCAAACATTGGCCCTACTATGTGCCATACACAGCTCTATATTCTACAGTTATACCCACGATCTCTGCCACTATCAAGCTTACATCAGGGTATGCAAAGCACAAACACCTACAATCCTGGTGATAAACATGGTGGCTCAGTTAAGGTGCCCTTTAGCCTGTCTGCTACAGGCTATCTGCTTACAGAAAGATATGTAAGAAGTGCAAAAGCCATACAGGTGGTCTGAAACAAAGTAACTCAAGGTGCAGGGAACACAGTTCACAGAGGCCAGAGCCAGGCACCCTGGTGTTCACTGGGGAAAGAGTGGGAAGGACAGGGCAATGGGAGGAAACTGAAGTCAGCAGTGAACAGAGCTTAGGAAACCATAACAGAGGAGCCTGGGAAGTCACCAGAGGATCTTAAAGAGAATAATAGGACATGATCATTTTTAAATCTCAAACACGCAACAATTCTTGTGCCCAAGTAAGTGTGTGCATTGCTGTCATGGGTTATCTGACCTGTCATGGATTATCTGACCTGTTGAAGTTAGGAAACTTTAGGAGAAAACTGTGATGGAGCTGGAAAGATGGCTCAAAGAGCATTTGGTACACAATCATGAGGACCAGAGTTCAAAACCCAGCATAAGCCAGGACTCCGGAAAAGGCCCCTAACTACATCTCCAAGGGATCCAATGCCTTACTCTGGCATCCACATGCACACAAGTGTGAGCACCCTCACACATATGTACAAATACATGAATAAAAATCTTTCTTAAAAAAATCGCCAACATCTGTATTTAAAGTTTTACCCGATATACATTTGCTTTAGACCAAAAGTAAAAAGAGCAGAGTAATGTATGGTCATCAACACTGAGCCTGGCACGGTACTCCTGGCTTGTAATCTTAATATCCAAGAGGAGCAGGAAACTCAAGGTCATCGCCACAATAAGAACATTCCTTGTCAGCCTGGGCTACAGGAGACAAAACTACAAATCTGATTTAAAAAAAAAAAAAATCACAAGATTGTCTTGCTTTTTTTCCTTTTCTTTTTATTATTTTTTTTTAAGTCAAAGTTGAGAAAATACCATGTATCCTGCCCCAGGCTTTGAACCAAAAAAAGCCCCCAAGTTCAAAACTCACCTCGACAAGCATCTTCAAAATCCTGGGTTATGTCTACCCAGCTTGTGCTACTTTTTTCCATTTTCTCCGGGACACCGAGCTCCCATCCCGAAGCATCGTCGTCTACAGTAGCTTTCATAACCATGATGCCTGCAAAGGGAACACTGATGTGAGGCAAGGTGGCACTGGCAGGAACAGGAGCTGCAAAACTGCCCCAAGTGTCGGGTGAAAGACTTCCTAAACTCTGTAGGCAGAACGCCTTTGAGTTCTGCAAAAACAAACAAACCCCAACCACCTAGCTTTGAGCAATCAGACCCCGCGGTAAACCGGGCTGCAGCTCACGCACTGATTCGCACCTGCCAGGACTCACAACTTCTTCCAACTCCTTCAGAGATCTACAAGCATCCCAGCCCAAGACTCCAAGTCCGGAGACGCCGGCTGTCAACACCGGCCTCCGGGAACCAGAGCCACCCTCAATGCTCGGCGGCAGCAGCCAGCCGAGCATCCCTCACCTGGCGGGCTTCGCAAGACCCGGGCCTGGCCTCTCCCTGCAGGCGCCTCCGCAGAGACCCTGGCCCGCCGCGGGCCGAGCGCCACCGGGACCGGTCCTCGCGGTGCCTCGCGGGGAACCGGCACCAGGCGGTCCTCGTCGCCCGGGAGACACGGGCACAGCCCGGCCCCGCGGCGCGCGCCCTCGGCTCCGACCCGAGGCGCGGCGAGGAACCGGCCGCCGGTGCCCGCTCCCTGAGATCCGCCACGGCGGGCTGCGGGGTCGTGCCGGCCCCACACGGGCCACCCCGGGGACTTTCCCGCGACCACCCGCGCCACTACGCACCGTCCGCGCCACGGAGATAACGACACCGACACCGACAGCGCCGCCGCCCCCTCCCCTCGCAGCCCCGCCCCGCCGGCCGCGTGCACGCATGCGTACGCCCAGGGCGCGCGCTCCCGCCCCCCGACTCTCGGGACTCCGCGCACCGGCCACGCCCCCTCCCTCACCTAGGCCGCCGTGTCCGGGTAGGCGCGCATCCTCTCTTCTCGCGGGATTACAGCACATCGCGTCACCGGAAACCGTGCCCCATTTTCCTCCCCTCCGGCCTAGACCCGGCCGTGGCCGGGACCCAAGAGAGGCGGAGGCTGGAGTGCTTCCTGGGAAACTCTTTAAGGTGACTCAAGGGTGAAGCGGAGGGGTGGAGCTTCCGGGGCGGAGCCAGCAGCCCGCCATATTGCTGTTTTGTGGTTGTGCAAACTGACATTATTTTCCTATGTCTTGCATTCAGCGCGCGAGGACTTTGTAAAGGAAAGAAAAATAATTAAAACATTTAGCTAGCACCATTCTTCCGAACTCAGATTTAATAATCCTGACATAAAGTAGATTTTTGTGTGGGTGTGGGTGGTGGTAGGAAAGGATTAATGAAAAATAGAAATATTTAAAAAGGGTATGACTGCTTCTAAGTATGGTGGAGGAGAAGGTTTATTGTAGGTATGAAGGAGAGCATAGCCAGAGTCAGAGACATCCGGGAGAGTCGAGCAGGGAGACCAAGGGGCCAGGAGGGAAAGGGGTAAGAGAAGAAGCAGGTAACCAAAACTGGGATTCTAGGAGAACGGTCCGGCCTGCCTATATGTTAACTAGGCATCTCTGTTAGCATTTGTCCCAGGGTTGAGACCTAACTGAATAAGAGTACACAAGCAATCTGTTATTGGACTACATCCTCGGGCTTCACGTTGATTAAGTTTTTTTAAAAAATTGTTTCTTCCATGGAGTGTATTTCCTGAGGACAAGAACTTTTTTTTTTTTTTTCATTTAAACTGCCCTAAAACATAAGGCATGTAGTTAGTTCTCCTTGGAAGAGGAGAATGAGTAAAGAAACCGCAGAAACTGGTTTAATGACCTTTTTGAGACTTCAGAAGAAACTTAGGAAACCTTGAACAGGGTTCATCTGATTTGCTCAATATTGTGTATAAAGGCGTGACAAACACTAATCTTACAAAGATTCACGTAGAGGGGTGGAGGTGTGCTGGAGAGATGGATCATAGGTTAAGAGTGCTTCCTGTGCTTCCATGGAACTTAAGTTCCAGCCTCAGGACCCACTGGTGGCAGCATAGCCACCTGTAAGTGTGGTCCAGAAGTGCACAGGCATACGGGTGCTGCACACTTGAGTAGACACATAAATAGATCTTTTTTAAAAATAAGAGGACATATGGGCTGGAGAGATGGCTCAGTGTTTAAGAGCACCGATTGCTCTCCCAGAGGTCCTGAGCTCAATTCCCATATGGTTATGAGCAACCATATGGTGACTCATAACTATCTGTAATGGGATTTGGTGCCCTCTTCTTGTGTCTCTGAAGACAGTTACAGTGCACCCATAAATATAATAAATCTTTAAAAAAATAAAATAAGAGGACATAAAGTTATGTGTGTATGCACACACGTGCACTGTGTGTGTGCACACGCGTGTGTGTGCACGCGCATGTGTGTGTGTGCGCGCGTGTGAGTGTGTGTGTTTCCCTGGGGATTTAACCTAGAGCCTTAGTTCTACACTCAGATGAATCCCTAACTCCCTCCTACCTACTTTCTCACCTCTAGATCACTCGTTAACTATTACAGCATAAATGTCTCCTGAATGTTTGCTGTATTATTCAGGGAAGGATCACTCCATTATTCTGTGCATGTTCAAATATTTTTCTGGATGTTTTTCAGTCCTTAGCCGGGTCCATGGCTGTGGAGGCCCTGTTTACGCAGAGCTGGCTGTATTTCTGTCTCTTTCATAGTAAAGGTTTCTCAAGTCCTGACTCACTGGCTTTCTAATGGTAGACGGAGGCATTGTGTTCCCTGCAGGGACTTGTCAAATGCTGACATCACGGGATTCGTCTGGGCTGTTTGTCATGAGCTGCTTTAGTTTCAGAGAGGTGGCATCTCTAACCCAGGGCCCTCCTGGATGGGCTATGCAAAGTGGATACTGCACAGCTATAGTGTGGGAATCAAAAGGTCCCTGGAGCTTTGCAACCCAGCCCTTTGCAACCCAGCCCTGCTCTCAGAATCTGCCAGTCACCAGCCATTGAGTAGCAGAAGAAATCTGGGGTTTGAGGGAGGACAAATCTCAATTCCTTTATGACATTTTTTGCTGAACTCTTTTGCATGAGGTACCTTTTTATGTTGGGACTATCCTTTTGTCATCCATTCCAGACCGTGCTGACACCCCCCCCACACACACACACACACGCTTGCTTTGCCTTTGCCTTTCTCAGTCTTCTCAGTGGATTGATCAGGGGCAGAAGGGAACTCCACAAAATCAGAAAGAAGTCAGATCGTATACTTCTTAAGCATACATTCCTGCTTTAGCCTCACCCTGCCCTTCATCTCTAGAGATGCTTCTGTGAGTTCTTGATTGTGCAGTGGTGCAGATGTGTCCTGCAAATGACCTGATCCTTTTGGAATAGCCATTGTCCAGTTCCTCTATCTGCCCATCTCTTCAACTGTACCATCTACTCCCCCCCCCGCCATTCCCTCTGCCCTTGTGCCTTTTACAGAGATTAACATTTTCACTCCTTCACATTGAATAGATAAATAGATAACCTGGCTTTGTGATTGTGTCTAAATACACTCCATCCCCAATGTTCTTACTTGTAAAGCTTTGTAATTTGGGGGTACTGTGAATGGGCACAGCCTCACCTGTGCAGTACCTATTACTCAGCTGCACCCTCAGTCGTCTTTTTACATTTTACTTTCAGACAAGGGTTGACTGTGTAGGCCAGGCTAGATTTGAACTTGTGATTCTCCTGCCTAGGCCTGTCCTGCGACCAAGTCCAGCAAGGGACAGGCACTGTCACTTACAGAGTTGTAAGAATCTGAATTTCAGGAACTGCAAAATCCCACAATTCATCACCCTTTTCAGTGTTTTGCAGCTCCATCGTTGATTACTTCTCTTCTGGTTTTCTTGGCTCCATACAAGACTAAGGCTTAGTAGCACACTTAGTCACATTCCAGGACTATTTCACAGTTGTGGGACTATTGAAGCTATT
Organism: Mus pahari; assembly: GCF_900095145.1. Classification (NCBI taxonomy): domain Eukaryota; kingdom Metazoa; phylum Chordata; class Mammalia; order Rodentia; family Muridae; genus Mus; species Mus pahari. The sequence goes on along the minus strand of NC_034605.1, from coordinate 62,269,974 downwards.
AGTATTTGCAGTGATGATCACACTTGGACTCATGAGGAGAGCTTTGTCACCCCTCTTCATCCTGGCTCATACAGGGACTTGGCTTCGCCAATGTCCCATGAAATAGTGATCTTAGGGTTCTTTACATGGCTGTGTCCAGATCTACAACACATAGTCACTCAAGGCTTCCTCTCTTCCACATTCCTCATCATATAAATTCATGTTTGCCTGTCATATGGAACCGCCTTAGGGTTTCTATTGCTGAGAAGTGACACCATGACCATAGAAACTCATATAGAGTTTAAAAGTTAAACTCTTAATTTTATTTAATCAATTTAATATTTAATTAATAAAATAATAAAATTAACTAGTATTAATACATAACTTACAGTTCAGAGGTTTAATCCTTTATCACAGTAGGAAGCACGGTGGCACCCTGACAGACGTAGTGTTAGAGAGTAACTGAGGGTTCTACGTCTTGATGCACTGGCAGCAGGAAAGCCAAGAGCCACTGAACCTGGGCTTTAGCTTCTGAGATCAAAGCTCACCCACTAGTGACACACTTACTCTTAACAATGTCACTCCCTATGGACCAAGCACTCAAACACATGAGTCTATGTGGGCCACTCCTAGTCAAAGCACCACAGGTACTTTTAAAAGCTATAAATGGGTCATTTTGTCTTTTAAAAATTAAATACGGGGGCTGGTGAAATGGCTCAGTGGGTAAGAGCACGCGACTGTTCTTCTGAAGGTCCGGAGTTCAAATCCCAGCAACCACATGGTGGCTCATAACCATCCGTAACAAGATCTTACGCCCTCTTCTGGAGTAAGATTCTTACCTATCTGACTGCGTCTTTGCAGAACTCTGTCCAGCTTTTGAAAGGGTAGCCAATCAAGAAGAGCATTTTACGCTTATCGAATAGTATGTTTTCACGTTTCTCTGCCAATTGTTTTTTGAGTCTCCTTTTAGATTTACTCATTTTGCTTATTTCATGTGTACAAGTGTCGTGCCTGCACGTGTGCAAGTGTGCCATGCGAGTGCCTGGTGCCTGCAGAGGTCAAAAGAGGATATTAGATCCCCTGGAACCGAACTACAGAAGGCTGTGACCTGCCGTGTGGGAACTGGGAGCTGAGCCTTGGTCCTCTGCAAGAACAGCAAGTGCTCTTAACTCTTCAGTGTCAGAGTGCTGCTTCCAATGTCCATTCTTGTCTGAGTGATGACAGAGACACCTGTATATTTATTAAAAGCTTCAGGCACTATAGTAGAGCAGATTCTATGCTATTCTACCCCAACAATACTGGCCTGGCCCACTTCCCAGCCATGTGGCCCATTACCTACCATCTTAGTCTCATGTCCTCCCTCTTCATCTGTGTCCCCATGGCAGCTCCCTCAGTCACCACCTGAGACACACACACACACACACACACACACACACATGCTCAAGTTTGTATAAAGCCCAACAGTGGTATATTTCTTCAGAAAAACATTACCCTATCATCTAGAAGTTGAAGATGGTCACCAGCATTCCTGCATGTCTTCCCACCTTTGTTAGCAAATTTCCTTCTTGAGAAATACCAACATTGTATGTTCCCATGCCTGTTTCACAGTTCATTATATCCTCATATAACCTTAAGTCAAACCCCAACAGTGCAGCTCTTTCTCCCTACTCTATAAGGGAACAGGTTCTTCTCCCTGGACAGGCTGAAACTTGCCTTTAGAATTCTATAGGAGTTGCTAACACAGCAACAAAGTCTTTGCCTGCATGGTGGTATCACCACTTTTATCTGGAACATGCTCCTCTCTATGATGTAACTATTATAATAAAATACTAATTTACAAAACCTTAGTTTGGGCTGGAGAGCTAGCTCAGTGGCTAAGAGCACATACTGCTCTTGCAAAGATGCAGCACCTGCACCTTGGTACTCAGAGCCACCTGTACTTCCAGCTCCAGGGTACCTGATGCCCTCTTCTGGCCTCCATGGGATCTGCACACGTAAGCACATACCCCTCCCAATACACAATGTTTGTAAATTAAGAAATTATCAGCTCTTGCCAGAGGGCTGTGCACATCTTTAATCCCAGTACACAGGAGGCAGAGGAGGTAGGAGGTGCTGTGTAAGTTGGAGGCCAGCCTAGTCTGCATAGTAAGTTCTAGGCCTGCCAGTGCTCTACAGTGAAATCCTGTCTCAAAAAAAGTAGAAAGAAGAACATAATTAGCAGAGTTTTATTATTAATTTATCATAGTACTTAGCTAACAAGTACTCACATACAAAGGCAACAGAGGCAGGCGGATCTCTGTGAGCTCTATGCCAGCCTGGTCTACATCATGGGTTCCAGGATAGCTAGGACTGAAGAGACCTTGTCTCAAGAAACAGAGCAACAACAAAAGCAGCTCACAGCTACTGAAATAATGGAGTGGAAATGTGGAAGGTATAGTCTTCTCTTCCTGCAAAGCTATTTAGTCTTTTATACAAGTTTAATTTGAGGGACGGCCCAACATTCTCCTGCAAATCCAGCAGCAGCCCTGGCTGTGTCTCAGAAATGTAGCTATCAAAAGGCAGGGGAGCCAGACAGGAAATACGTGCCTAGAAAACTGGAGTTGCTTCAACAACTTCAAGGAGAGGCAAATTTCATCTTTAAAGTTCAATAGAAGTTGTACAAATTGGAAACTAAGTTTTTAAAACCCTTTTGTCCTTGAAGGAGTAATTTACATTAGCAAGGCAAACCTGTAAGCCTAAGAACCTTGGAATCATTTACTTTTAAATAAATATTTCACTGAGAGTAAATATAGTTTCTCCCTTCAGTGCAGTGTAAATATTAGCATCTAAGATAGGCTATATTGTTAAAAATCTCTCTCTCTACATGCCTAAGCACCATTCCTCAAAAAACCAACCAACCAACCAAAAAAGGACAAAACAAAAACCTCAAACTTCTTTTGTCTTTTTGAAAGAAAGGAGTTAAGAAAATAAACAAGACTGGGCACTGTGACAAGTGCCTTTAATCCCAACACTGGGGAGGCAGAGGCAGGCAGATCTCTGGAAGTTCGAGGCCAGCCTGGTCTACAGACCAAGTTCCAGGACAGCCAGGGTTACACAGTGAGACCCTGTTTCAAAAAAAAAAAAAAAAAAAAAAAAAAAGAAAGAAAGAAAAGAAAAGAAAGAAACAAAGAAAACCTTATTACTGTCACAGTGCATATGTACAAAGACATAAGTAACATTAACTTTAAATATGCTAATCTTTAGCTGACTCATCTGTTTAAGTCTTATGTCATTAAATTCATTGTTGAATCGCGAAAAAATACAGACTCATGAGGTTTATGCCTTACCATTTGCTCACATTAGGTTTATTGTGATCATAAAAAGAGAAAGAGCTGTAAGAATATGTTCTGGCAATGTGTGTGGTGAGCTGTGGGGGAAGGGGATGTCTCAGAGGGCCCATGCCAAGGCATCCCTTCCCCCTGAGAGACCAGCCATAGTATAGAGTAGAGTTTACTTAGGGCATGGGGAGGGGAGTTAAGAGGGTAGTAGAGGCAGAGAAAGGCAAAGAGGAGGAGAGATAGAGAAGTAGAGGCCGGCCATGATCACGTGGAGAGATAGGGGGAAGGGAATGGGAAGAGAGGGGCCAAGCAGGAAGCAAGAGTAAGAGAAGGAAGAGAGGCAAGAGAGGGAGGAGGGGCCAAGCAGCCCCTTTTGTAGTGGGCAAGGCCTACTTGGCTGTTGCCAGGTAACTGTGGGGAAGAGCATACTTGGCTGCTGCCAGGTATCTGGGTGGGGGTGGGGGAGGGTGGAGTCCAGACAGAATACCAGCAAGGTTACAACTGTGGGAGTACTTTTCAGTTACTTTATTGGGTTCCTATACCTGCCACTTCCAACCCTTATTCCACCTAGATCCCTTCCAACCTCACAACAATAGGTAGGAGAGAGAGAAGGTTAGCAGGGGGGGAGGGGAGGAGGCATAGACCTCTTCAGACTACTCCCCATGATTAGGGGCCTCGAGTTCCTTGGGAGCAAGTCCAGTCTTGTCAGAGTCTCTCCAACCAGCAACCACAGCAAAAGCAGTGAGGGATGGCAGCAGTCATCACAGGCTCTCTAGGGGCTCTAGCATTTATACCCTCTCAAGAGTCCTCAGAACGCCAAACATAAACTATCAGCAGCTGGCAAAAATCACACGCCCACTAGCACACAAGACAAACCATAGCAGCTGTGGACAATGTCAAGCAGGCCCATATCCCACACCTGGGATTAAAACAAAAACTGTCACATAACGTAACTGGGTTTTCAAAGAGACAAACATTCTCACTCCATCTCTTCTTAGTTAGAAATGTACCAGTGCATCTTTATTTCTCCCATAAGCTCCCAAAAGGAAAGAAAGACTTCTTCCTCAATCATCCTGTCTGTGGAGGAAGGGCCGTCTAACACCCACCTGCACCGAGTGTCTGATGGGGATTTCAGAACAGTGTGCAGATGGTCTTGGAGAACATGAGGCCTGTGTTCAGATGTGCAGTGAAGGATGTAGTCACATGCCAACTGATGCAGTCTTAGATTCCTTCAATCTTGGTGCTTTTAGAATAGTCTGGTTTGTATAAAAAGCCAGGAAAGAATCTAGAACTGAAAGTCACAATTCAAAACTCCACATAGGACATTTACTCACGAACACTCAGTGAGCTCCAGAAAAATAGTCTAAGTCGACATTATTCATTCTCTTTATTTCCCAAGGTGGAATAATGGGAGAAAAATCCCTTGGTCGAATTCACCAACCCTGCAGTCTATTCATGTAGTGAGATAATGAATTTCACTGAATCGGGGTTGTTGCTCTGTGTAACATAAAGCATCTTGGTACCTAAAAATCCCTGGGGATGTCCACTGCCTTGATTTCAGGCCCTTCTGAAGAACATCAGAGTTCTGATACCCACAGAACGCCTTCTCATCTCTCAGACCCTGGGAGCCTCAGATGAACAGCATAGAGATGTTTTAGCATGTGGGAGCCTCCTGTGCCAAATCTCTAAAAGCCTTTAGCACATGCATGTATTTTTCATATTTAGATCACAGTTGCATTTCTCCAAATCCAGCACATACCAACGGCTGTCTTTTACTATTAATTTATTAATTGTTTTGAGACAGGCTCTCCACCTTCCTAAGTGCTGAGAGTTTAGATATGCACCACAAAATGGATGCCTAGAGCCACGTTTTAACAGTGAAAATGGTAGTAGTGTATGTTTGACCACAGTGACTCCAGTTCCTGCACATTATTCTGAGGGTCTCCCGTTGAAGAGAATGGAGCTCCCTCCCAGGGAGTTCCAGGAAATCACATAAAGAAAGAGAAGTAAGGGCTAGAGGCTACTGTCCCCAGGGAGTACCTCAGGGGGGTTGGGGGTGGGGGTGGGGCTGAACTGCCTTAGGGCTCAGCTTAGCCTTAGTGACCTGAGCCACCCCAACCACTTCAGCAAGAACAGAGCACCAGCAAAAGTTGTTTCAAACCCTCTTTCCCCATTACATCTGAGCTATAACGGTTCTGAACTTTTCTGCAGAGCATATAAAGTGTATCCCCCCAGTCCATATGGGTAGCGGGATTCTGCCAGCCCAGAATTCATTTCTAAAGTGGCTTTATATTGTGCTGGGGTTCCAGCACAATATATACATGTATGTATGTATGCACACATATATACGTATATATAAAACATTTTCCTATTTTTGCTTTTTATGTTAATTTGCAGAGATTTTTTCTGTCTGGACTCAGTCTTGAGAGTTCTGATTCAGCCCGAGGGTACAGTGGATCACACATTCTTCACCAGGAAATGAGAGAAGAAGAAGAAGACATTTTTTGAGGAAGGATATGTTCTAAAAATTAAAAATTAGGGGCCAGAGAAATGACTCAGATGGCAGAAGCATACTGTTCCTGCAGAGCTCCCATGCCGCGCAGTTGATAACTGCTTGTAACTCCCACTCCAGGGTCTTGGATGCCTTCTTATATCCTCTGTGGTCTCCATGGACACATGCACACACATGTGCACACCCACACACATACATATAGCTAAAGAGAACAAAATCTTGGAAAATAGAAATTAGTTAACAAAATTGTATTTAGTCAAGGTTCTCCAGAGGAAGAGAACTGATAGAATGAATCTGTCTTGTCTGTCTGTCTATCTATCTATCTAACTATCTATCTAAAAGGGATATATTAGAGTGACTTACAGGCTGGGCATACCTATGAGGGATTTCTTTCTTAATTAAATCTTCTGAGGTGGGAAGACCCGCTTCTGATCTGGACCTTTGAGGTGGGAAGATCCACCTCTAATCTGGGCCACAGCTTCTGCAGGCAGCTTTTCTAAAGGACATGGAAGGAGCAAGCTTGCTCCCTTTGCCTGCTTGCTCTCACTCTCACTAGCCAGTCCCTTCCTTCACTGGCATCAGAGCCTACTTCTTCAGGATCCCAGCATCTACTGAAGAGCAGCTGGAACATCCAGCCTTGTGAAGTGAGTAATTACTGAACTACTGGATTCTTGGACCTTCCATTGGTAAACAGTCATTGTTGGACTAGCCGGACCACGGCCTGTAAGTCACTCTAATATATATCCCTTTTAGATAGATAGGCCTGTAAGTCACTCTAATATATATCCCTTTTAGATAGATAGATAGACAGACAGACAGACAGACAGACAGACAAGATAGATTCATTCTATCAATTCTCTTCCTCTGGAGAACTTTGATTAAATACAATTTTTTACATATATACATACATATATTAAACAGGCAATTTTATGTGCTGGGTTGCAGAAAACAACATATTAAAACCATGTTGCATTAATCTGTGTACCAGATTATATGTATATATACTTAATGATACCATATTCAGAAGTCCATGTAGGTTGCCAGATTTCTTTCCTTTCAATCAATTAATCAATCAATCTATCTATCCATCCCCGCCTTCCCTTTTTAGGTCATCAGAAAGCACTACCTCACTAGCCTCCTGTACTTTATTTGTCTTTAGGGATAGTTTACAATGCCACGATCTGTCCTGTATGTATAAATCCACGATAGTGCCTAGATGCCAAAATAAGAGCGCAATTGAATTTGAGACTACAGCTCTGTTCCCTCATTCTCAGGGGTGTGAGCCTTTCTGCCTTGCTCGTGTTCCTTTACCATGGTGGCAACCCTGGAGGAGCTGACTTCATTCAAGGAGGAAAGCATTTATTCCCAGGGAAGAAGCATCCTGTGAAAACCCACCTTCAAGGAGCCGGTTCCGCAAAATAGCCGTGAAAGGACACAGGTACAGAGACAAAATTTAGAGCTAAGATGAAAGGATGGACTATCCAGAGACTACCCCATCCGGGGATCCATCCCATCATCAGCCACCAAACCCAGA
>NC_034605.1:62248659-62262113 GCF_900095145.1 Mus pahari | reverse complement strand
AAGCCGGTTCCTGTGATCAGGAATTCATAGTCTGAGTATGCTTGACCAGAATCTCCCAGGGTTGCTGTCTCAGGATTTCTACTGCAACAATGAAACACCATGACAGAAGCAACTTGGGGAGGAAAGGGTTTATTTGGCTTTACACTTCTATACCACAGTTTATCATGGAAGGCAGTCAAGGCTGAGGAAACAAGGCAGAAACCTGGAGACAGTAGCTGATGTAGAGGTCATGGCCGAGTACTGCCTGCTTACTACATTGCTCAGCCTGCTCCCTTACAGCATCCAGGACCACCAGCCTAGGGATGGACCCACCCACAGTGGGTTGGGCCTTCCCATATCAATCACTAATCAAGAAAGAGCCCTAGAGCCCTGCCTATCGTCCTGTCTTATGTTGACGTTTTCTCAGCTGAGGTTCCCGACACTCGGGTGACTCCAGCTTGTGTCAGGTTGACATAAAACTAGCCAGCATAAGTGATCTCAGGCATGTTTCATTGTGCATAGAGCAGAGTCCTGAACAACCAGAGAGGATTGACCAGCTCATGCCAGTTGCGTCAGATTGCAATCGGACTTCTGACTTGGAAAATTAATTATAAATGTAACTTTTGATAGGCAGAGAGCAACCAAGAAGAAGGAAGGCTGCAAATGTGACTTTTTTTAAATAAATGTTTTATTTATTTATTTATTTATTTATTATATGTAAGTATACTGTAGCTGTCTTCAGACACTCCAGAAGAAGGAGTCAGATCTCGTTATAGATGGCTGTGAGCCACGGCCGCAGACGGACTTTTCTGGGGTCCCTGATCTGCGNGGAACGGGTCTCTGGTTGCAGGTGAGCGAGGATTCGGAGAATGTGGGGTGACAAACAGACAGGGACACAAGAGAGTGTGGTATCTGAATGCGAATTCTCAAACTGAGCATCAGACCATTTATACAGGAGAAAATAGGGAAGTAAGTACACAAAACAGGAATGCAAACCTGGAAGGGCTGGCAGGAAACAATTGGGATAAATTCAATGTTAACAACTGGGATCTCCACCTAAAGTTAGTAGCTGGGGGCAAGGGCTTCATGCCCTTGCCATAGTTCCTATAGTCCCTAGGCCATTGTAATGCTTGTGTATGGGTGTAACTCAGCTACCTTTGGTTCTAAGTATCTACCCTGGTTCCTCTTTAGATCACAAACTTCCTTCTTCCTAGAGAGTGATAAATTCCTATGTAGGGCAGTGACTAGCTGCCTAGACCCAAGGGTCAGCTCTAGGACTGACTACCCAGGATCTGATATGGCTATGTATTAAGGGAAAGCACATGGATCTGTTTTCCAACTAAAGCAAGGACATTGGAGCATTCGTTATACAAAATGCCACCATTCCAGGAGACTGAGTTTCCTTGAACTTTTTGCCTCGGGACAGTGCCCAGGTTTTGGGGGCCTGTTGGCGCTTGTCACTACTGGAAAGAATGTAGCAAGCCACCATGTGGTTGCTGGGATTTGAACTCAGGACCTTTGGAAGAGCAGTCGGGTGCTCTTATCCACTGAGCCATCTCACCAGCCCCCAAATGTAACTTTTATTCTCCAGATGTAATTGACTTGGAGGATTACTGCCTCAGTCTGCTAACCTAGGCCTAGTCCTGAAAGCTTCTAGCCTCCATACAATCTAATCCAGGGCTAGATGTTTTCAGACTCTGAGACTTGCTGCTGACTAAGCTCACTCTTTCTTTCTCTTTCAGCATTCTAGCTGGCTGACACAGCTCAAACTCCTCTCTAAGCAGACTGACTCACTCTGGATTCTCTCTTGGCCTCAAAGTAACTCTGGCCATCTGTTCTAATCTCTGGCTCCTTCTCATCCTCTGGCTCATTCTGTCTTTGCCTGTGTCTAGCTTCTTCTCTCTTCAACCTGTCTGTGCAAAATTCTGCCTGCCAAACTGCCTCCTCTCCGTTCTCTCTCTGTGCTGGTCTCTCTCAAGTCTCCTCCTTTCCTCTCTGTTCTCAGGAGAGTTGGGCAGACCCTGTTCTGCAGAATCTTTCCCTGATTTGTCACTTGGTCTGCCCCTCGATAAGACATTACGTTCAAACATGGTGTTTCCTTCTACAAACGAACTTTACTTTCACCGTTTGAGATTAAAGGTGTGTACTAAGGCTGAGCCACACCACAACTAGAAAGAGGGTTTTTTCTTTCCCTGTAAACAACATCATCTCAGAGTTCACAGAGTGGTCAAATATCCTGCAACAGTCAATAAGCAGTTTTGATAGTAAAAAAAAAAGTAATTTCTCTCTTGGCTGGTGCATTGTTGACAGGGCAGTCTGTCCACAGAGGAGATAAAGAAGGAAGAAGTGAGTCGGGCATAGATGGCCCAGGCAATCTTCAGCTTCCACTGCAAGACTAGCAATCAGTTTATTTATTTATACAGATTTCCCCGAACAAAGATTACTCAAGAAGTATAGGTTATGCATTTGATTTTTCATTAAATGTCCAGGGTTACAAGTTCAGTCACAATTAGAAAATACAAACAGAACAGAATTTATTTTTATTATTAGCCCTATAACTTCAATTTAAATAATCTAAAGAATGTCTCCTCCAAAGCAAATACATTTATTATATGTCAGCCTGCTTTTAGGCTAGGTATTTTAAAGCACCCCAGACAAACAGAAACTATATGAACTGGTCTTTTTATGAATAACAAGCACTAATATCTAATTTGTTTTATTATGTTTCATCATCTATGCTATTCTATAAAGTAGGAAAAGTTCATTTTAGCCAGTCTTTCTTATTTACTGAATTTTCTTCCTTCAGGGGTGCACCCTATATGACTCCCTATGTATAGACGACATTTTCAGAGAGCTTTAATCATACTGTAAAGGGAGATATTGAAAGTGTAACCTATTCTTCTGACCAGTCAGAGTCTGTAAATTGTCTTTGTTTACCCTGCATCAATTATACACTTTAAGTTACCTCAGGGAATGATATCCTAAGAAGATTCCTGGATCAAATCAAATCAAATCCAGTGACACACTTATCTGTGCTTCATGATCTCCAGGGCATAAGGAAGACTTCCAAATAGTGACCAGATAGAGTTAATTTTAGGATTTTCCTAGAAAGACTCAGACATGATTTTTTTCAGAAAAAGACATGAAATGAATCGTAATGCAGAAAGCCCCCAGGAGTGCAGCACATGGAGACCAAACCCCAAAAGTGAGAGAGAGGAGGACAGCAACCACAGCATGCGGCTTAGCCTTGCTGGAATTGTGTCAAGCAGCAGTGCTGGCTCCGTGACTCCCATTTCCAGTGGGTATGGCTGTCCCACCCTCTTTTTCATCAGCCACTTAAAATTAAGATGGATTAGCTCCCCTGGCAAAGAGACACGCTGGTGGTGTGTTCTTATATCAGTCAGCGGCAGAGCAGAGGGCAGAACTTTGTTCATCCTAGCCTGATGCTGGCTTGGTGGCCAAATCTGCCTTATGCCTAGGACTCATAAAAATCAAATCAAATCCTGCAGGGCAGGAGGAGGAAGACAGACAGAGACCTGGGAACCACCAGGCAGAGCAATCTAGTCAGAACAAGAGAGAAGCCGGATTGAATCAGTCATCTTGCAAGATTAGATTGTCTGGAGGCTAGAGTTTTCCAGGCCTAGGGATAGTTTGTAAAGGGAAAGAAATGCTTTGGGTTCAGCCCAGGCTGTGTATTAGCACGGCTTGGGTAGGAGCTTTCTTCTCCTCCCTTCATCTGAGGAAACAAAAAGCAACAATTACAGCCAAACATTTCCCAACCTTTCTCAAGATAGAATGTGATGTGACTCATTTTAGGTGATGACATGGTGGTGGAAGTTGTGGTGCATCTTAGTCACTGTTCCACTGATGTGAAGAGACACCATGACCATGGCAACTTTTATAAACAGACATTTCATTGGGGCTGTCTTACAGTCCAGAAGTTTAGTCCATTGTTATCATGGTGGCACACAGGCTGACTGGAAGCTTGAGATCTACATCCAGATCAGCAGACATTGACATTGGGAAGAAAGTGCCACACTGGACTTGGCTTGAGCATCTGAGACCTCAAAGCCCTCCCCCAGTGACACACTTTCTTCAAAAGATCACACCTCCTTCAAAAGGCCACACCCCCTTCAACAAGGCCACACCTCCTTCAACAGGACCACACCTTCTAATAGTATCATTTCCTATAAGTCTGTAGGAACCATTTTCAAACCACTGCAGACATGGACTCACCCTCTAAAACTGTAAGTGAACTCCCTATTAAGTGCTTTCTTTTATAAATTGTCTTGGTCATGATGTCTCTTCATAGCAACAGAACAGTAGCTAAGGCAGAACTCTGCATGTCCCATGTGGCTGGCCCCTTTCCAGTCCTGCTAACTGGTTGCTTCTGTGAGACTTTACCTGGAGGTAGAGCAGGAAAGCCTGGCTCTAGAGCTACCAGGAGGACAGCATCTGCACCACATTGACCTGGGCAGCTGCAGAGTGTGGCATCTCCTGTTGTCATCACCCCTGCACGCCACAGGCATCCTCGTTACCGCAGCTGTAGCCTACGAGACATTATCTGGAGACCGTGCTAAAATGGATGCTCCTGAGTTTTCCCTTGTGTAAACAGAATCAACAAACACAGTCATTCGTTGGGTGTAAGATTTAGGAATAAATTAAGATATCACTTTAGATTTCTTTTTTTCTTTTCTTTTCTTTCTTTCCTCTTTCTTTCTTTTTTTTTTTTTTTTTCTCTTCGAGACAGGGTTTCTCTGTGTAGCCCCAGCTGTCCTGGAACTCACTCTGTAGACCTGAGGCTGGCCTCGAACTCAGAAATCTACCTGCCTCTGCCTCCCTAGTGCTGGGATTAAAGGCGTGCGCCACCACTGCCCGGGCACTTTAGATTTCTAACTTATGAAGATGTTTTGTTCTAAGACAGTCTTACTGTATTGCCTGGCTGGCCAAGAGTCCAGGTCCACGTGGCCCTCGAGCCACCCCTCCCCCAAGTTATTGCACTATATATAGGTGAGTGCCACTATGTCTAGTTAAAATGTTCGTTTTTAGGAAGATTGTACATGTATCATTTTAATTTTTTATACTCTGAGTTTTTATTTTATGAAGATGTTTTCCAGATACTGGTAAAGCCTATCCCAGGTTTGTATGGTCTTGGTTCTGTTACTGTCACCCTAGTGTTGGCGTCTGATCCAGGGTGCATCTGTGCTGATTACACTTTCTACCTCTTAGCTCTTCCTCCCAGCCTCATAAAGGATGATTTTTTTATAAGAAAGAGAAGAAGAGTACCCAGACATGGTGGCACACGCCTTCAATCCTAGCACTCCTGAGGCAGACAGATCTGAGCTTGAGGCCAGCCTGGCCTACAGAGTGAGTTCCAGGTTGGCTAGAGCTGCACAGAGAAACCCTGTCTGAAATAACAAAAGGAGAGGAAAGATCGAAAGAAAAGAACATCCACTCATCTACTGTGGGATACAGCGTAGGACCTCCTCTCTCTGCCTCTACTTTGTGCGTGCCTGCGTGCCTGTGTGCCTGCGTGTATGTTCCAATTAATGTCCTAGGCCACCTACTGGAACATGAGTAAGGAATTGTTTACAGGAGCATGGGTGTCTTACCAGTGGCCGCTGTCCCTGCCCTAGCAATAGCTCCTCCCCTCTCCATGACAGGGTGCTGGCTGGCAGTTCCTTCCTTGTGTAAGTCATGTGCAGGTAATCATAGCTGGTGTACATTCAAGGGTATAATATCATGTCTGGAAGACAGAGTTCCGCAACACTACACCATGACCAGTATCATAGCTGAGTGACTTTGTTGATGAAGATTCTTCTCCAGTAACCTCTATTCACACAGGCTTGCACTTTGAGGGTAGATATCAGGTCCAGTTTTCTTCCGTTTGAACACTGAAGAGACCGGATGTATGCCTGTCTTACTTGCTTTTGTTTTTGTGATGAAATACAACCACATAATTTTCTTTTTAAAAAAAGGTTTATTTATGTATTTTATGTATTTGAGTATACTGTTGTCCTCTTCAGACACCCCAGAGGAGGGCATCAGATCCCATTACATATAAGTGTGAGCCACCATGTGGTTACTGAAAATTTGGGGATTGTACTAGGGACCTCTGGAAGAGCAGTTCCTGCTCTTAACCACTGAGCCATCTGTCCAGCCCCAACCATATAATTTTAACTGGTCATTTGGTCTTACAGAATCTTACTCAACACAGATGTAAGTTTTCCCCTGGAACTTTAGCTTGAAAAAAAAGTGCAGTAGATGCTAAAGAGATGGTTCAGTAGTTCAGAGCATTTTCTGCTCTTGCAGAGGAACTGAGTTCAGTTCTCAACACCTACATGGTGGCTAAAAACACCTGCAATTCCATTCTAGGAGATCTGACGCCCTCTTCGGCAGGTACGAAGCACCCATGTGGCACACATGCATGCACACATACAAAGCATTTCTGTACATCATACACATACAGTAAGTATTTTTTTTAAAAGGATGAACAGTAGAGATACTGCGGGAGCTGGGGAAGGACAAGCGCAGAGCAGCAGCAAAGCCAGGTCGTGGCAAATGGCACGGTGTAGGGCAAAGGTCCCATTGAGTGCTACTGAGCATGCCCAGGACGGGCTCATGCGCACAAGTGAGTGATGACTCTCAAAATAGCCAGGTGACCACTAAAGATGCTCAGCCGGGCTCAAGACTGCGTGAGCCTTTTCCTCCAAGCCTTCCCTAATTGAATTAGACTCTTCCTGGCAGGAAAGGAGCTTAGGATGAGCTGACTGGAAGGATCAATTTTGCACATTTATAATTTGGCTCTTCAGCTATTTTGGGATGTTTGGCTGAGCTCAGATTTCTCTTCCCCTCAGCTGTGATCCTTTCCTCTCCCTTAACCCGTTCAGGGAAGTGAAGGGAAGTTCCCCGAGAGAAGCTAAACCTCCAAGGGTGGTTAAAGGATTGGAATTTCCCCAACTGCGGAGAGGTTGAAGTGTTGCAGGGTCAGAGTCACATTACAGTGTATCTTGGATTGTCTTTAGCCTCCTTATTAGCGATTCCTCCCTTATCTGATATAGCATCTCTGTGACTATCAGGTAAATCCCTTCTCTGTCAGTCTGCTTCTGTCTGTCTCTCCCTTCCTCCCCACTCCCGTCTTTGTAGACAGGGTCTCCCTTTGTAGCTCTGTCTGCCCTGGAATTTTGTATGGAGACCAAGCTAGCCTGGAATTCACAGAGATCCACCTGCCTCTGGACCCTAAGTGCTAGGTTTAAAGGTGTGCAACTCTAGACACAGTTTTCTGAAATGTATTAATTAGCTTAGTAGACCCTAGCATCCACCAACTGCAAGGCTAAGGGTGCCATCAGGTGGCACGTGAGGCCTGCCATTCCCCCACTTCACTCCAACCCTCTCCAAACGTTTCTACCAGGACACATGAAGAGTGTCCTCATCTGTGGTATTCTGGTTCCACAAAAGCTTCACGGAATCACCACCTCATTGGAACATGGAATTTGGGATCCTCTAAACGGGTTCCTGAGCCAGTCTGTCTCTCTGTCTACCCATCCATCTGTCAGTCTGTCTGTCTGTCTGTCTGTCTGTTTTATTGCCTTGACAGTGATGGCTTATACTATCATAGGCTGGTCAGGACTACTCAAGACCACTGCCGATTCACAGAGAGTAGGCCTCAGGGCCAGGCCAAGTCTCCTTCATGCTGTTCCCAAAAGAACCTAAGGTGCATCCATGAGAAGAGAGACCACTTTCCTTTTCGGAACCATGCATGTGCCAGAGGGTAGGAGGGGGACTGTATAGAAGGCCTTATAGTAAATCAGCATATGAAGAGCAAGTTGGTAAAGACAAGAAATAAGCTCCACCTTGCCCCAGCCAGCCAAAGCCAGGCAGTCAGCCAGTGTTACAGGCTGGGAGGAGCAGCAGGGTCTGATGGAGATCTTCAGCTTATCCTACTTCTCCACCTCACTACCCTGGGTGAAGACTCACCATGCAGATGAGACACAACACACACGGCAGTTGTATCTAGAATTACACACGATGGTCGAAAGCATGTGAGGAAAATCTTGTGCTAAGAAAATGAGCCCCACTGGGCACGGTGGCGCACACCTTTAATCTTAGCACTTCTTTGGAGGCAGAGGCAGGCAGATTTCTGAGTTCTAGGCCAGTCTGGTCTACAGAGTGAGTTCCAGGACAGCCAGGGCTACACAGAGAAACCCTGTCTCGAAAAACAACAACAACAAAAACAAAAACAAAAAAAAAAAGAAAAAAAAAAGAAAAAAAGAAAATGAGCCCCAAAGCCCTTGCCTTTGACATAAAAGGCCCCCGTTCTCCGTACAGCAGGGCTGAGTGATTCTAAGTCTCTATTGGTTCTGGTCCACTTCCTCTGCCCTGAAAGTGTATCAACCTTCTGCTTCTGCTAAAACTATGTCTCTACTCTAGTCCTTCTTTGGGGACGCAGAATCTGGAGCCCTTTCTGAGGTGCCCTCCAAATCCTGCTGTCAGTTGGCTCAGATGCAAGGTGTAAAAGAAACGTCACAGACTTAAAATCTGTCTTCTGCTGTCCCCCCTCTGTTCGTGTGGCCTTTGATTTACTCAAGTCCAGAGTGTTCCTATGGCATTTATCCAAGCTCCGAGCTGTTCCATCAGCGTCAAATCTTTTATGACCTATTTCCTTTTCATTAACATTATTACAGAATCGTGTTTCTAGCCGAGGCGGATCGCCTATGGGTTAAAGACCCAACACCTATAAATTCATGTGGCCAGCTGTAACTTAGCTCAAATGAGGGGCTTCCTTCCAGGCTGAGAACTTTAGGTGTCTGGTTGTGTCTGCTGCCATGCAGATGTCTTTTAAAAATATATTTTAAGAAATTATTTATTTTATGTATACTGATGTTTTTTGACCATATATGGAGGCCAATGGGAGCATCAGATTTCTACTAGAAATGTAGTACCAAATGGCTCAGTTGGCATGTGGGTACTGAGAACAGAACCCAGGTATGGTGGTCTTAACTAATGAGTCTAATGAGTCATCTCTCCAGACTCCAACTGATGGATTTTTCTTTTTTTTTTTTTTTTTTTTGTTTTTCGTGGCAGGGTTTTTCTTTTTTGCCCTGGTTTTCCTGGAACTCACTCTGTAGACCAGGCTGGCCTCGAACTCAGAAATCCACCTGCCTCTGCCTCCCGAGTGCTGGGATTAAAGGCATGCACCACCATGCCCGGCTGGATTTTTCTGTTTTAAAGAAAGTACTTCAATTTATGATTTTTTGGGAGGTCCTGTTACTATGAAAACATGATGTGATGAGATTTTTACCATATTGCAACATATTTGGGGTAACCGGAGTCTGTGTGCTGGGAGGTGAAGGGTGTGTGTGTGTGTGTGTGTGTGTGTGTGTGTGTGTGTTTGTGTGTTTGGACACCATTCACTATTTTTGCACATAGAAAGTATGAAAGAAGCTCTTGAACTTTATCACCAAGAATATACCTGTCTCCACATGGGCGCTGGCGTGTCTTTCTCTATAAACATGTGTTATGTGCATAATTTCTCCAGTAAAATGCAATTGCTTTGTCTGAGGAGAGGCACGGCCTTGGAAATAATCTGCATTGCTCTGCTTGCTCCAAGGACTAAGACTCTTTTCACCTGTCTTATCTCCTCAGTGTGCTTCCTGGCTTTGCACTCAGCAGAGGGAGACCTATCGCCTCAAGTTTTAATCCAACAGCTGCCTAGGAGACAGACAGACAGACATGTTCTGTGGTACCCATTCCTCTGTATAAGATGGTAATTGGTCTTGTCTGATCCTTGGAAAAATGGGGATGGGTACTTTATCATAGGATGCAGAACCGGTCATCCGACTCTTAATTTCTCTACAGCCATTTGAGTACAGCACTATTTACAAACTGTCCACATGGCTTCCACGAAGGCTGACTCACGTGGAGGAAAGGTGGGTAAGCGAGGAGCTCATCATCGCTTGCAGGAATGCCCACACTGGGTCCCTGTTGTCAGGAATTGCTGGACTTCTGGGCTTTAAGCAGAGTCAGGGACAGTGAACTAATCTGTTTCAGAGGGCCAGTCTGGAGGCGGTGAAGATTCACGATTATTGTGGTTTCAGGAAAACTCTACAAGGGTGGTCTAGGTGTATTATCAAGACAGTTACAGGGTCCTTGTATTTTCTTCAAGAAGATGTTTGTAGTGACCTACTTCCTGCAGGGAGCCCCACCCTGCTCTTAACATGTCCTCCAGCCCCTAATGATGTCACTAACTTGTGACAAAGACTGCAACATATGAGCCTCTGGAAGACGTTCCAGATCCAATCTTCAATGCTCATTATTACTCGTGTATGAGAATCCAGGAGCAGCGCCACGGAAGAGACGGCAAGGGAAAGTGTGCAGCGACTGTGCGTTCTTGGGCTACAGTATCTTACACTTCCCCTGTTCAGCAAGCCTTCGAACCTTATCCTTTGGGATTTGTGTGCTCTTGGATTGGCCCCTAATTGTTCCCTTACATTGACCACTGACAACCAACTCCACCTTCAGTCCCACTCAGCTCCAAATCTGTGTGTGTGAGGGTGGAAACATTCCACTCTTTTGTCTCGTTGGTCCTCCCACAAGCAGGCTTCCTTTAGAGGGTGTCCAGGAGCTCCAGCCAAGTACTATCTCATTAGCATACAAAAGGATGCAGCCTCTAAGAGACTGAAAGAGTTTTAGGAACTCTGTAGCGAGAACCAAGAGGATCAGCAGCAATTTTACTGTGACATCATATGTTCTTGAATGCATTTCTTGTAGAGTCAGTGCGTACATAAGTCATTCTGAGCTCCAAACCAGCTTTACAGGGAGGTGTGGAAGTGTTTTACCAGTGTTCTGGAAGTGGAGCTTCCTGTAGGCCCAGAGTCTCAGTCTAGAGTTGTTTGGGGAAAAGGCGGAGACATTTTAGACAATACCTAGGAATTGTGTTAGACAATATGAGGCAGTGTGCTCAAAGACTCTGGGGAAGGAGAATCAGCCGGCTTAAAAGCTGGTGTGTCCAAGTTGCTGCCACCGTTCACACACAGATAGCAGTGCTGGGGGACAGTTCTGTGGCCCCTGGGAGGACAACAGTGAAGGCTTCACAGCAGTGAACAGTGAACCACGTTTGTTTAGTGTTAGAGGTGGCATGAAGGATGGCTCAATGCCACTTCACTCTCGATTGCAAACTGTTTGGCCTGAGGGGGTCAGAGGCTTGGAGGGAATAAGACAGACTGAGGACGTTAGGGAAGGCGGTGTATAGGTGGATCTCTCTCTCTCTCCCCCTCTCCCCCTCTCCCCCTCTCCCCCTCTCCCTCTCCCTCTCGTGGACCTGAGAGCTGCATTGCATTGGAAAACTCATGGAAGGGCTCGAACTGCAGGGGAGGCGGGTACTAGCCACGGTGATTGCCATAGAGATCATCAGTCTCTTTGCTACCAAGGCCAAGACAGAAGGCATGCATGAACTCAACAGCTCACATCCGCTGTTCCTGAACTCAACAGTTCGCATCTGTTGTTCCTGAACTCAACAGCTCGCATCCGCTGTTCCTAAGGCTCACTTTGGTTAGTGCTGCTGCCAGGACCCTAATCTATCTTTATGGGCAGCTTTGGCAACACCTGTCTATACCATGCCCAGTGAGTGGCCCTGGCTAGCTCCCCTTCAGGCGGTTTCACAGTGCAGTCTCCAGTGAAATGTCTTCTGCCCCCACCATCAGCCTTCCCCAGCAAGCTCTGAAGACCAGGTTCCATCAGATTCCACCTGCACACCGCTACAGCAAGGTACCTGCAGCCCATGGAGCTCTAGCTGTGCCCTGTCCGAGGTCTGGCTTTCAGGCCTGGAAACCGATAACAGCTATGGAATAAGTAAGCTCTCTCGGTGATCTGAGTAACCACTGTCCTGAAATATCTATCCCATTGTGATGAGGAAAATCAAGTTGGGGCCATATTCTGAGAGGCTGGGTGTGTCTCTGAGAGGAGATTTTGTCTGAATTTGTAGGTAATGTGGTAACGTGTTTCTCTAGCATGCGGGGGAAATCTGGGTTTGTGGACCAGCGCCACATACAAGAGCATGGCAGTTCACACCTACAGTTCCAGCAACCAGAGGGGGAGGGGGGCAGGAGGGTTGGAAATCCAAGGTCAACCTTCTGTATCCACTTTGGGGCTACAGAGCACCCTGTTTCAAAACCAAAACAAAGCAAATCTACAACAATCACCTTCATTGAGGTTCAGAAGCTGAATATACCGATTTAAAGTGCCTTTTCTTCAGAATTTGAAAGATCAAATTCTCTGCACAGCTTGTGCTATAAGACTGTGTGGGAAGAGAGCACCGAGTAGCTGGACCTTGCCAGTGAGTGGCTTAGGGCAGCTTGGCCTTGTGCTGTCTTGGCTCAGTGTCTGCTTCCAAGCCACAATCGAGATTTACATTTACAAATGCTTCCTGACTCATTGTTTGCTTTTGCACACAGTTTAGTTGTCAATCCACTAAACGGCTATCAGAGTTATCAGTGGTAAATTAAACAATGAACTTTTCTTGTTTAGATACTGCATTCACATAACAAGTATTGAGAAATAAAAATGTTTTAAATGACCTATAATGATATGAAGTGTTATCTATTGCTAAAACTTCTACTGTATCTTCTTCCAAGCTTTTAACAGATAAAAACAGATTTTTACAAATATAGCATCATGATAACTTCCTCATTTATATAACAAAATATCATGAATACGTACTGATACCATTTGTAAATTGGATGTCCAAGTCCAGAGGTCGCAGGTCACACATCTCAGTAAATGTAAAGAGGAGAGTCTAGAACTCATGGACCTTGTCACATGTCTCAGGGGGGTATAAAGAGAATCTGGAACTCACAAACCTTGTTGATCATCTAATTAGGAGGAAAATCCTCTAGTTTTTGTTTCCAACTTACTTTTCTTTTTCTTTTTGTTGTTGTTGTTGTTGTTACCTTGTGTGGTAACTTTAAACACAGTAAAGAAGTACAAAATATAAAAAAGTGATAGCATTTACCCATTCTGGGCCCTAGAAAATTGTAGAAAATACATTGGTATTTTTCTTAGAAAATAGTATATGCCACAAAATCCTGTTCTAATACATGTATATATATATATATTTTTAAAGATTTATTTATTTATTATATGTAAGTACACTGTAGCTGTCTTCAGACACTCCAGAAGAGGGCACCAGATCTTGTTACGGATGGTTGTGAGCCACCATGTGGTTGCTGGGATTTGAACTCGGGACCTTTGGAAGAACAGTCAGGTGCTCTTACCTGCTGAGCCATCTCACCAGCCCATACATGTATATTTTGATAGTATGGAGATCTTTAAATACTTTATGTAGGGTTATACATCCATGTGTTGGCTCC
Source organism: Mus pahari (assembly GCF_900095145.1). NCBI lineage: Eukaryota > Metazoa > Chordata > Mammalia > Rodentia > Muridae > Mus > Mus pahari. The sequence continues at coordinate 62,248,767 of NC_034605.1, read as the reverse complement.
TCCCTCTAAGCCTTGTGTTCCGCCTCTTGCAGACAGGTTGGGAGTTTCTCCCTGAAACCCTGGATCTGGACAGCGTCCTCGAACCGCCCACCGTCGCCGGACCGCCCA
>NC_034605.1:62245923-62248648 GCF_900095145.1 Mus pahari | reverse complement strand
CTGCCCATGCAGACAAGGCGCCGGTCTGCGTGCAGGCAGAAACACTACATCCATGCAGCTCAGCACCTTCCCCACAGGGCGTGAGGGAATCAGAGGACAGCCTGCAGCTGGTCCTATCACACTGGCTGAGAAGATTGGGTTTAGATCTCCAGGCTTAGTGTTCAGCGTCCTTACCACTGAGCAAGCTGGCCCTTAAAAAAAAAAAAAAAAAAAAGTATTTTTATAATGAGCTTCGTCCCAGTTATATCCCTGGACCGACAATTTAAATTCTAGTTGTTCCCAGGTGATGGTGGCCCATGCCTTTAATCCCAGCAATCAGGAGGCAGAGGCAGGTGGATTTCTGTGAGTTTAAGACTAGCCTGGTGTACAGAACTAGTTTCTGGCCATTTGCAGCAACCAGATGGAAACCGTGGTAAGACCTTTTACAGCTAAATCTATTCCACTGTGCGCCATACAAGGGTTATTTCTTCCACCTCCAGCTTGGCCACATTTATTTAGGTTCAGCTCAAGTTCTTCACCCTGGATTTCTGCTCCATGACCTATTTGTAGGAAATTATCCAGCCTGACACAAGGCAGTTGCTAGACATTTCGTCCAGTGAAATTATTTGCTTTATTTCCCCAAAGATCTCCAGTTGATTGCCTCTGACCTATATAGGTGTTCAGTAAATTGCTGATTGTTGAATATGACGAAGAGCTATAACAATCTTGCAACTCCGGAGGACCCACCAGGTTTCAGAATGCCAGGACCGAATTGCTGTCCCAACATTTATGCTCCACACGGAAACTATACTTTTGGAGAGGCCCATGGATATTCTAGATCTTTCAGCTACACTTTCATTATTAAGTTTGCTGCATTTTGTAAGCCACAGTATTAAAGATTTAAGAGGTAAAGAAATCAAGAGAGATGGAGCCATGCTCTCCACCACTAAAGTTGAAATAAGTGAAGTTGTACAGAATCTGTGAGTTGCCAGGCTGTTCTGAGGTGTGCCAGTTAAGCGACTATTGTCATATATCTAGACTGATGACTCTACATCTGATGACTCTTTTTTACAAGTTATTTTTGTGGTGGTTGGTATTAAACTGGGGCCCCAGCCATGCAAAGCATGTATCCTGTCACTGAATCATGCTTCCCTCTGGTCATTAGTTTATTGCCACACAAGAGGATTTCCCCCTCTTTAAGTTTATGTGTTCTTTGAGAAAATTAGAGCACAACTCACAGATCATCATGTTGATAGATGAAGCATATTTAGCCACACAATGAGTGAAGTTTCAAAATCATTTGAATTCCACTATTGTTCAGGTAGGATGGAAGCAGACCTCTGGGGAGAAGGGAAGGGGAGGAGTACAAGATTGAGCTGAACCCTCAAAGGAGCAGCTCTGGGAGAGAAGGTGTTTAACCACTTGACAATGGAGGGAGATCTTGGAGGACCCTTGCTCCTGCGCAGTGCTCTGGCTGATGGTTTGGAGACAGCTGGAGCAGTGTGGTGCTCAGAGAAGCAGCCAGTTAATTCTCCGAGTGCTCAAACTCTGCTAAACCTTGTGCTTCCATGATTTTAAGTTGTCGTCGTTGAGGCTGGGAACTCCCATGGGTCTGAGCCCCATCATGCTCCAGGTGAGGTGTTTTGGGTTCTCACACTAGCTAATGGAGCCATTCATCTGCAAGTTGTGTGTTTGCAATAACTCCAAAGCCAATGGCGCTGTGGGCTACCCGGCTGTAACCGGGTAATCATCTGAGCCTTTGTTCTGACCACTAACCATACTTTGCTAAAGAGGAATTCAAATTATATATGTTTTTCTAGATTGCAAGTTGATTTAGAAACATGTTCTTTGAATAATGTCTCATGAATTTTGAAATATTAAATATTCTTAGACAATCATTTTCAGATTGGGGAGTTTGTGGCGGAGAGTGGTTTAAAGATATTTTAAATACTTGAACCTATCAATATGTGCATATGTGTTATAGGTATAGGGAAAACCAACATTTATAAAATGGCAGTCTTTTGTTCCTCTCAGTAAAGACATCTGCCAAGAGCAAGTAGCATGAACCACTGTTCGACACCTAGAATACGATTTTTGAATTACCTTCACAAACCTGCTTGAACAAAACATAAGAACGAAATAAAAACCTCACAGGGCTCAGTTTGGTACCCTATCATGCTGTGATCATTTTACATCCCTTACCAACCACCATAAACAGGGAGCATGCTCGATGCTCCTTAAAGAGGCAAATGATGTCTTTATTAACAATATACCTCAGAGTATTTAAACATAGTCAAAACACAAGCGTGGTCCCTAGGATTTTCCCCACTCGTCTTTGCCTTTAGCAAGCAACTCTGCACCAAGGTTTTCTATATTACACATCGAAACACTGTTTTGAAATGAATGGGCATGACACTTTGTTCGCAGTACCATCAGATAATCTCATTTACCTGGATAAATGGGCCATGCGCCACAGCCTTCCCAGCCTGTTCTGGGTCAACTTGGGGTCAGGAAGGACTAGCTTTACCGTTTCCCAAGGTTTGATGGGATCTGGGGAGCTAAGAAAATCCTGCCCCAGCCTAGGCTGCGCCTCCGGTTGGGAAGGAAAAAGAAGGCGATTTGATGAACGTGTCGATCTGCTAGCGGGCTACCACGTTTACTCTGGCCCGCGGCCCACAGGCACCCAAAGACACAGGCTCACACCGCCGGTTGCCAACACCGGAGTGGAGTCCTTTTCCCTGCCCGG
>NC_034605.1:62238394-62245703 GCF_900095145.1 Mus pahari | reverse complement strand
CCCACGCGCACGCGCCCTGCCGGGCGCACGCGAGCCGGCCGTCCAAGCCGTGAGTTGGGCGGGGCGCCGCGCTGACGTTGCCCGGGATGCGGGCATGTTCCGCAGCCGTCTTCGCCGCCTCCGCCTCTCCTGCCACCCGGGTTTGTATGAAAACGGCGGGCCGCGGGCGGCGGACGGCGGGAGAAGGGCGGAGGGCGGCGAGGAACCGCCGTGCGCCCCGGGAGTCACGGGCGCCGAGGCCGAGCGCAGTGCCCAAACCGAGCCGGTGAGCGTCCCCGCCGCCCATGCGTCCCGCTCGCCGGCTCCGGGGCGGCTCCTCCGTTCACCTGGCGGGGGCGAAGCGCGCACCCAGGCGGTAAGACGGGCAGTCGAGCGAGCCAGGGCGGTCGCCGCCCCGTGCACTCCCCGCCGCACTCCGCTGCCCGCCACTCCCTGGCCTCCGCCCTGCCGCGCCCCGGGACCCTTTGATTGGCTGCCCGCTGACAGTTTAGCGCCGTGGACGGCAGTTTCAACACCTCCCCGGGTGGTCGGGGTGGACGTTGAGTGTGTACGCTGGTCGGTGGATGAAGCAGGGCTCGCACGGCGTGTGAGGTAACGACGGCGATCCCGCTGGCATGGCAGGTTGTCTGTGGCGAGCCCTCTCCAAGTGTTCGGAATGGTAACGGTGCCCATCAGGTGCCCGGCAGTTCGTAGTCTGCAGAGTCGAGTGGCCCTCCCGAGCGCTCGCTCTCCCTTGGCCAGCTTCTGACTTATACTCAGTTCTCTCGCTTCCCTGAGAGAGGAAGTTATTTTTGTAGTTGTGTTTTGGAAATGTTTCTGGTTTCGTTGGCTGCACAAGAAATGATTTATTTAAGGCACTTTGAACGGTGCGGATTTTAAAACAGGCCAGATGTCAAAACCAAAGTCCTGGAGATCTGTAATCAGATCCCTCTAACGGGCTGCACTTGGAGATGCCTTAGTTCACCCGGGTTTCTCCTGGTTTTTTGGTTTCCCGTTCTCCAGAGTCACATTCTACAATGAAGTTAACACCGTCATTTTGAATGACCGTAGAGTTTTGCCTTGAATTGATGGATCAGTGTTTAAAATTGTAATCTCTGTTGGACTCTGAAACAGACGCCTTATGTGTTAGACCAACATGACAAAATGTCAAATATATTAATGTAATTTAACCTGTGGTATTTTTAATTTCTTAAGATTTATATGTGTGTGTGTATATATATAATATACATATATGTATATATATGTATATGTATGTATATATATATATATGCACACATATGTGTGTGTGCACCCACGTGTGTACCTGAGGAGGTCAGAAGAATGTGTCAGATTCACTAGAATTGGAGTTCCATACGGTTGTGAGCCACCATGTGGATGCTTGGAATCAGACCCACCCAGGTTCTCCGGAAGAACAGCCCTTAATCATTGAGCCATCTCTCCAGCCCCGTGGTAGCAATTTTTTAAATAAAGGTTTTCCAATCGATTTGGGTCTTTTACATGTGTGTATTGGTCAGAGCACTTTCGAGTTTTGGTTCTCTTTTTGACCTTGTGCAGGGGATGGAAGGAGAGTGGTCATGACCATGAGCCGGTGCTTGCAGAACCATCTTGCTATCTCCCTTGAAGCATTCTCTTTAGAAAAGTCTGGCTGCAGTACTGTGTAATGATTAACCCTGCATTAGTTAGAGGTAAAAGCTGCAAGGGCGTGAAATCTTTTAATTTGTATGGCATCCTACAGTTTGGATTTTGCCTTTTTGGCTTCCTCCTCAGTAGTCATCTTCAGAGTCTGCTCTTCTTGCTTGTCGCCCTCAGCACCGAGTTCAGACAGTAGGAAACAGTAACTGGTGGTCTCTGCACATCCCTTAGGATCTTAAGTTGAGCAGCGGATATCGGATATCAGTGCGCATGCTGGAGAGGGTTGAGGGTGGGTGCTGTGTGTCAGACCTCATGTCACTGCAGGTCACAGTGCCTGGCTGCAGTGGCGCAGTGGCTGAGGACTTGGGGCTCGGCCAGAGTGGCTGAGTTTGTGTCCTGGCTTGCTGTAGGCAAGCTGTTTATTCTCTGGATGCAGTTCTGTCCTTGCCCAAAATGGAGATGATGGTGCTCGTGCACTTGGGGTGATCCCATGACGTTAACACGAGTGTGGCGCTTGGCTCACGGGAAGTGCTCAGTAGGCGGAACTGTTGCTGTTACTGATCTCCCTAGGTGTAACTGGCTGAAGGGAGACTTCAGACTGACTGAGCAGGGTTAGCACAGGTCAATCCCTAGGGCCCATCTCCTTGCTTGAAGCTGAGAGAGTGTAGCCACACTGCCCTTTGATGGAAACGTGTATGTTTTAAATAGAACAGGTACACCCTGAGCTGCATTCCCTGGGATGGTGCTGGAGAGCTGAGTATCCTTGCTTGCCTGTCCTTTCTGAGGACAGAACCTTGGCTGTCTCCCTCGTGGTGGTGGCTGCAACTTTACTCACCTGTCTTCCAGGTTCTCAGTGACTGTTTCTCTAACTGTCAGTGTTGCTGTGGGAGTTAGTATCAAAATATCTCTAGGAATTACAAAGTAATTTTTATTGACACATTATTTTATATTTTTATCTTTTTAAAGATTTACTTGTATTTCATATGCATTGGTGTTTTGACAGCATGTATGTCTGTGTGAGGGTGTCAGATCCCCTGGAACTGGAGCTGTAGACAGTTGTGGGTACTGGGAATTGAACTCAGGTCCTCTGAAGAGCAGCCAGTGCTCTTAACCGCCAAGCCACATCTCCAGCCCCTATTTGGTTTTTATTGACGTTACATAAAATGTTTTGGTTTGACATTGTGCTCATTTTCAGCTTTTATGTAATTCTAAAAAAAATAGGTCTCCCCCCACCCCCATTAGTAATTTCTTGTCTTGGTTCTTGGTTTGCAGCGACTTGATGTAACTAACCCCTCCTACCTGATACCCTTGGACCAAGAGTGTTTCAGACCTTGGACTATTCTCATGTCTGATGAGACGCGTTGAAAACCGTATCCAAACCCGAACAGACAGCTGACATTCATACCTCATGTCTAGTTCGCGTGCCTGCACTCGGGCTGCAGTACGGGAAGCAAGGCCAGCTGTGACCGTGTCTGTGGGCTCATGCTAGTGGTTAGAAGGTTTGGGATGTTGGGATTTTGTATTAGAGTTGCACAGCCGCTATTAAAATCCATTCATAAATCAGATATTTAAAAATTCAATCTCAGGACTCTTTACATCCTTAGAAATCATTGTAGCACTTTATTTTTGATGGGTTATATCCATACTTAATTTGTTACAATTAAATATTTTTTGTTAATTCACTTATAAACATATTACATATCAATATAAACTACATTTTTTTTTTCTTTTTCTTTTTTTGGTTTTTTTTCAAGACAGGGTTTCTCTGTGTAGCCATGGCTGTCCTGGAACTCACTTTGTAGGCCAGGCCGGCCTCGAACTCAGAAATCCACCTGCCTCTGCCTCCCAAGTGCTGGGATTAAAGGCATGCACCACCACGCCTGTCCCCATGCCCACTTTCAAAACACTCTTCTCTCCTTTCCCTCCCTTTCTTCACCCCCCACCCCAGCTCCACCCTGCCTTGTAAGAGGGTACAGACAGCTAGGTTATTTCTGCTTCCACATTTAGTCTATTGCAATATGTTGTTTAGGTCAAAGTGCATGTATGGAGGGGATCAGCCAGATGCAGCTCATGGCTGTGCAGGGGAGAGAGCAATGGTGGGTATCTTTGTTTAGTATGTCTTCAGACTCAACACATGCCATTTCTGTCTTTTGTTTGTTTTGAGACAGAGTTTCTCTGTGTGNCCCTGGCTGTCCTGGAACTCACCCTGTAGACCAGGCTGTCCTGGAACTCAGAGATCCCCCTGCCTCTGCCTCCTGAGTGCTGGAATTGCAGGTGTTTGTCACCACCGCCTGGTGTGGCACCTTCTTAAAGGTTAGTTGCAACATGGAATCTGAAATCCTATCAGATGATCTTTCATACTCAGTTATACTTAAAAACACATTGTGCGAACCAGGTGTGGTGGCGCACGCCTTTAATCCCAGCACTAGGGAGGCAGAGGCAGGCGGATTTCTGAGTTCGAGGCCAGCCTGGTCTACAAAGTGAGTTCCAGGACAGCCAGGGCTATACAGAGAAACCCTATCTCGAAAAAACCAAAGAAAGAAAGAAAGAAACAAACAAACAGACAAAACACATTGTGTGAACTTGGAATGGATTATGTACATAATCTGAATTTTAGCAGAATTTATCGGTCAGGTAACTAGGTATTCAGTGAGTTGGGCATGTTTTTCAAATGGTGGCGTATTTCTTTGTACTGCATCAAAAAAAGTTATGTTTTTGGGTCCTGGTACTAGAGATTAAAGCCAGGGCTAGCCAGAGCTCTCTTGTATTTTTTAATTTGGGACAGTTTCATTAAGTTGCTTGCTAGGGTTACAGGCCTATTCTTCTAGTCCCACCAAAACACTTGTTAACACAATGATTGTGTGAGAAATCAGTGGAAGTCGTGTGGGTAGAGATCTGAGAGTGGATATGAGTTTTACAAAGTTCTCATAAAAAAAAAAAGGTTATTGTATGTGTGCTATGGTATACATGTGGGGATCAGAGGTCAGAGGTCACAGACTGACAGTTCTCATCTTGCCCCATGTGGCTCCTGGAACCAAGCGGGTCAGGCTCGGCTGCAGGTGCTGTCACCTGCTGAGCCATGGCCAGTTCAAAACCTTATTCTGTATGACAGATGGGTGGTGTCCATGAATCATCGATGCCGCACACTGATAGCTGATGGCTGTCTCAAGGCAGAGTAGTTCCAGAATAGAGCTGAGAGCTTGGATTAGCCTTCCTCTTTCGTGAAACACCATTTGAATGGCGGCGTGCATATTTAAACTTGGGTGTCTTACCAAAGGTTTTCACAGAAATGAACAGAGTAAGTCTACCTTCACTGAAGTAAACAAACAATACTCTACCTGTGACTCTGCTGGCACTTGAGCTCTCAAGCAAGAATCAGAACGCTGGAAAGACGGCTCAGCAGGCAAAGGCGTTTGCTGCACCAGCCTGGAGGCCCCAGTTCAGTTCCCAGGACTCGCAGAAGTGGCAAGAGAGCCAACTGCTTGCACATTGCTGTCCTCTAGGTTCCATACATAGCGTGGCACCATACACCTGCACACCCAGGGCATAGGCACACATTAGTAAAATAAAGATTTTTTAAAAGAGTGGACTAGTTGAGCCACATGTTCACCGTCTTTTGTGCCAAGGGCCTGTTGGCCTGCTTGCAAAGCTTTGTTACACCCCTGTAGTGATTTTCAAGACACAGATCCTCGTTGTTGATGCCCCAGAGCAGCTGGCTGGGTCCTCTGCGTCCCCCAAACTGCCACGTGACTCAGCATATTTATAAATTTCAGATGTTAGATTTAGTACTAAGGCCTTAACAAATGTTGAAACAAGAGGCAGGAAGCACCCCAGTTCCCTTTTTCTTAGCACAGTCTTGCAAAGCTCGCCCTTTATTTGGTCATCTCTCCACTTTGTCACCTGTCATTGTTATGGCCTCCCCTACTCTCTGTTACAGCCATTTGAATGCTTGTAAAGTGCAGGCTGAATTTTACAATGGATTCAGCATAGCAGAAGGGACAGCCTTCTAAAATGGAGTTAGTTTTATAGTTGAAATGTTTACTAGGTTGACCTGAGATCACTGCCAACACTAGCAGATCTTATCCTTGGCTACACATGGTTAGTGCCAATCCCGATCTTCCTGTAGCCTTGTCTGACTGTGAGGGCACTCTGTCACCCACTCACTCTCCCTGACAGACACGGTGTATAAGATTAGAATGGGAAGGGTCAGCTGTAGATGAAGGGTACGGAAGGGTTTACATGGCTACTAATGTTGAAGGACTTGTTGGGATGGACAGAGTGGGCTGGAATCGAGAAGTAGAGATTGGTTCTGAAGAGTACATGAGCCCAGAGCACAGCATTTCCCTCCATGCTGGTGGCAGTGTGCTTCTCCAGCCCCAGGGAGAGCAGTGTATGTTGACAAGCACAGGCCAGGACGGGTGGCTAGAGCATGCTCTAGTGTCACTTGCCAGGGTCTACACCTCCATGTTTGGCAAATGCTGCAGACGGTGGGTGACAAGTAGAGGTGCTCTGCTTGTGGTCTTGGGGAAGCTGTGTATGTCACAGGAGCCTTGATAACAGACGCAGTGGACCCCTAGTTGCCTTGCCTGTTGACACCAAGCAGGCATCCTGGGGGTAGCGGTCAGGCCTTTCTCCTGCAGTGTCTTTCTAGTGGCCTCTACCAGCAAAGCTTAGAATCATGCCAGCTGGTTAAGGAAAAATATGCACAAGGCACATTTCCACAGAGCTGACCAAAAGGATGATTCGGAAATGAAGGGCAGTGAGTCAAATATCTGGCATAGGTATTAAAGGGCTTGCAATGTTGCTTGGACATCTGAAGAGATTCTGGGTTAGAATTCATCCTTTAAAAATCACATTTACTTATTGTGAATGTATGTGTGTACCTGTGTGCATGAGCATGTATGTGCATGCCACAGCAGGCATGGAGATCAGAGGACAAACTTTTGAAAGTTGGTTCTCTCCTCCTTGGGCAACTTGGTGCGTCAAGCCAGCCCAATGGCTGGCTCTACTTCAGGGAGCAGCCCAGACACTGGGCTGGGACAGAGTGAAGGGAGGCAGGGAAGAGCTGCCTTGTGACTGAGAAGCCTCCACCCTGTTATCAGGGATGGCACCTTTCCAGTCTGGACCCTGGGGGTACATGAAGTGTCTCCACATATATGTGTATATGTAAAATAGACAAACTGGCACTGGAATGGATGGCTTTGTTCTTCTCCCTCTTCCTCCTCCACCTCCTCTCTCCAGGGTGTCCCTCCTGACTTCCCCTTTCTTCTCCCACCTCCTTTCCCCTCCCTGCCCCCCCCATCAGTCCCCTTTCTTCTTCCACATAGTCTTCTGCCTCTTGCCACATGAAGGTGATGCCTTCATTACTCCAGGCCAGTGTAGCCCCATTTACTCTTTTGTGACCCTCACTCTGCTGTCTTTAGTAATAGCTTCTAATTCTAACACAGGTATGAAGTGAATGTGGTTTGCAGTATCAGAATGAGTGTTGTGAATACTTTTAATCAATCAGTCATCAATAAATCAAATTTTATGTCTTTGTAGAAATTCTAATTTAGGTTATTGGTTAATTTTAAAACTAGGTTATAGCCGGGCGTGGTGGCGCACGCCTTTAATCCCAGCACTTGGGAGGCAGAGGCAGGCGGATTTCTGAGTTCGAGGCCAGCCTGGTCTACAGAGT
>NC_034605.1:62230840-62237959 GCF_900095145.1 Mus pahari | reverse complement strand
ATGCACTCCCGATTTTCAAGACACAGATCCTCGTTGTTGATGCTCCAGAGCAGCTGGCTGGGTCCTCTGCGTCCCCCAATGCACTCCCGATTTTCAAGACACAGATCCTCGTTGTTGATGCTCCAGAGCAGCTGGCTGGGTCCTCTGCGTCCCCCAAACTGCCACGTGACTCAGCATATTTATAAATTTCAGATGTTAGATTTAGTACTAAGGCCTTAACAAATGTCGAAACAAGAGGCAGGAAGCACCACAGTTCCATTTTTCTTAGCACAGTCTTGCAAAGCTCGCCCTTTATTTGAAATGCTCTGGACCAATACAGTTTCAGATTTGGCAGTTTTGTTTTATTTATTTTTTTGGAAGGAAATATATGGGTGGACTTCACAAACCAAACCTAGGAGTGTCCCCAAATCTAAAATTCTGATGCCTTAAAACTGTTTTAAGTTTTAGGCTATAGATGTTTACTTTGTGGCAGACCATGCCAGGGTGCAATGGGTTGTAAAGTAGAAACAGTTTTTCTTTATAATTAGAGGTTTTTCCCAAGTTTCTGTTACATGTGTAGCTTACTTGTCCCTACAGAGTGGTTGTGTTGCATTAGCCTTCATCTTCCTCTTGTGCAGTATGGCCTGTGGAGGGTACCATGGTGCTGGGACGGAGAGGAGGGCAGGGAGGACTCAGGATCCTTAGCCTTCATCTTCCTCCTATGGAATGCAGCCTGTAGCTATGAAGGCCACACCTCTAGTCAAATAGTGCAGTTCTGTGTACTATACCCTTTCTACAATTGACTTTGACTGTAATGTTGCTGTTTTTATTTACTGTAAGTACCACTATTACTTGGTGCACATCAAAACTCTGATCTTTCAAAGTAACCTCTTCAGATCCCAGATTGAGAAATCTTTGGGGGAAGATCTTGAGACCTTTGGTTATTCTGTTGCACACAAAATGTGTTTACAGTTTGTTTGTGGAGTCAGTCAGCTTTTGCCTGACTTTCCACCGGAATCTTTCACAAGTTAGGTGTGGTGGTAATTAGTTAACTGCTTTGGCTCCTGGCAGGTCTTGAACATGCGTGTTGCACCCGACCAGCAGCTCTGCATTCATGAATGAAAGAAAGATACACACACACACACACACACACACACACACACACACACACACCAGCTTAATTTTGATATGCCTTGACTGGCTCAAAGGATGGGCAGTTCTAATACTCCCTGTGGCTAGTGTGTTTTTCCCTCTGGTATTCTTGGCTCAAGTCTGTGTTTTATCTTTGCTGCCCTGTTACCTTCTGGGCAGCCCCCCCCCACCCCCACTTTCCCCGCCCAGGGCTGCTTTCCCTCTCCACCTACGTTTTGGATGAATTTTCTTGTGCAGCTCTGACCCTGACCCATCTCCTTCAGAGTCATGGCGACTCTCCTCCTTCCTTTCTTCCCCCTCTGCTCCTTCTCCCAGGAACCCAGAAGTTCTGCCTCTCTCTCTGCCCAGCCATTGGTCGTTGGCTCTCTATTGATCAATCAAAAACCAATTGGGAACAGGGACCTTCGAGTTTGGACATGCAGGTTCCTGATTTTTGGGGGCTGAATTAATTCAAAGCATTAGAGTAAACTCCTAACAGTATGCACACATGAATACAGTATGCCTACACATGAGATCATGCATATTCACATGCATCCACACCACATACACACATATGTAAAAAGAACCCAATGCTTACTCTGAGATTTCATCTCACTCCAGACAGAGTAGCTATCATCAAGAAAAGAGACACCAGGCTGGAGAGTTGGCTCAGTGGGTACAGAGCCTTCTGTCAAGGCTGAAGGGCTGACTCCTAGAGTGCATGTGGAAGGAGAGATGGAACGTCTCAAAGTTGTCTTCTGCTGTCGTCCACAAGCTTGCTGTGGCATTCTCCTCCCCCAATAAATACGTAAACTTTAGTTTTCAAAAGGTGATTTTTATTTTTATGTGTACAGCTGTTTAGTCTGCATGCATGTCTGTGTATCATAAACATGCAAGAGCGTGCAGGAGCCTCCCAAAGCCAGAGAGGGCACCAGAATCCCAGGAACTGGAGTTACAGTGGGTTGTTAGGCTTCATCCTGGTTCTCTCTTGAAGAGTAACCCAGTACTGTTAACTGCTAAGCCAGCTCTCCAGCTCCAGAGGAATAATTAAAAAAAAAAAAAAATGGACAAGAAATGCTGGTGAGGATGTGTGAAGGAGAAATTCTTATTCACTGCTGGTAGGAGTGTAAACTAGCACCCTCTGTTATATGACCAAGATATACCTCTCCTGGGGATAAACACCTGTCTATTCATGTTCATTGATCATATTAGTCACAGTAGCAGGAAGATGGAATCAGCCTAAATGCCCATTAGCAGATGAATAGATAATGAATGTGTATGTGAATAAATTAATATTATTCAGCTGTAAAAACTGAAAATGAAATTTGAAGGAGATGGGTGGATCTTGAAAGTATTTAGTACTTCTTAGTATGTAAGGGTCTGAAATCGCTGAAGGAAGACCCAGACTCAGATAGCATGCAAAGACAAAGAGTGATTATTCTGCAGAAACATTGATCATACTAAGGTTGGATCATTTTTTTTTCAGAATGGCAACACCTGCAAAGACATTTGAGCTCATTTTATAACAGAGCTGCGTAATTGCTTCTGAGATAACAGACTTCTAAAATTTAGGGCGCATTCCAAGGGATTACAGAAACCATTAACAGAAGGGAAGGCCATAAAGAAGATATACATCACAGCACCACGGGTGCAAAAACAGGAGATAAGATATTGACTGGGTTATCTATACAAAACTTCAAGGAGGGCTTAGTTACAGTTTTAAACTTTCCATGACCTTGTGAGCTAGTAGTATATACATGTAGGCATTCTCTGTTATATCTTCTTATTCAATATATGACTGAATTTATGTGCATAGTTGCAGTGAGCTCTTTGCTGTGTGAACACACACTCTGAGTTGTACAAGTACTGATAACAAAGGGCAGAGATAAGGATGCTTTCTCTAGCCTCTTGCTGTGTCTCTTTGAGGTGCTAACTGGAGGCTGTAGTTTCCAGCCTCAAAGAGACTCAGACAGGCAGATTAGCTGCAAAAGCAAAGTACCTTAGCCAGTGGCTTGTGGCATAGTTTCTGGGTGGAGATAAGATAGGTTATGAAAAATGAACTCCTCAAGTATTTATGAGTTTTTGCCTGCAAATATGTATGTATGTGTACCATGTGTATGTCGGGTCAGTGTTGGATCCTTGAACTGGAATATGGATAATTGTGTGCTAAGAACTGAACTCAGGTCTTCTGCAAGAGCAAGTTATCTTAACTACTAAGCCATTTCTTTAGTCCCATATCTGCAATGTATTGTGATAACCCAAGACTCAGAAGGGCAAAGATAGCATGTTCTTTTACATATGGAAATGCTAGCTTATTATGAATGTGTGTGTGTGAGCTTGTGTGTGTGCACACTTGCCTGTGAGCATGCATATGTGGGTATGAACTTGTGTGTGTGTATATATGTGGGCATAGGCCATGCAACTAGAAAGGAAATGACAATGAGGTGGGTGCTGAGGAGGCGAGGGAGACAGGCACTACAACATACGAAGGAGGGAAGAGGCTATGGAAGGTCCCAGGGCTGTGCTCAGGGAGCTGGGGAGAAAGGGCAGGGAGGGGAGTCAGCAAAAGCAAAGTTTGTTTGAAAATGCCAGAAGGAAACCTAATGCTGTGCCTGCTAATTGAAAAGTTTTAAAATAAAAATAAATTGTTATTCTATTTGGACTTGTGTAACAAACTCCCATAAACTGGGTAGCTTTTAACCAACATGCCTTTTTGTGCATAGTTTAGAGGCTGGGAAATTCACAAGGCATTGGCAGTTTCTATAGTTGGTAAATGGACAAGCTAGCCAGTTTATATTTTTAAATCATATACACTATGTATCTTAAGGCATGTAATTAAATATCTAAGTAAGCATATTATTTATATATTTAAGATATATATAAGGGATACTAACTATCATACTTGAGGGGCTCTCCCCTCATGAGCTAGTTTTGTTTCAGAAGGCTGTTTCCCCATTGCTATCCTGGTGGTGGTGACGAAGTCACTGAGTTCTGGAGCTTACACCACCGTTCAGACCACAGCAAAATGCTGTTGGTTGGCTGTGTGTGTCGGGGTAAGGGTGGGGGGCTGGCTTCACTATGTAACCCAGATCGGTCTTGAACTCAGAGTGCTCAGACCTACTTGAGCCTTCCCAGTGCTGAGTTTACAAGTGTAAGCCAATAGGTTTGTCTTGGCTTTTGTTTACTCTTGAGAATCAGTGTGGTTTAGAGGGCAGAAAGTGTTCTAAAAACAGCGGGCAAGGACCCTGTGTGTCCTTGGGTCTAGATGGCTGGTGGTATTAAGTAGGACCCTTGAGATGGGCTCTGCTGAAAAACAAGTGGATCAGAAGAACAGCTGTGAGCCCTGTGCTGGGGAACAGTTTGAGCGAGGGTCCCAGGGTAAGACTGAACCTAGTGTGCTGGGGGAACAGTGTGAGCAAGGGTCCCGGGGTAAGAGTGAATCTGGTGAGGTGGGGGAACAGTTTGAGCAAGGGTCCCAGGGTAAGACTGAACCTGCTGTGGTGGGGGAAAGCCAGGCGTCTCTCAGCCAACATTCCAGCTGTGCGAAGAAGGAAATGGCTGGGAATATTCCCATAGGTGATTTGGTGTCATCGAAGTGGAAAGTTGTGTTGAGCTTTGAGCTGATGGATGGCAGGTTTTTTCTGTGGTGGCCTGTTGCCCTCCAGGATTTTGGGATTGTCCCTTCAGGGTGTTGTATTAGAATAAACTGTAGTTGGAATGTAGAAAGGAGACTGGTGATATAAGACGTGGGATGATTGGAGTTTGGATGTGTGCATATTATTATTATTATTATTTGCTAACATGTTCTCTACAGTGTATAGAGGTCAGAAGACAACTGAAGTCGGGTCTCTCCTTACCGCGTGGGCCCTGGACGGTCGACCCAGGTTATCAGGCTGGGTTGCAGATCCTTTATGATGGAGCCATCTTATGTGTCCTCTGTAGAGTGACCTCAACTTTCCTATGACCTGGATATGGGAAGGATATGGAGGAGAAGAGGGTGAACGCCACAGTCCAGGGAGAGCAGTTAGACGAGAGTTGGGTAGTTTACGGCAGGCAGAGGTGGGAGCGAAGGTTAGTGGGTTTGTTGTCTGACCTTAATGCCAAGTGAGATGTTTAGCTCTGAAGCCAGGTGACGTTACCAAGTCTAGAGTTGGAAGAGGGCAGAAACACCCAAGCCCCGTGCTTCCAGTAAAGGCCGGGCAGAAGGCCAGAGTGTGGTAGAGTGTTTGCCTGAGGGCCTTTTCCTGTGTCACAGCTGTGAGGGACAAGTAAGCTGACTGGTAATTACCAGTTGTGTTTAGTGATAATGACAAGACCTGTGTTGGTAGTTGTGACAGTGTGACAAAGGAGAAAGCAGCATGGAATCGTTATGGCGGTGGTGAGAGGAGAAGGCTGAGTATGTCCTAGCTCAGCACGGCCTGGGAGCGTCCCCTCTGTCCCTGAGAGTCATTCTGGAGTCATTGGTTCCCAGGGCCCTGGACTCTGTCTCTTTCCCTTCTCAGTTTCCTTTTCTGTCATCATGGGAGTAAACGTGACTTTTTTCTGTACTCCCTAATAAAGAGTCTAGGGACGTGCCTGAAGCTGAGCATGTTATTGTAAATCATAGATATGAATATTTTTAGACAATATTTTTATTTGAGAATTTCATACTATATATTTTGAACATATTCATATCCTCCCCACCCTCCTATCATTTCCTATCCAGCTTCGAGGTCTTTTTTTTTTTTTTTTTTTTTTTTAATCTATTTTTACCTCCATTGAGTCCAGTTTATGTTGCCCATTTACCCTGGCATGTGATTGATCTACGAGGTGTCACAACATTAAAGACAAATGACTCTCCCTCACCTAGTGGCTGTCGAATGCTGTTAGAGACACAGCTAGTGGGGGGATTTATTCCTACTTGCATTGTCTATGCTGGGGTTCTGTCTGTTTGGAGCTTGTACAGGTCTCATGTCTGCTGTCACATTGGTTGTGAGCTCATGTGTACAACTGCCCTGTTGTGAAAAAAGTAGTTTCCTTGACGTTATCCACAGTTCTGCCTCTTACAGTCTTTCTGACTGATGCCTCTTTGTGAAGACCCGAGCCCAGGTTCACAGTAAGGGTGAGAGGTGGAATGCATACTTGAATTCCAGCTCTTGGGTGAGCCAGGAGGTTGGAGGTTCAGGCCAGCTGGACTGCTTTGGGGGAACTTCATCTCAGGAAACAGAAACCAGAAAGTTACTGGCTTTTCATTGGATGTGCTGCTAACACAGTTTTAAGGAACACTTTGCTTCCTTGCTTTAGAGGTAGGGTCTTCCCATCTGTCTGTGCAGAGTGCTGGGATTGCAGGTTCTCCTGGTTAGTCAGGGTGGTGCAGGCTCTGCCTGGAGTTAACCGAACCTTACCCTCCAGCCCTGGGTGCAGGCTCTGCCTGGAGTTAACTGAGCCTCACCCTCTAGCCCTGGGTGCAGGCTCTGCCTGGAGTTAACTGAGCCTCACCCTCTAGCCCTGGGTGCAGGCTTTGCCTTGAGTTAACTGAGCCATACCCTTCAGCCCTGGCTCTGCCTAGAGTTAACTGAACCACACCCTCCAGCCCTGGCTCTGCCTGGAGTTAACTGAGCCTCACCCTCCAACCCTGGGTAGTTTCTACTTGTTTGAGACAAGGTCTGCTACCTCGGAACACCATACTATGTCCATCTCCGAGTGCTGGGATTGTGGGTTATTCATGTCTCCATGTCTAGCTTTTAAGCTGGCCAGGACAGTCTCTGCTTAGGGCAGCGATAGGAACTTTGAAAGCTCATATGAGGCTTCCTGCTACCTTTCTGTGTCATATTTATCTTGGAAATTGACTTCATGTAGTTAACAACCTAGAGAAAAAGCACAACTAAAGGAAAACGGTGCAATTTCAAATTTGTCAACGACCTTAAGAACAGTCCACATAAATGCAAATCAAAACAACCCTGAGATTCCATCTCACACCAGTCAGAATGGCTAAGATTAAAAATTCAGGTGACAGCA
This sequence comes from Mus pahari, assembly GCF_900095145.1. Taxonomy (NCBI): domain Eukaryota; kingdom Metazoa; phylum Chordata; class Mammalia; order Rodentia; family Muridae; genus Mus; species Mus pahari. The sequence continues at coordinate 62,230,852 of NC_034605.1, read as the reverse complement.
GATGCTGGCGAG